>NC_083282.1:81585724-81901060 GCF_963506605.1 Zootoca vivipara | reverse complement strand
ATTTTAAATAAAAGGACACATTCTACTCATGTAAAAACATGCTGATTCCCGGACCATCCGGGGGCCAGAGTTAGAAGGAGATTGGGCCGCATCCGGCCCCCGGGCCTTAGTTTGGGGACCCCGGTATGGTATCCTTGAGGAAGACATGTTAAACTGACTTGCTAAAACCCTGTTTGAGGGGGGAAATACACTGCAGCATTTTGTTGCAGACTCCATTTGTTCTTCCTGTTGTTAGCTAAACAAGCAATTGCAAGAACATGGGGATCTAGCATTTGAGAGGCTCCTCCACACTGGCGATGTTTGCAGCTGTGTTCTGCAACAAGTCATTAACGCTTAAGATAGTGCATTAGAAGTGGATTCATACTGGACCACCCACAAATCTTGCCACTTTATTAGTTGTTTTGTGATGCATTGTTGCCATCTGAAGGGGCACCCTTGCACTATAGTGCAATGAAAGCAGGACATGCACTACTGGAACATTTCTGGTAATAAAAGTTACAGGAGTCCAGCAGGAAGTTACAGAACATGGGTCGGCAAACTAAGGCCCGTGGGCAGATCAGGCCCAATTGCCTTCTAGATCCGACCTGTAACTCTGAGAATTACAGCTCTGTGAGTGGGAACTGGGGTCTCCTAACAACTCTCAGCATCCTTAACAAACTACAGTACGTGTGATTTTGGGGGGAAGCTGTGACTGTTTAAAGTGGAATGAGATTGCTTTAAATGTATAGTGCATATGGGGGCCTCAGTCCAGGCTTAATGGAACATTTGTTCTGATTTGTTTATGAGACAGTTCCATGACAATGAGCATTCAGCTTCATTTGCTTGTGGGAGATTCCATGTCTTAATTATGTGTTCATCAAACACTTTTCAATGCATTTCCTCATCCCTTTCCAAACTTCAAACGTGTGCATTTTTATTTTATTTTTTAAAAACAGATTTCTTGCACCGGGACTACAGTGCATTTTAATCCACTTCAATTGGACAGACCTAAAGTTCTAGGGTTGACAGTCTGGAGTTCCTGGAGTCAATCAGGATCTCTCATCCCAAACCACCTTGCAGGATTGTTGTGGTGACAAAACAGGGGAAACCTCGGAGAAAGGATGGAATACAGATTAACCAAGCAGTGACTTTGCTGTTCCCTGGCAGGATCCTGGTAATGAGATCGACCAATGCATCACTGAATAATGTTCAGTACAGAGGGCATGAGATTTAAATTTAGGACAGTTTTCCTTGGAACCGCTAACATCTGTCACGTACTGCATGGATGCAGTAATTGCTAAAGCTGCTACCCAGAGGATGGTGTCCCATTTGCAATCTGTAGTCTCAGAGATGCTTACAGCAACAGACAACAACATTCCCACGGAATCACGCACACACAGCTGACTTGCTCAGACCATCCCTCCCCATACCAGGAGCTATGAATTGCCTCCATCCATTCTGGTTCATGAAGCTCAGCTAGCAACACAGTGTGTTGCTATCAATTCCTTGAATGCAAGACTAGCTATTGTAGGACAGTCCTATACCTTTGCTTGCCCCCCACCCTCGCCTCGGATTATCAGATTTTGCATCCTTCCATGTCTTAAAAAGGTAAAGGTAAAGGACCCCTGACAGTTAAGTCCAGTCACAGACGACTCTGGGGTTGCAGCGCTCATCTCGCTTTACAGGCTGAGGGAGCCGGCGTTTGTCCACAGACAGTTTTTCTGGGTCATGTGGCCAGCATGACAAAGCCGCTTCTGGCGAAACCAGAGCAGCGCACGGAAACGCCGTTTGCTTGGAGCGGTACCTATTTATCTACTTGCACTTTTGGGGGTGTGCTTTTGAACTGCTAGGTTGGCAGGAGCCGGGATCGAGCAACGGGAGCTCACCCCGTCGCGGGGATTCGAACCACCAACCTTCTGATCAGCAAGCCCAAGGGGCTCAGTGGTTTAGACCACAGCGCCACCCTTTCCCCTAAAATTAATGGCTCACATGCTGAGCTGTGATGTTGCTGCCCCGTGCAGAACTTTGGCTCCCATATGCAGCCAGGAACAATAGTGACAGGATGCACACAAGCCCCTCAGCGCATTGCCATCACAGCTTGGAGTCAGCAGGCCCTGGCTCAAGAAACCTGGCTTCTACATGCCTCAAGCAGATTCTGAATCCCAGCTTCTCTCCCTCTCTTTCTGTGTGGCTGTCTCTGCAAGCAGACTACTCTAGAGCAGGCAGAAGGAAGACCAGAGTCTTTGAAAATCTCTGGGCGACTGGCAGTTGATTGGCAGGGCTTTTCTGACTCTCCATTGCTTAACAATAGCAAGGGCAAAATGACTTTCGCCACTTGACTTCGGCTGCTGAAATGAAGAAAGCAACCCAGGAGTGGACTTTTATGTGAAAGGACTGTGAATGTGAAAACAAATTCCTGGGCGCAGTCTGCGCTCAGTGTAGGGGAGGGGAAAAGGAGAGAAATTCAGTTCAGTAAATATATATTCAGTTCAGTAAATATATATTAGCACGCATGAAGCATGCATAAAAATGGCAAAGCCGTGTATATTAGGCAAAATTGCCTAGCAAAAAATGTGCATGTTGTTGTTGTTTGTTGAATTTATATATTCCCCTATACCCGGAGGTCTCACAGGGCAGTTCACAGAAAAGATCACAACCTATATAATGAGAATAAAAACAACAACCCAATAACACACACACACACACACACACACACACACGAAAAAAGCCACATTTTAAAAGGGTATAGGATATTAGAAGAAATTCACACTAAAATCCTAACGAATCTTCATGTGGACTTTAAGAAAATTCACAAACTTAAGTGGAAATGTTGGGGACGGAACCTGAGAGTGGGGAAATGAGAAGCAGAGAGGGCCTGGACTTGGCAGATTTGCCGATCCCTTGCTCAGATGCACCCTTGCCCTTCTAACACCTTTTGCACCCACCTGGCTCTGGCTGCCAGTTACCTTGGGGTTCTGGCAATAGAGGCTGTTGGTGGTGCAGCAGAACCAGAGAGCCACCCTTTCAGTGCCAGCATCACTGCATCTTATCTGCATAGGGCTCCGATGGGTAGAACAGTGACAATGGGACTGTGAGGAAGCTCTAGTGGGGCCAATCTGGACCGTAAAGCCCTCACCCCATCGCTGCCTGCCCCAGTTTAGCATGCTTTCCAAGTATGCTGTCGTGATGCCAGTTTCGAGAGGGCAGAGCCACAATTCTGCCCCACTGGTTGCTGCTGGGTTCTAATGGAAAAAAACCAACAGAGTAGATGCAAGAAGACTGAATGCAGTTGGGTTTTGCTCTAGAGTGTCTAGTCTGTTTCAGGGTTTTTTTAGACAATGGGATCATCAATTAAATACAAATCCCTATTAGGAAAACGTGGAGCTGCGGCAGACCAGAATGTTTTTGTATCTGTACTAGTTTCAATTTTAAAAAGAACATTTCAGCTGCTTAGCCAAAAAGTTTGAGAGATTTAGAGATTAAGACTTTGGTCTAGGCACATTCTTATTTTAGAAACAACCTTTGATTTTGTACACTTGGCAACCTTTAGACACCATGTAACGCTCTTCGGTTTTTTAAATACGCTACAGCCCAGTTAATGTCTCTTACAGGAATGAAACTAATAAAAGAAATCTCTCCCTTCAGATCAAAACATATGTAACTGCTGAGTTCAGGTCCTAGTAAAAAGCATCTGTTTTTCCTGATCATTAACAAATAAAAATTACACATTTGTAAAACTGCCTGAATTAGCCTGGGATTGCATATTAAGGCCTAGTGCCGGACATTTAAGAATCTCAAACCACTGAACAGTATTAATAAAGAAGAGTTCTTCATTTTCCTGTTGTCAACCCCGCCCCTGACATATAGCATAAAACAGAGAGTTTTGAATAATAAGCATTGTGTAGTTTCGTCCTCCTTTTTACATCATGTTTCCCTGCATTTAAAAAACTGTACGCTAAATTCATTAATTCTGTTCCTACCTTGTTAGGCATGTGTTATGAGATAGGGGGAGAGTCATAGAGCATAAGAAGAGACTGCTGGGCCAGGCCAATGGCCCATCTAGTTCAGCATCCTGTTCTCACAGTGGCCAACAAGATGCCTGTGGGAAACCTCCAAGCAGGACCTAGTTCAAGAGCACACTCTCTTCCTGTGGTTTTCCAGCAACTGGCATTCAAAAGCATTACTGCCTCTTTATTATTCTAAGCATGTGAGCATGCCCACTTTTAGATAATATTTTTATATATGAAGGGATATAAAAGATAAAGAGTGGAGATATAAGATAAGAGTGACAGAGGAATATAGGAAAGACAGAATGCATGCAGAGAATATATGTAAGTGATGGATTATATTTATAAAATTGAAGTTGAAGTGAAAACAGAAGTCGAGTAAATAAAGGAGGGAAGTTTGTGGGGGAGGGGGGAAGGTGACGGGGGGTGATTGGTATTTGGTGAATTTTTGTTTGTTTGTTTTTATCGTTACTATTATTATTTATTGCTATTACGGATTATTCTTTATTTATGTTCATTGGTTTATAGATTATTTGTTTATTGTTTATGTTGAATTGTATAAAGATTGATGCTCAATAAAAACTTATTAAAAAAGAAAAAGCATTACTGCCTCCAACTCTGGAGGTAGAACATAGCCGTTATGGCTAGTAGCAATTGATGGCATTATCCTCCATGACTTTGTCCAATCACCAGTCACCAGTGGTGGAGGAACCCTCTTTGGCACCCGGGGCAGAGCAGCCCGTACAAAGTGAGCATGTAATCCTGTATAGAGTACGCACACATAGCGACCATACAGGTGCACATGAACAGTCCGTACAGGATGGTGCACATGCGCACGCCGTAAGGGCTGCCACTTGCGTGGCATGCGCAGTCCATATGGGGTGCTGCACATGCGCACTCCATATGGGATGCCGCTCACGCACGGCGACCATATGGGCTGCCACTTGCACTGCGACAGTACAGGCTGCCGCGCAAGTGGCATCCCATATGGATTGCACATGTGAGGCATCCCGTACGGAGTGCGCACGTGCAGCAGCCTATACAGTCGCTGTGCAAGAGGCAGTCCATATGGACGCCCATATGGATGGTGCACCCTCGGCTGCTCTATAGCTGGGGGGAGGCAGGGGCCATCTTGTCACACACCCCCAGAGTGGCACCCAGGGCGGCCCGCCCCCTCCGCCCCCCCCCCACTTCATACGCCCCTGCCCATCACTGCCTCCTGGGGAAGCGAGTGTCATAGTTTAACAACGTGCTGCGTAAATAAGTACTTCCTTTTATCTGTCCTGAATCTTCTAACATTCAGCTTCACTGAACATCTAGTGTTAAGAGTCCTGGTGTTTTCTGTATCCACCTCCTCCATGTCATGTATGGTTTTTATAAATGTCTCCCACCTATTACTTGCCTTTTCTCTAAACTGAAAAGTCCCCAATGCTGTGGCCTTTCCTCATGGGAGATATGCTCAATCCCCTTGATCCACAGCACAGAGGTAGAGTATTTGCTTTGCTAGAAGGTCCCTGGTTCAATCCCTGCCAATCCCTAGAAGGTCCCTGGTTCAATCCCTGCCAAGCCCAGTTAGGAACAGAGGAAGCTGCCTTATACCAAGTCAGGTCAGTTGTCTACATTACTCTATCCTACACCAACTAGCAGTGTTCTATCTTTCACATGAATCTGGTTTTTTTCAAACGGGCAAAATCATACAGTATTTAAATAGACCTTTAAATGCAAAGTTCAGAAGGTGTTCGAAACATGAACCAAAATCTGCAATGGAAATTTGAATGCAGAAACTGGAGGCGAAAATTGTATTTGTAAAAACTTATTTCAGCTCAGGATTATGCTGTATTTAGTACGAAGAAATATGGTCATGTTTTCCTCCTGCTTGCTATGTTTTAATTGTCATTGAATAGTTTTTATATGATTGCTATTTTAACTGCTTGTTTCATTTTCAAGTTTCCACGAGCTGCTGCATCAGATATCAAGCACAGCATGGGAGGATGAAAATACGTTTTAAAAAGTAAAATGGAATATACATTACACACCTCTGGGCATTAATGGAGACGAGGACTGACAATTTTCCCACATAAGGTTGAGCTGAAGCTTGAACATCAGTAGAAATTATGACTGGAGGGACCACAGCCAATCAGATGGAGCCAAACTTCTCCCACAGATTTTTAAAACTTGGGGAACAGGTAAAGGCAAAAGAAAACATGATGCTCTGAGCTAGTTCACACTGCAAGATTAGTCCTGGGTCTTGCAAAACATAAGGCCTGGAGGACAGGAACTAATTTTAGTTCTCTGCCTTATTACAAATCACATACACTTTAACAAATAATCACATTGGAAAGCAGGCATCTTTCAGCAAGCAAATCCCCCTCCAAAAAGAAAAAATACCTTCCTCAGCAGATGTTTGGGATTCCCACCCTTCCCTAAGCTTTGAAGGCATGTGGATTAGATCTTCCCCTTGATGCTCTTCTGCTACAGTGCAGAAAAACCCAAAGCAAATCTGCTCAGCTAAGAAATTCATATTTCAAAATTCTGCATTCACTTCGTGAATGTGCTCTCTCTGGGCTACCCCCCCCCCCACTGGCGGAGGAAGAGGAGTGCGGGGAAAGGGCACCTCCCCGAGCAGTGTGATCCCGGTAGGGTGCTTGGAAATTAAACAAAGGGTCTGCTGGTTTCTCTTTAAGGTTTCCAAACTCAAAAGAGAGCAGGGCAATTAAAGGCACAGAAGTCCTGTCCTCTATTGAGTCTGGCAACCCTACTCAGAATGCCCATTGAACGCAGGACTTCAAATAAGCATCTGGTTGTCCGTTGTGATGAGTAGTTTAGCTGGACTAGAGGGGCCTTTTGCCTGATTCAGCAGGGCTTCCCCCCACCCACCCCCATATCTTGGGGAAGTGGCTTCACTCTATATTGACATCACTTGCCCTTGATTTCAGTTGCACTCATTTGCCCTTGAAAGATAAGGGCAATCTGACAAGCTCGGTTTACATGGTCAGCTCATGCTGATGCTATCGCACTCATTACATAATTCAGATTGGGTTAGAATCATAGAGTTGGAAGGGACCACAAGGGCCATCCAGTCCAACCCCCCTGCCAAGCAGGAAACACCATCAAAGCATACTTGACATATGGCTGTCAAGCCTCCGCTTAAAGACCTCCAAGAAGGGTTGTATCACTCATGTAACTAGTTTAGGAAGGAAGAAGAAGCAACACAGGTGGGGGCAGGATGGCGCAAGAAAAGATGACCCCCCAAGAAGGTACCCTGAGGATCACCTAGTCTAATCCCCTGCAATGCTGGAATATATAGCTGTCCCTTACTGGGATCGAACCTGCAACCTTGGTGTTAACAGTACCACACTCTAACCAAGTGAGAGATCCTACAATGGTGCTGAACGTAACTTTTTAAAAGCTGGGCATTCTCATGATCTTCTGGGAGATAAATGTCCACCCACCTGCAATTGCAAACGTTGACGTGAATGTTGAAATTAGTAGATATTCAGCATAGCCCTAGTTTCCCGTCACTTGAAACACAGTATTTGCAAGCCAATATTCAGGGAAGCAACATGGTGAAATTCACAAGCTGACAGAATATAGCCCTGACTCTTCAAATCTCACTCCACTGACAAGCAGCTCCATGTCTTGCTGTTACCAAATCTCTTGGCATCTGGAGATTTGCGAGAGGACACTTCAAAGCACCTCCGAATAATCGCTTTGTGCTTTTTGCCTTGGAAATGTCAATATTCTGAGGCAGGTTTAAGCAACAATCTGCTTTGCAGGTGAAGCGGGTTACTCAACTGAGCGCTGGCTGTGGCAACCTTGCATAATTATCCATTTTTAAAAAAATAATAATAATAATCTCAGCCTTCCTGCCCTGACTTTAGTCACACCTGTTTGTTTGTAATCAATTAAGAGACCTTAATCATCCCAGTTTCTACCACTCCGTCCCACAGGTTTGGGCCTGTTTCTTATATTGCAAAAGGTTTTCCCTCTGCCTCTCTTTCTTTCCCCCCAGAAATATATGTATGTGCATGTATATGAACTGTGTGTGTGTATATATATATTAGTACTGCAATTATAAATTGCTAACGTCTGGCACATTCCAGGTATTGGGATTGTGGGACAAGTACAAATTAAAGCAAATCCTGTGATTTTTAATCAGTTCATTCATTCCTGGTTTAATTGCTACCTGTAGAATCTCCATGATATCCCGTGTTGAGCCATCTTGGTTGAGTTACGGGTTATTTGTTACATTCATACCCACCTTCCCTTCAAGGAGTTGAGGGTGACACTTTAACCTCAGAATAACCTTATGAGATAAGCAAGACTGGGCGAGAGTGGTCAGCCTAAGGCAGCCCTGCCCAGTAGGGTGGATGGGGCTGAGGGCAGTTGTTGTGCAAAACATCTGGAGGGCACCAGGTTGGGGAAGGCTGGCCTAAGGGCTCTTAATGATGGATGCTTCACACATGATCTTTTTGGCTGCTGATCATTAGGATGCCTCTCCAGGTGTTTTTAATAGGTTGGTGGCAGCATGAACTTGAGTTCATGGTTATATCTAGGGTTGCCAGACTCAATAGAGGGCAGGACTTCTGTGCCTTTAATTGCCCTGCTCTCTTTTGAGTCTGGAAACCTTAAAGAGAAACCAGCAGGCCCTTTGTTTAATTTCCAAGCAACGGGTCTGCTGGTTTCTCTTTAAGGTTTCCAGACTCAAAAGAGAGCAGGGCAATTAAAGGCACAGAAGTCCTGTCCTCTATTGAGTCTGGCAACCCTAGTTATATCCTATATATCACAGGTACATTTGAGTTATAGCAGGTTTGGAGGACTTGTGGTCCTCTGGACTTTACAGGAGTCAATCTCTCATTAGCTCCAGCCAGCAAGGATTCCCCCTTTGGATGGGGGAAACCTAGGTTTAAAGAATTGCTTAGACCGTTCACGCACCAGCAAATCTGGGTTTGCCAGACATTGGGATTTGATTAGATGCCAGGATAGGCTTTTAGTATTTATAATCCAGGACCTTAAATAAAATTGCACACTGAATTATAATGCCTCAAGCTTTAAAACCTGGGGTTCCAGATTTACCCCATTCTTCTTGTTAAAGCTGGTCCTTCGTCCTTGCTATAGATAAGAGCTGTCTCCCTCCTTGTGGGATTAGATGGATTCCCAATTACCCCAAGTCCAGGTTCACTGTTTGCACATGGCTCCTTCCTCCACGCCAGCCTTCCAGAACCTGGTACCCTCTGCTTCTGGACTATAATTCCCATCAGCCCCAGCTGCCAGGGTTCATGGTCAGGGATGAAGGGAGCAGCAGCACTCGGAAGGCACTGGGTTGGGGCAAACTTTTCCACGTGAGAGTTGCCACTAAGCTTCTTCCATCCCCATCCAGACCCATACCTGCCCTTTTTGTTCTCTTCACTCCAGAGGTTCTCTTCACTCCAGAGTTAACAAGAAGGGGTGGGGCAGACACCAGAGAGCCACCCTTGCTCCACTTTTTTCTAACCACTCCCAACCCTTTCCCTTTTTCTCTTGCTCATACCTCCGCAACCAAGTTGGAGCCTGCAAAACTTACTTACTGCAAACCCAGTGAGTCCAGACCCAGCCCAATTGAGGAGGAAGAAACAAAACTGTAAGCTGCTTCCCGAGCAACTTGCAAGCAAGGAGGGAAGAGAAGGGGCATCCCTGGGCGGCATGTGGCCTCCATAGTCCTGCCCTATATTTGCATAACTCCACCCACTTCTTGGTCACATAGGAACGTGACCAAGAGAACTTTTTTTTAAAAAAAGATATAGCTTTAGGTAAAAACCCCATTATTTTGATGAGCAGAGTGTATGTGTGGAAGGAGTGTTGGACTCTGCAAAGGACCCTGCCCATGAGCTGTGGGATGGTGGTACCACCGCGGCCAAGGAAAGGTCTGCAGCTCTTATGTTGAGCTTTCTGCATGCAGAAAGTCCAAGTCTCGATCCCCAGCATCTCCAGGTAGGTATGAGAATGCCCCCCCCCATCTGAAACCCTGGAGAGCCACTGCCAGTACTGAGCAACATGGGTCTGACTCTGTATAAGGCAGCTTCCTATGCGCCTGCTGTGCAAAAAGATGCATTTTTTACTCCCCATGTGACAGGAATGTAGAGAACTTGCTTTTGCTTATTATCTGGGAAGGGGACTGTTTCCTGCTCGGTGGTGGTGGTGGTGGTATTCACTTCTGGGCAATCTTCCGAGGCCCACATGCCCGTGGTGGGTGGGGCCAGAGGCCAAAGTGGGTGGGGCAAGAAATGTAAAATTTGCCTTTGTACAACAGGCTGGTTCCTACAGTCACACACTCCTCTCTGTTCCCCATCCTGTCATGCAAGATGAATGATCGAGGTCAAAGGACACCGTCTAGCCAGAGGGGAAAGCCCAGGGTGCAAACCAAGGTCAATGAAGCAAAGGGCCTCAGAATTCTGAGGGCCAGGCAGAAAGGTCTGGAGGGCCACATTTGGCCCCTGAGGCTGAGGTTCTCCACACCTGTTATTATTGTAATGTATCAGAACCAGCTCCAGAACTGAGAGGTCCCTGGGAAATGTGGCCTCTGGCGAGCCCTTTCCCCATCAATGGACCCTGGTGGATTTACCTGTCATTATCTGAGCAGCACCAGGTGACTGAGTGAAGTCACCATTTGGATTCCCCACAATGCCTCCCTCCAACAAAGGAGCATTTAAAGCCATTCTGGGAAGTGAAAAGGGTGGCCAGACAGAGCTTCTCCAGCCAGAAGAATACAGTCTAGGAGAGACATCTGCAGTGGGCCCTGACAGCTGTCCAAGGATACCAGGGGGTGCCCAAGGGCACCACGGCAATCTGCCCAGTGGGGCACTGCAGCGATCCAGGGGGACGCCACAGCGAGCTGCCCACAGAGTCCGTCCGGCGGAAGCAAGCCTCACGCTGCCATTTCGGGCAGCACGGGGCCTTGAGCCACTGCGTCACTCCCAGGAAAAACCCATGGCTCAGGTGCACTGCAGGCCAGGCCACCCCCCACGGTGTGCCATTTTGTCACCTCCTCGGGGATGACACCCAGGGCAGGCTGCACCCCTTCCTACGCCCCTGGAGGTGTCACCATTCCTGCATTGTTATAAGCGGAGATTTGGTTACTGTATATTCCTGCGTATAAGACTACTTTTTAACCCAGGAAAATCTTCTCAAAAGTTGGGGGTCATCTTATACCCCAGGTCGTATTTCTTATATGGCACGTATATCCCAAACTCTATATTTTAACTGGAAAAGTTGGGGGGCATCTTATACGCCCAGTCGTCTTATACACCGGAATATACGGTACCTATGATAAAGCATTCCCTCTCTTCTTTGTTTGTGGAGATGTGGTCTCCACAATCTAGAACAAGGGGTCATTCTTTAAGGCGACACAGACTTTCCCGCAAGCCTCCCTAGAAGTTTTCTTATCTTGCTGTGCTAAACAAGAATACAGTCCCCTCGTCTGTGTTTTGCTGGATCCCGTCTTCTCGGGCTCATGAGTCATCTTTATAAACTGTTGAGCTACTCGGTGTACAATGAACATTGTAAAAGAACAAAATTAGTGTCTGGAAAAGATGAGACCGAAGCGGAAGCTGGATTTCATGCAAGGAGTTTTATAAGTGTACACGCCACGACAGCATCACAAGCAAACTGGCCTCTCAGAACTCTGAGACTGGCGGTGGTGTCCAAGCTCACTTTTATGGAACAAGGCAGACAAAGAAGAAGGATGATTTGATTTTTGACAGGAACATCTTCCTTTAAAAAAACCCTGTTCGTTCTTGAGGAGCCCTATTCTACATGCATCTCAAGGCAATTTACAAATATACCATTAAAACAACTACGGTAGGAGTCTGCTTTAAAAGATACGCAGGCTCAGATGTGGATCTGTAGCCTCTCCTTCCTAGCGGAGGAAACCACTACAACAGAAGTGTCTCCCATCATTTCTGACCACTGGTCTGGCTAGCTAGGGATGGTGGAAGTCGTAATCCAAAAACAACTGGAGATCCAAGTTTGGAAAAACCTGATCTAGTTGGACAATTCTACCTTGATCCTGCAGAACGATCTGAAAAGGAGCAGGGAGGAGAGAGACTGAGTTAACCACTATGCCCTTGTTTCTTTCATGTTGCATTTGCTGAATGATTTGACTTGGTTTTGTTTCTGTTTGTGCTGTTTGTTCAATAAGGCCATTCATATATATATATATTTATCATTAATTAAATTATATGAACTTTAATTGATTCCTTGATGGGCTAATGAAATCTGCCTAAGTCTGCATGTTATGAGGTACCTGTAACATTGACTGAGGCAGTTGAGTGGGCATAAAGGTGGTAAGTCACAGGTGAAATGGTCCCAAGGTGTTAAGGGCTTTATATATTCAGATATTCAACACCTTGAAATTGGCCTTCTAACAAATCAACAACCAGGTGTTATATGCTGACAGGGTCCTGCTCCTCTCAGCAATTGTGTTGCAGCATTCTGCACAAGCTGCAGCTTCTGCATCAAGTGGAAGGGAAGCCCCACCTAGAACGCCTTGCAGTAATCCAATCTGCAGTAATACCATAAAATACATTTTATTGCATTTGTAAATATTGTTGTGCACCATCTTGATGTTTAATATGACTGGGTGGCATGTGCTTGTTTTTAAATGAATGAATAAAATGCCTGGCATTTTATTCCTCAGTGCAAATTTCCCCTAGTGCATTGCAAGTTAAACTAGAATGCATTATACTGTACAGGATAAATGGAAAACCTGACATTGCAGTGCAATTTTGGCCATAGAGGCACAAGCAAAGACTTGTCCGCCCCACGAAGGCTAAAGTAGAGTTCTTTGCAACCTGCAGTCAAACCAAGGAGAAGCAAAATACTCTCCATATTTGGCTTTTGTTTCACAAATATTGGTTTTGCCTCCTAATTGGTAGGCAAACGCATAATAACAGGCTTTATTATATTTTTTCATTTGAGTTAAGATTCCGACAGCCACAATTTGTGTAAACATTATTCTCTCTCTCTCTCTCTCTCTCTCTCTCTCTCTCTCTCTCATATAATTCCTTTAATCAACAGACACTATATTTTACAACAGCTTCAGCCACAAAACACAAAGCAACTAAGCCAGCAATTGGATTTTAAGCTACATGGTTATTACCGTATGCAGCTTGTGGACTGCAGGGCTCATAAGATGGTATGTGTGTTTATGAGGAAAGAGATTGTCCTGGTACCTGGCTTGCCAATGCCGCCTTGTTCACAAAGAGAGGTGAATTGTGGGCGGGGGGGGGGGAGCGGCTGAAGAGCTGATATTTAACCACTTGTGAAGAAAAGAGCGGAGCGGAGCACTTAAGAGCAACCTCTCTCCAAATCTGCATCCACAATAATGAGCGAGAGCGGGTGACATTTAATTGGATATCAATGGAATCTCAGAGGATAAGTGGGATTAGCAACTAAATCTCGGTGAATTTTGATCCTTTTCACAGGACTGGATTGATTGGCAAACGGCAATGAGAAGGGAAGCATTTTCCTCCGGGATATGTTTGCAAGAACCTTAGTGGTGCTGTTTCTGTGTGCTTGGAGGACTATGCAGATATTTATTAGGATCAGGTGCACATAAAGCAAGAAGCCAACGCTTGCTGGCATTCACAGAAGGAGAGGCCAATGGTGAATGTCGCTGGGGAGCAACTCAGCTCTATTCTTTGAAAGGTCTGTGTCAGACTATTGGGTCCATCTAGTGCTATATTGCTACACTGACTGGCAGATACTTTCCAAAGGTTTCAGGCAGAGAATCTTACTCAACCCTACCTGGAGATGCCAGGGATCAAACTGCATGAAAATTGGTGGCACAGTCTATAGCCTATCCCTATCCCCACCCCAGATAGAAAGCTGATGCTAGAGAACACAGTAACTACATTTGCACATGACAACAAAGACTGTGTTTCCAGAAGGCAAGAATACACTACCTGTTCACTCCTGCTGTACTCCTCCCCTGGCATGAGAGGGAGAAGAAAACCAGAAGCCAGAAGCTTGGCTTCCCACTACATGCAAACCCAGGATTGTGGTTTGTTCCTCCCTAATAATTCAGGAGGGCACGAGGAGAAGGGGACGACAGAAGACGAGATGGTTGGACAGTGTTCTTGAAGCTACCAACATGAGTCTGACCAAACTGCGTGAGGCAGTGGAAGACAGGAGTGCCTGGCGTGCTCTGGTCCATGGGGTCACGAAGAGTCGGACACGACTAAACGACTAAACAACAACAGTAATTCAGGACTGCCAGCCTTAAACCACGGAAAGCAGTTGCCTTACAGATTTTGATGTCTTAAAGGTAAAGATAAAGGGACCCCTGACCGTTAGGTCCAGTCGCGGACGACCCTGGGGTTGCGGTGCTCATCTCGCTTTACTGGCCGAGGGAGCCGGTGTACAGCTTCCGGGTCATGTGGCCAGCATGACTAAGCCACTTCTGGCGAACCAGAGCAGTGCACGGAAAAGCCGTTTACCTTCCCACCGGAGCGGTACCTATTTATCTACTTGCACTGCATGCTTTCAAACTGCTAGGTTGGCAGGAGCAGGGACCGAGCAACAGCAGCTCACCCCGTCGCGGGGATTCGAACCGCCGACCTTCTGATCAGCAAGCCCTAGGTTCTGTGGTTTAACCCACAGTGCCACCCATGTCCCTCTTGACTTCTTAGGGAGCAGCAATTCACAGCCCTGGGTTCCAGTGGAAAAGGAAGCCAAGGTTAATGACACCTTCCTGGTTTTTTCCCCTCCTGCTTGCACCAGGGGAGGAGTGATGCCAGCACAATTGTACCCAAGGGCACCAGCATGGCTGCTCGTGCACAATAACCGTGATGTGAGAATGCAATCAATATTTTTCACCTCCAAATAATTTCCAGCACTTTAATAGAACAGCAATATTAGTCACACACACACACACACACACACACACACACACACACACACATTTCCCCATCATTCTATATTTCTCAACTCTCTGTGCCCAGCTGCCTATTGATCTGAGTCATTCTGAATTTTGTAAGTCTGGGCCCGTTGGCCGTCTTGCTTACAGCCAATTCCGTGTGCTTCCCCCCCACCCCATCAGAAGAAGACATCTCAGTTAACATTAGTATCAAGTCTTTTCAGACTCATCAAACAACCCCTTAAGAAAAGGAAAGAGAGGAGTGGGGCAGTTTTTTGGGGGACTGTGTTGCAGGAAAAATAGGAGAAACAATAAATTTGCTTCCTAGCTGTTTTGATTCAAAATGATGCATCAAGATTTCACCAGAAGCATCATTTGGCTGTGTGTGTATGCAGTGCTCAAGGGTTCCTTCCTTCCTTGGCATCCTTTAATTGCAGGAACCGCCACAAACATGGCTTGAACAGACAAACAAAAAAAGGAAAGAGAAAGTTGCAAGAACCGTCTCGCATGATCTTGATGTACAAGATGTCAGAACCATTATAAACCCTTTTATTTCAGAGCATTCTCTTTTGTGCTCGGAGGCATGCTTGCTATTCATAGATCTACAGCTCAGCTGTTCCAGTTTTTAGTTCTGCATAAATGCCCAATCATTATGTCCAGAGGGTTTTGCCTGTAGCTTTGTATTCACAGCCTTGAGGCAAATGTCTTGATTGCTTAGAGATCTCCAAGCGAATGGCCAAATAACATCGGATTTTCCACAGCAACGAAGCTATTATGGGGCAGCATTTCTCTGGAACAGCACCCTTCAAAATCCAATCATTATAACTAAGGATTTAAAGCAGGCTCTGGGGAACTAACAAAATCTCTTTGAAGCCTAAATAGGCCATGTAGAAAAGGTAAGGATCAGATTGTTATTGGGGGGTGGGGCGGTTAGATCTATGAACCAGACCCCCTTCACGTTCTCCAACATTTGGTGGGAAAACAGAATATTTTGGGATCATTGCAATAGAATTTTTGGATCAGGCCAAATGTAGAGCCTTCTGCTTCTCCATCAATTGTTAAGCTGATGCCTCTTGCTAGCAAGACGGGGTAAAGCTAGCCATATTTCTTTTTCCAGCACCATACTGCTCCTGACTAAAGAAGTTATATTTATAGCTATTAAGGATTTCCCATTTTTGTGTGTATATGTGTGTACATAGGTTTAAAGCATTTCACCAACAAGCAACATTTAAATTCCCATTGCACTAAAGGTCTCAAGCAAATACAGGCTTGTAACAGGCCAAAACAGGGAAGCGAACTCAACATGCCAGCTGCCTCTCCTGAGTGTTTTCTATCTCTAAGTCCAGCATTAAGCCCAGAATGGATGTATCTTTCACTATTATTAGTCTGGAAACTCTTTGGTGGGCTAGAGACGCTGTGACGACAGCACACAATTCGGACATGAAAGAGGGCTTGAGGAAGTGCTTAACTGGGGTGTGTGGTTTGCTGGCCACAAAGACTGATATTTAAAAAATGTAAAAGACCGCTTAAACTTTTATTATAGCTAAAACCCTTTTCAATGAGCTTGCGCTCTTGTTAACTTTTTTTTAAAAAAAAAAGCTGGAAAAATGAGTCATGACTTCAAAAGTCACAAGCGACGACTGACTTCGGCAATTTCAAGGACGCCACAAGGGCACTGAAGAATTTGTCTGCTTTGGAGCCCCAACAAAGGGCTGTACTGAAGATCTAAGAGTCACCAGGCTGAGTCAGAAGCCTTCATGCCTATCTGGCATCCGGCACTGCCAACATCATAGCTTAGAAAAGCACACACACAAAAAATCCAGGGATGAACCTACAGGCTGCAATCCAAAGAATGCCTTTTATAGCTGATAGGGATGTGCAGAAGTCCCACATGATACGTCTGTTACTGAGTTACAGACGGATGGAGCTTTCCTTTATTGAGTCAGTCTATTGGTCTGTCTGGTCCAATATGATCTGACTAGCAGCAGCTCTTCAGGGTCTCAGGAAGAGGACATTCTTATTTATTTATCAGTAATATTTATATGCTGCCCAATAGTAAAAGTTCTCTTGGTGTCAGTTTGCAGAAACGGCACTAGAATGCCTATATTGTTGTTGTTGTTTAGTTGTGTCCGACTCTTTGTGACTCCATGGACCAGAGCACGCCAGGCACTCCTGTCTTCCACTGCCTCCCACAGTTTGGTCAGACTCATGTTTGTAGCTTCAAGAACACTGTCCAACCATCTCGTCCTCTGTCGTTCCCTCCTCCTTGTGCCCTCCATCTTTCCCAACATCAGGATCTTTTCCAGACCCTGCCTATATTACGCAAATTCAATTGGAAAAAAACACGTAAATGTAATAGGCTGTACAGTAACAATTGTAAAGTTCTTTACTAAAAACTACTTCTCAAAATTAAATACAGTTTCTCATAACGTCAAAATCAACATCGTGACATAATATATTAAAATTTTAAAATGTAGCTTATTCAGTTAACCACCAAGTCCAGTATGTACAAAATGCAATTCCTATTTTGTCAGTCCCGTAGTACATTCATTTTAGATTTCTTCATTTTCTCTTGTATATTTTTATCTGACGGAGAGTACCATGGAATAGTCTTCTAAGTGTCTAATGATGATGATAAGTTGGTAGACATAAGAAATTGGCACTGGTAGATGCTGGCATAGGCAGACAAGGCAAGGATTCCTGTTTCGCCCCAAGGGGCTCTATCAGCTGTGTGTAGTTCTAAATCATATAAACATAGACACTTAGTAAATATTGGCCGCCAAATTTCAAAGAAACATACAAGGATATAACAAATGTACATACCGTTACTGTATAGAACAGCTACATGGAACTTATTCTTGATAGATTTTCACTTACTTAGTTATCAAACCTTTATTAGGCATTTTACAAATAAAACCATAAAAGAGAAAATCACATATAAGAGCCTTGAAATATATATTAAAAAGGCAGCAGTTGGCTACATAGACTGATTGTATATATATGTAGAATCTGTGGTTTTCCCTGTTAACCTGCTCCTTGAAGGACTGCTACCAAAAACTCGGCTACCCCCGCCGTTACCCTTTGGTCAACATCAGATAGGCAGAATCCCACACTTTCACCTTGCTGGGGTTCCAGACCACCCAAAAGAGGGGACAGCACACGTTGACGGAGCGTGCTGTACAATGGACAATGAAAGAGAATATGCTCTACAGTGTCCGGGACATTCATAGAACATCTACAGAATCTCTTGTTTCTAGGAATGTTTTGATGTCTTCCCCTGACAAATGCCAAGGGAAAAACATTCAGACGGGCCAACATAAAAGCCCTACGTTGGGCTGGGATTATTAACTTAGTGACGTAATTGGCTCTGCTATCTAGGATATTTAAATCATAGAATATAGGGGAGCAAATTTTGTTTACAGCTGCCACAATATTTTGTCTCTCGACATCCTTTAGTCTAAGCAAAATAAAAAAATTCCTTCAGTAGCACCTTAAAGACCAACTAAGTTTATATTTTGGTATGAGCTTTCGTGTGCATGCACACTTCTTCAGATACACACAGATCCTTTAGTCTAGTTAGGATATTATGGAAAATGTATTGTTCGCTAGAATTGCACAAGGGCTCCAACTCGATGCCTATAGATTCAATCTTTTTTTCAAGGTACTGATAGATTTTCAGTCGTGGTATGGTCCTCCAGAGGTTGCTGAACTACAACTCCCATCATCCCTGACCATTAGCCATGGGCTGTCTGGTGCAAATGGAAGTTTGAGTCCACTGATATCTGAAGGGCCACAGGTTTCCCCTCCCTTGACTTACAGCAATGGTTTTTTTAAAAAATAAATAAATCTAAATTTGAATGTACAGTAAACCATAAAAACAAATCACGATCAAGCTTTCTTTAACGCCTCAGCCCTTGCTTTTTCCCCGCAGGACCACTTGCTGTCATCAGCAGTCGTTAACAGCCATCAACAGGTTTACCACTCCTATCAGCCCATCACCCATCCCCACCCACCCCCACCACCCTCTGAATATACATAAGGGTCTGGCTCTTCTGTTTCAGTGTATCTGAAGAAGTGTGCATGCGCACGAAAGCTCATACCAAAATAAAAAATTAATCGGTCTTTAAGCTGCTACTGAAGGAATTTTTTTATTTTGCATAAAATCAAAGAAATTGGTGCTGCGTAAAAAGTCTAGCAGTGAAAAATAAATGGGTAAAAACAAGTGCTCAAGTAACACCAGAAATATTTGAACAATATTTTTTAGCATAAAAAGTGCTGGAAAATGCAAGGCAAGACCCATATAGAGTACATGGCGGTCATCCAGTCTTGAGGGCAACTAAGGGGGAATTTGCAAAAGTTCTATGATAAAGTACATAGGGAGAGGTTTTTCTCCCTATCTCACGATACCAGAATCTGGGGTCAGCCAATGAATCTAAATGTTGGAGGTGAATGTTCTGGACAGCCAAAAAAAAGAAGTAGTTCTCCACAAAGTGCATAGTGAAAGTCATTGCCACAAGATACAGCGATGACCACCAACGTGGCTTCAAAAGAGAATTGGACACATTCATGGTTACCGTAGGAAGGTTACAATGACTGCTAGCCACAAAATGGGTGCTGAGGCTGAACTGGTATTCAGGCTTCTAAAGGATCACTGCAGAGGTTTTCAACCTTTTTGGGTTCACGGCTCCCTTGACCAAGTACATTCTTTCTGTGGCACCCTGTGAGGCTCAGGAGCCCAGTTATGTCACCCCTTGCCTGCCAAGCTGGCAGTCTTTCACCCCTTTTTTCAAACGCCCTCTCTTGTGGAGTAATCCCTCAGCCTCCACTCCTCTGCTCTCTCCTTGGGAGTCCTTTGGGCAGCCACAGCTGCTGCCCCTGGTCTCTGAGCTGCCCCCCAATCTCTGAGCTGCCCCCAGCCCCAGCCCCAAAAGAGGTGACTCCTCACATTGCCCCATTAGGGACTGGGAAGCACCCCCTGGCCAGTCCCAGACAGGGCCATCTTACCCATAGGCGACATGGGTGCGGGGCACCCGGGCACTGGGCTCTCAGGGGCTCCAGGCCAAGAGTCGGGGCCCGAGAGTTGAGTCCAGGGAAGAACCCGCCTGTCGGTCAGAACACCGCAGTGGGCTCTTCTGCTGCGGGCGGCTCTGCACCACGAGTTCAGGGGCGACTGAGCCAGTGAGATGCTGAGGCAGCCAGCCGACTCCGCCCTCCTGTGCGCCTGGGACTGGGCAACCTGGGATGGGCACCAGGTGGATCTTTGCACCCCACCGCAGCATATGCTTAAGACAGCCCTGGTCCCATTCGCTTGGGGAGCTTGTAGCCAGGGCTGCTGCAGCGAACAGCTGTACAAGCCTTTGGGAGGCAGAGATGCAAGAGGATGTCAGAGGAGGGAGGGAAGGAAAGAGGGACAGAGACCAGTGTTGCCCATGGCACCCTGACCATCATTCAAGAAATCCCAGGGTGTCATGGCACACTAGTTGAAAACCACCAACTTAAAGAGATGGTAATACTAATTCAAGCACAATAAATCTATTAATGCTACCAGCTATGATGGCTACATGGCTATCACAGTTGCTGAGAATCAGAAGTGCAGAGAGCACTGTTACCCTCAGGGCTTCCCAAAGGCACCTAGCTGGCCACTGTGAGAACAGGATGCTGGATTAGATAGGTCTTTGGCCTGATCCAGCAGGCTCTTCTAATGTTCATATGTTGACACACCGTGGGTTGTGTGGCAAAAATGACATGAGGGCAGCGAATTAACTGCTTCTGAATGGCTCATCCACTCTGCTTCTGAGACAGGCTCATCCACTAATTATTACCCATTAGTGGAACAGACAGATTGTATTGTTCCATTTGCTGGAAAATGCTGCACTGGTTGCAGATCCCATGAAATATTAAATAAAAGTTGTGACTCACCTTTGCTCCAAAGCTCATGTCTCATCTCATTATTTGACACATATAAGTCAAAATAGAAAGGCAAGCGAAGACAAATACTTCAGCTAAAGCACACTGATCCATTTCATTTTAAATGAAGATTTCATAAATGGCTTCCAATGCTGCTGCAGCAGACTTCCATTTGGATTTTATAACTTTTCCCAGAGGGTGGAAGTCC
This sequence comes from Zootoca vivipara, assembly GCF_963506605.1. Lineage (NCBI taxonomy): Eukaryota > Metazoa > Chordata > Lepidosauria > Squamata > Lacertidae > Zootoca > Zootoca vivipara. Next base: position 81,880,065 of record NC_083282.1, on the reverse strand, counting down.
CTCCAGAGCAGATTTTGAGGGTGCATGGGAGGGGGGGGGGGGAGAGAAGAACAGGGAGTTGCATGGATAGAATTCTGCATGTGCAGATTTGGATACAACCCAATGACATAAAAGTCTTCGACATTCTAAGAGGTAAACCCCCCACATTGGGAGAATCATTTCTCTTGAAAGGCAGTTTAAAAATCCATTAAATAAATACAAATACACATTCAGAACAAGCTGTCGCAGTTCAGACTAAAAGTGGGGAATTATTCCTCCATGTTAAAACAAAGACCCTACGTAAGCTCAAGTCTTTCTCCCTAATGGCTTAATTTCTAAAAGTTGAGATGTTTCTGTTTCATTTCATTTTTATTAAGACAGGTGCATTAAAGCATGTAATGGCATATCCACAGCTGAAAATCACAAGGACCCATCTGATTCTTTTGAATGTGTAACTTACCTCTTAGAACTGTCCCATTGGGAATGTACCACGTGCATATTCTGAACACATAAATCTTTTTTAGTTCTTATAACTAAATGAAAAGCAGTGCTCATACCACCGTAAAGCAAAGCAGGGAATATTTGCCCGCTATCTATTTTGGGCTTTACTTTGGATTTGGTCAACTTTACATAACTCCATCTCGCTTATTTATTCACCTGTCTGATGTTTACTCTAAGAATTATTTTTGTTGGTTCATTCTAATCCAGGAGTGCCTAGCCATTTAAATATAGGAGCAGAGTCTTGTTTCCATAGCCTCGGTATGGACAGGTGTCTTGATGTCATCAGTAAAGCATATCACATGACTCTTTGCAAAGGTCACTGAAGATACCACAGTCCACACTGAGAAGTCTGTCTTCGGCTGCATATACATGAAGCAACTGGTAGCACAGAAAAGTGATTTTTCCTCAATCTAGAATCATTCATGCTTCTCCTCAACATGCTTCTTTCAATCCAGATTGACTATAGTTACTACCCATCCACAAGGGTGTTTGTGGTTACCTGAGATGCATCTGAAAACCCTCACCTTGATTATGTTCTCCATGCCTTTTCTTCTCTGCACATGGCCCAGGTGAATGAAGAAGGAAGTGGTGGTCGCAATCTTGGTCTACACCCAGCCTCAATGCCGCTGTGGATTTGGTCTGCTTTATTAGTTTTTACACGATGCCTTCCCAGTGGCACCACATTATTGTGGGGACAAGAATAATTGTGGTATGAAAAGTTACAGAATTTCTGCAAGAATGTACAGGACATGCACTGAGTGGAAACGAAACAGCATGGCTCCCAAACATTTTGCTGATGCAAACAGTATATTGACAGGAGAATCTCATATGACTGCCCTGATAGCAACATGAGCTCAAATCATCGTGGGTTGCCAGACCTCCTACAAGGTCTCAGCCAAAGTCTCCAGGTTTGCCTGATGTCAAGGACTGGCAGAGCTTCAAAGGGTGTGTGGTGGAGGCAGGGGACCAGGGGAGGGACCCAGGCAAGGGGACCAGTGATTTATGGGTGTGTGACACCACCTACAAGGCAGGAGCCAGGGGAGGAGGGAAAGCCAGGGCAGTCTGAGGCAGAGGAAGATGCACAGGACATAGTGGAGGAAGAAGAATGGTTTGAGCAAGGAGCAGATTCACCACCTTCCCCTGCCCCACCATCTCCTAGAACCAGGAGGGGCTTGAAAAGGGAAGAGAAGTGACAACTTCTGTGCGTGATAAGTCTCCGGTTACAAGCATGCAACTTGTCAGAGGAGGGTACATAAGCTGGAAGAAGGGCAGGCCCCCACTGCTGCCGCAACTGCTCCATAGGGCTCGGACCGTGGATGCTGCTGTGTGTCTCTTGCAAATAAAGAGTTAACTATCAGATGTGTGCTTCTTCCTTATCTGGGACAGGCCGTGATGCCTGGCCCACTCCAGGTGGCAGGTGGAGGGCTTCGATCTCTCGTGGGTGAGAGTGCCTTTAATTTTAAACATATATATATTAAGAAGAATGCAAGAAGCTTGCAAGGTTCAGTCCAGCGGCAGCTGGCTGCAGGCACTCTGAGGAGAGCTGGCCTCCTCCACTCACCTCTTCCAATTAATTTCCATTTCCAGGGCTCTCTCCATGACATCACCTGGGACTCAGGTTTGGGCCCTGAAATCTCTGGGATGCTCCAGACCAGGCAACCATAATCATGAATGTGTGTGAGAAAAATGACATCTGGAGGTACCCTTAGTGTGTTCAAGGAAGGAAGGAAGGAAGGAAGGAAGGAAGGAAGGAAGTCAAATAGGTAAGTTATACGAAAGTCAGGGCAGTCTTGAGCAGGTCAGGTGCCCTGGTGCTGAGGGGCGGAGATCGCTCCGGCGCCCCAGCTGTCGCAGGGCACAGCATGGTTTCCGCGCGGCTTTTCCGCACGGCGCCCCGCCTACCGGCCCGGCGCCCTGGCACACCGCGCCACCGGGACTCTACCTAGAGCCGGCCCTGACGAAAGGCTTCACTTGGCTTGACCAATTAGTCTCCCTCTTTCAAATTGGTTGTTTGTGCCTTTGAAGCTGGATCCCATGTGCTCAGATTGTGCAAGGCTCTGGCCACAAACATGCCATTATTATTTTTTTTCATTCCCCCACTGACGTCCAGCCTCTGTAGCTGAGAATCCTGGAAAATTTTGTTGTTGTTTCTCTGTGCGTGTGGTTTTGTGTGTGTGTGTGTTGGTGTGCGTGTTTTTGCTCACTGACCACACCATGGCACATTCTTTTCATGACTTCTCTGATGAACACAAGGCCAGCCCATAAATCTAAACCACATCACTCTAGACATGTTGTACCAATCTGCAAGACAGCTTGTCCATTTTGTTTACAAATAAATCAGAATGTTCTTCTGAGAAGCATGAAAAGAAAGCAAGTCCTTAAGAATAGGAACTCTTTCTGGTAAGAATCACAAGCCATATTTTTATAATTTGGATGTCTAGTACGATAGCAATAGAGGCACCACAGGGGGGGAAAGGTGTAAGTGGTAAAAACAACAACAACAATTGTTTAATGTTGGCTTAGAAATGTTTCTCAACCTTTATATGAGATTCATATAACTAAATATGTTTCATTTCATTTCATACCAGGTTTTATCCTGCAGATATTGTTTTACAGTAGTTCTTCAGCCTCCATCTTTGCTGCCGCCCCCCGCCACGGCCGCACAACAAAGAGGATTGCGACATAGAATGTAGAATTGTGCCCACAACAAATGCAGGATTTAGACATATTTTGTGGTCTTGTGAACAAGCAGTAATCTTTACTGTGATGATTAAAGACATTATAGATCTGCTACCCATGAAACCAGAAGATATTCTGCTAGGGTTATTTGGGCAGCATGTTAAAAATAGAAAAAAGAGCATCAACATACAGCAAGTAATTTCATGAGTCCATATTTGGATGGCAGGAAAAAGTCAACATTTTGCCTGCTGTAGAAGACTGGTTGCAGAATGCCTGGCAAACTATGGTATGGCGAGCGCCACTTCGTATAAAAAGACTTTGGGAAAATACGTTAGAAAGTATTGTGGGGAGTTGGAATTGTATTGAGGGGTTTAATTGCGTTTATAGACTGCCTTTCTTCCAAAGAACTCAAGGTGGCATATATGATTTCCTTTCCTCCCCAAACTTTATCCTCACAACAATCTTGCAAAGCAGATTAGGCAGAGATCCAAGTGGTCCAAGATCACCCAATGAGTTTCATGGCTGAGTGGAGTCTCCCCAAACCTAATCCAACACTCTAACCCACTGGTGGCCAATATAGCTCCTTCCAGATCTTGGTAGACTACCTGATCATTGGTCAGATTATCTGGAACTGGAGTCCAGCAACATCAGGAGGGCTTCACATTGGCTGTCTGTGCTCACTACTAATTCTTATATGAAAGAGATTTCCAAGAAATGTGCATTGAGGATCATTTTGTGGTATTCACTGGGCCGGGTATCCTTTTTTGGAATACTCATTGCACTTTTCTTTTCTTTTCATCCCACCCCACATCTTAATGAAAATAAAAATGGCAAAATTCCATATTTGTCCCGCATGCCTCCTTTATTCCCAACACGGCATTTCACATTTCTGGCCACGCAATGCGTCTTGCACCAAATTCCACATTCCCTTTGGGTTTTTTTTTTTCCTGGTTGTTAACCCTCCGGCTCCTCCTTTCTGTCAATGCAGCAGATTCCCATAGATCAGACCGCTCTCTTTTCTTCTCGCCGTCTCATTTATCATTTCCTACACAGGGTTACGCAGCATGCCGAAGACAACTTTGCACCATTACTCACCTTCATATGTTTATGACGCTGTCGGGTTGTGGGATCTCGGTCTGTCTGACCGCACGCTGTCGAGACCTGGGGATCGACATGCCTGGAGGAGCCATCCATTGCCCTGATCGTGCTGTGCTCGTACCCCTGTACTCCTTGCAGCATTTTCGCCGACTTGGGCAGATTGCAGGTGGAGAGGGATTCTTACCTTAAATGCTCAGCAGCCCTGCTCCCAGCAACATCTGAAATACCCTTGGATGTCTCCTAGCCAAGTAGTCAGCAGGCCAGAGCTTGTTTAGCTAGAGAGAGCTGAAGATCAAACCAGAGGAAGGATGGCTGCAAGCCATCTTATTCTTTAGAAAAATAGATATATTACAACAAAATGGATACACCTTTTTTCAAAGTGTTGTTTCAAGTTCAAAAAAAAGTAGGTGAAAGTGCTTTTCTACTGGAGCACTCACAATCCATGCATACAAAAAAGAGCTGAACGAGGGCCTTCCATTCTCTCTCTCTGGCCCTCGGAATTCTCCGCGGGCCACACCCCTTCTCTTTAGTCCCCACCCCCTCAATGGCCCTGATTTATCCTACTAATGTTTTTTGCCTGGCTGGAAGATGTCCCTTGACGTCTTCTTTGAGTGTGAAGGAACTAGCCTACCGAACAACGGTAGAGTTTACATTTATTCCTCTGCCCGCTTCCTCCCCTGGCTCCGCAACACCCATGGCATGTGGCCCTGGAAGGATGCCCAGAAAGGAATCTGGCCCTCAGGCTGAAGGATGTTCCCCATCCTTGTGCCCGAGCTAGCACACTTCCCTATAATCCAAACACACTTTATGTAATCGCTGGGTCAGCGGTCAATAAAGCAGATGAGATCCCAGTCTAGCAGCTGCTGACTTCTGCCTTTGCAGTCATAGAATCATAGAATCGTAGAGTTGGAAGGGATCCAAAGGTCATCTAGACCAACCCCCAGCAATGCAGGAAAGTCAGCTAATGCACCCATGACAGATGGCCATCCAGCCTCTGCTTTAAAACCTCCAAGGAAGGAGAGTCAAACAGCTCTGACTGTCAGAAAGTTTTTTCATATGTTTAGTCGGTATCTCTTCTCTTGTAACTTGAAGCCGTTGGTTCGAGTCCTACCCTCCAGAGCAGGTGAAAACAAGCTTGCTCCATCTTCACTGTGACAGCCCTTGAGATATTTGAAGATGTCCTCATCATGTCACAATGTGTAGGCATCCAAAAGCTGATCAACGGATTCGGATAAATGTCATGGTGCATCTGTATCTTGGTGTAACTGTATCATTTCAGACTTCCGAGGGCAGAGCATTGCATGTCTGAATGTTCTCAAGCATTGGGAAACCTCTTTGCCTACAGAACGCTAGTATGTCAGGGAGCAACTTCTCCCAGAGGTGTCAGATTTCTACCAGCAAGGAATTTTTTAACTTGGGAGGGGGGCGGGGAGAAGTATGCATTCCTCATCTACAGCATGAGATGGCATAGTCCCAGGACCATGATTTAACTGCATGCATAGACTGGGTCTTAAGAGTTTCATCTGAAAGCAGGGTTTCGCAAGCACCAGTTATTCTGAATCAGCAGACTGATGCACAAAATGCACAGGGGGCCAGTGCTGACCCCAAAAACTTTGGGGGGGGGGGTGTTTAAAGGAAGATCAATATTTATTTATTTTGATCACACACACCCCGGCAATATACAGTTGTGAGCATGTAAGAAGCTAGGTAGCTAGTAATTTTAACTAATAAATAATATGTCCCTTTCATTGCTTGCTGTTTATGGCTCCTTATTGGCTCGTCTCACGTTATTCCATTGAGTAAAAAACTCTCCAATGACAAGCTTGCTTAGCAGATGGCAAAGGGTGAGTCCCGCCTCTTGATCGCTCCGTGCTAAAGGTCTTTAATTCTCAGCTGCAATATTTTTCATACTTTTTCATTTTTGACAGCGGTCATCAGCAAGAGGACAGGAGGAGTGTGTGACCCCGTACCGCCTTCGTGAACTTCCTGTGCTTTTCATTATCACAGCTGAATCCACTCTTTAGGTTGATCCTTGATAGTGGCAGCTCCTGTGTCCCAGAAAGGGGCATTGGGAGACTGGCCCTTGGTCCCCTGGCAGCTATACTGTGGAGTCAGGGATGGTCTCACAATGAGGCAGAGTGAGGCAGTTGCCTCAGGCGGAAAGTGCTGAGGTGCAGGGCTTGGCCAGAGCTGTGAGTTCCATGTGGCTGGTCCTGTACCCCTATGCTAGCCAGTTGCCCTCAGCAGTAGAAGACACTCCTTGGTGTGTTGTTTAGTCGTTTAGTCATGTCCAACTCTTCGTGACCCCATGGACCATAGCACGCCAGGCACTCCTGTCTCCCGCAGTTTGGTCAAACTCATGTTTGTAGCTTCGAGAACACTGTCCAACCATCTCGTCTTCTGTCGTCCCCTTCTCCTTGTGCCCTCAATCTTTCCCAACATCAGGGTCTTTTCCAGGGAGTCTTCTCTTCTCATGAGGTGGCCAAAGTATTGGAGCCTCAGCTTCACGATCTGTCCTTCCAGTGAGCACTCAGGGCTGATTTCCTTAAGAATGGATAGGCTTGATCTTCTTGCAGTCCATGGGACTCTCAAGAGTCTCCTCCAACACCATAATTCAAAAGCATCAATTCTTCGGCGATCAGCCTTCTTTATGGTCCAGCTCTCACTTCCATACATCACTACTGGGAAAACCATAGCTTTAACTATACGGACCTTTGTCGGCAAGATGATGTCTCTGCTTTTTAAGATGCTGTCTAGGTTTGTCATTGCTTTTCTCCCAAGAAGCAGTTGCCAAGACTGAAAGAGTCAACTACCAGACAAATTGGCTTCTGTATGTGCTTTGGGAGAAGGTGCCATCTTTTCCTTCGCCTCAGGCAGCAATATTTCTTGAGCTGTGTGGTGTGTTGCATGGTTCCATCTTTAAGACAAATATGGTGATGTCGCTGACACATAAAGCCATATACATCTCAAACATCCAGGCCCTGGGTTGTATAAGGCTTTATGCGTCAGCAAGAGTCTTCAAGCCCTGCTTCAGATTTACCTGTCTACCTTTGCTAGCTCCTAATTCCCAAACTGGAATTGTTGGCTGTGGTGGGCGGCATTTTATAATAGTTTAAATATCCAATCCATCCTACTGGGTTATATCCAACAAAGTCATCCTGTTAGCAAAAGGACTTCCACCTGCGCAATGGATTTGCCTCTTCCCAGGTGCCCGGCACCTGCTTCCAATATGCTCCAGAGGATTGAGGAACACTCTGGAATATATGGGTGGGATGTGTGAAGAATGTGTGGTGTGAGAGAGGAAGTTTTGTTATGCAGATGGAAGTCCTTTGCTAACAGGATGTCATGGACTAGTTGGATGCAGAGGAATGGTGGGAGGAACCAAGCAAAGAGTGGCGGTGGGACGACGCTGAGTGGTCAGAGGGGGAAGACTGGGAAGAGGAGGTGTGGGAAGCGGAAGAGGTAACAGGGCTTCGTGAGCTGGGAGAGTCTGTGGCACAGAGCAGTCAAGGATCAGAGGCAGAAACTGAGGCTGGCAAGTGGGATGAAGAGGCAGAGATGAGTCAGGCTGGTCTCCCAGAACCAGAAGAGGCATGAAAAGGGTGAAGGAGAAGTTGGCTGGACACAAGCACAGTCTCCAGTTGCTTGGGGAAAGCCCTGAAAAGATGGCTTTCAGTCTTGGCAACTGATTTTTATGAAGGAAAACCACCAGGTATGAGCTGTTCTGCTCATTAGGCATGACACTCAATCAAGTCTGTGGAGATCGTGTTTTTGCTAATAATGAGTTAACTCCATCTTTTAAGTGTGTTACTACTGCTCCTATCACAGGGCAACTTCATTGAATGCAACCCATTGTATTTACTTGGTTTTGGGGGGGGAACCTCCCTGGAATTACTTAGATAAAAAAAAATGGCATACAAATATTTAAAGATAAATAATCTCCATATTTGGAGGGGGGGGAGAGAGATGTATCTTTGTGGGATGTAAAAAATTCCGAATGGTTTCCTAATGCTTTACTTGATGGTAAAGGAAAACCAGCTTCTTTATGGGATGTGCTTGTTTTGGTTTCTATCTGCATCACCCTGAAACTTAACCCTCACTGAGATTGGCAAGAGTTAAGGGCTCCTGGTGAGTCAACAAACCCTTCCAGTCAGAAATGTGGTTTACGCTCATTATCTCATCATCATGTATCTGGATCCCATAGTATATCCTCTCCCAGGAATTTAATAAACTGCAGCCCAGTAACAGGTCAAGCAAGAGAGTTTCTCTCTCTTTTTTAATCTAGCTGGGTGTGTGAGTGTAGAAAGCCAGATCTAATGAATTTGCTGTCACCCGAAAAAAATCTCACAGCCTGTGCTTCACTTAGGTTTCCATTATGTAAAACACATACACGTGTCTACACAGGGGAGGGGAGAATAAAGCTGCAACTGGGATAGTAGTTTGATTATTACTGTTTTATTGTAAATAAATTAAAATACCAAAAAAAAAACCCCACTTTTTTTGCCTTCGAGATTCACTGAGACTTTTAAAATTAGCTTTTTAAAAGAATATCACACCAAAGGTCAATTTCAAAAAATAGGATCTATACATATTTTGGAAATGAAAATTATAGAAGTTCACAGATTTCAAAATTGTTTTGAAACCAGATTCTTTCCGTAGGCCATGTCTTAAGCATCAAGAGTTACATGCACAAATAGGACTCTCAAAATAGGTGTTCGACCTTTGGAAGTTGATTTTGACTTCTGATAAACTCTTCTAGCATCATATTTCTCTCTCTCTCTTTCGCTTTGTTTGCCTGCATGTGAGGCTTTTGTGTATGCCTAAAGATATGCGGCAAGAGATTCAAATATCAACATGATATCAATATATTTGAATTTGTTAACACTGTATATGAAATACAACATTTTCCAGCTTCAGAAATTTGAATCAGTGTATATGGTTGTGTTGCAACCTCTTCATGCTGCAAAGGAAGTCCCCGTGTTGGGAGTGCCATGGTTACCTCCAAGTCATCCTCCTAGCTGACAATGATATTGATGGACAAAGCATATTGTTGCTTTAGAGCAGTGTTTCCCAAACTGGGGTCTCCGGCTGTTGTTGGACTACAACTCCCATCATCCCTGACCACTGGTCCTGCTAGCTAAGGATGATGTAGTGCAACAACAGCTGGAGACCCAAGTTTGGGAAACAGTGCTTTAGAGTCTAGACCACGGGTGCCAAACACAAGGCCCGGGGGCCAAATCCGGCCCGCCAGACCTCGTCATGTGGCCCGCCGAGCGCCCCAGCCAGCGGTACCCAGCAGTGGGACCTTGCTGCTGAAGCGCCGCGCAGACAAACAGCTGGGGCCGGGGGGGTAGAAAGGCGGCTGGAGCAGCGCTGCGTAGAGTGCCCCGAGCCACAGCAGGAGAAGGAGGAGGCAACTTGCTGGGTCGGTGCCCGGCAGCGCCGCACGGAGAGTCCCGAGCCTCTGCGACACAGCAGTGCTCTGTAGCACTTTGAATCCTCCTCCTCCTGCCATGGCTCGGCGCCTGGAAACGGCTGCTGCTGCTACTGCTGAAGCACAGACAAAGCACCCAGCAGCGCCGCGTGGAGGAGGAGGAGGATTCAAAGTGCTACAGAGCACTGCTGCGTCCCAGAGGCTCGGGACTCTCTGCACGGCGCTGCCGGGCACCGACCCAGCAAGCCGCTGCCTCCTCCTCCTCTTGCCTCACCTCCTCCTCCTCCTGCCGCGGCTCAGCCTCATGAACGTGAGCTCAGCAGCGGCTCAGCCTCACGAAGTGTAACTCTGAGGCTTTACGTACTTCTCCTAAAATGGACACCCGCTGCCTCACGCTGCACGGGAAATGCTTTTTGCCCCTGGGTCCCTTCGCGCTCTTTTCTGGCGCTGAATCAAGGCGACGACCCCCCCCTTCCCTTTCTTCCTCTCTCTCATTCTTATTCTTTCTTTCCCTCTCCTTCCTTCCTTCCTTCTTTATCTCTGTCTTTTCTCCCTCTTTCTTTTTCTTTCCTTCTTTATTCCTTCTTTCCTACTCTTCCTCTCTCCCTCCTGCTCCCTCTTTTCTTTCTTTCTTTCTTCCTTACTTCCTTCCTTTCTTCCTTCCTTCCGTCCTTCCCAACTTTCTTCCTCTCCCTCATTCTTATTCTTTCTTTCCCTCTACTTCCTTCCTTCTTTCTCCTTTTCCGTCTTCTCTCCCTCTTTCTTTTCCTTTCCTTCTTTATTCCCTTCCTTATTTCCTACTCTTCTTTCTCTCCCCTCTTTCCTTCCTTCCTCTCTCCCTCCCACTCCCTCCTTCCTTCCTTCCTTCCTTCCTTCCTCCCCTCCCCTACCCTACCCTCCCTCTCCCTCTCCTCAGAAACATAGGATGCTGCTTTATACTTCTGGCCCTTAAACCCTGGAACCAGGAGAGCAGCTTCAGTGAATCAACCTCAGCCAGTCCCTTGGTGAAGGGTGGTGGCTCACTGGCAGAACATCTGTCCTGCATGCAGAAGGACCCCAGCATCTCCAGGTACTAGTAGCTCTGCAAAGGTCCTGCATGAAACCCTAGCGAGCCTCCACCACCCAGTGCAGTTACCAAAAATCATTTTTCAATAAATTGTACAATATTTGTACATTTGAATATCTACTTGCCATTATTCTGACTATGTTTCTGCTTTCAGAGCTAGTTATTACTTACATTATTACAAAAAACAGTAATAATTGAATGCAGTGACAATAATTTATGATAATAAAGAGTGGACACATAGTCCTACAGATACAACCGGCCCTTTGAGGGTGACCAAACTGCTGATGCGGCCCCCGATGAATTTGAGTTTGACACCCCTGGTCTAGACCATAAGAAATGCCCTGCTGAATCAGACCAGCAGCCCATCTAGTCCAGCATCCTTTTCTCACAGTGGCCAGTCAGGTGCCGATGGGAAGCCGGCAAACAGGACCTAAGCACAACAGCACTCTCCCCTCCTGCAGTTTCCTGCAACTGGTATGCAGAAGCTGACTGTGGCTGGTAGCCACTGGTAGACATATCCTCCTTGAATTCATCTAATAGCCTTTATCCATCCACACAAGTGGTCCTCTCTATATATCCAACTTTAGGGTGAACAAAGGACGGAATCAAAATATTTCAAGGGGGGAAACAGAGGTGTTTTTTCCCCTGTTCCTTACTGTAGCTTTTTGCTTGAGGACGCTTGTTGAAACCTGTTCTGTTGGTCTGCTTCTTCATACTATATTTGCTTGGAAATAATGTGCTAAGGGATCTATTTTTTCCCCTCTCATAAAAAAGGGGGTGGTTGTGGACGATGTCATGGCATGGCATTGTTCCATAAAGTCATCTCATTACATGAGCAAGTTTTGGCTCCTGGGAAGAAAATGGGAGGCTATTAAAATTGGTCATCAAAAGTGGCTCATGAAGAACCAAATTAGCTATGGAAATACAAATGCTGTTAATCGTTTTTTGTTAAAAAAGAGAGAGAAAGAAATGAAAGATCAGCCTTAAAGCTGTGATCAGGAGTGGTGGGGGAAGCCATAGCATAACACTATATTGCCCCCCCCTAGCAGTGTGGCTTAGTAGGACAGGCGGATGGAATCACAGAATTGTAGAGTTGGAAGGGATCCTGAGGATCAAGTTCACCCCCCTGCAATGCAGGAATATGCAGCTGTCCCATACAGGGATTGAACCTGCAACCTTGGTGTTAACAGCACCATGCTGTAGCCAGCTGAGCTATCCAGGCTCAAATGTGCAAGACAGTGTCACAGTAAAAGGTCCTCCTGCTGATGCCCAGCTTGTGCCACAAGCTCGTCATCTCTCCAAAATTTCCTATCCCCACCTGGGAGACACCAAGGCTTTCTTTGCACAGAGCATGTGCCCTACCATGAGTTACATTCAATGGAGGAGGGGCACTGTACCCTGCTCCTAATGTAGCTGTACCCCCACAAGGTTGGCACCACTTCAATCCATTTGCGCCAGACTTCTTCGCGTTAGCCGGAAGCCACGAAAGAAGCAGCTATGTGTGTTTAGCTCAGGCATAGGCAACCTTGGCTCTCCAGATGTTTTGTAACTACAACTCCCGTGATCCCTAGCTAACAGGGCCAGTGGTCAGGGATCATGGGAGTTGTAGTTCGAAACATCTGGAGAGCCAAGGTTGCCTATGCCTGGTTTACCTGCTCAAGTACAGGTTTATCTTCCAGGCCTTCTGGCTAGTGTCAGGAAGTTTGGGAGCCTTGCTGGTGGGGTATGGCAGTGTCCAGGCAGGTGCAGTCGGACTTTCTCCTTGCATTTAGTGAGTGTGTTCTCGCTCTCTGTGCTTGGATGTAACTGTATTCATGTACATCAGCCTGAGTTCTTTGGAAGGGAGATGGCAGCATCGCAACAAATACATTTTCAGTACAACTGGTGTTGTTGGTTTCGTTTTAATTTGTGGTAGCAAGGACACTTGAATGAGATGCCGTTGATCTAATGCGAGGAAAACAACCATTATAACAGAAAGCGATTAAAGGAAGGAAGGAAACAGTTCATACCAAGATAGCCAAGAGAGGTCTATTTCAGACACATCCAGAAACCTCAAAGTAAACCCATGCTGAGAATTATGTGACTAAAACAGGCATCCCCGAACTTTGGCCCTCCAGATGTTTTGGACTACAATTCCCATCATCCCTGACCACTGGTCCTGTTAGCTAGGGATCATGGGAGTTGTAGGCAAAAACATCTGGAGGGCCACAGTTTGGGCATGCCTGGACTAAAACATGGTCAAATGCCATCATTTGTTTCACACTTCCCAAACCTAACAAACCTTGAAAAGCTGATTTATATATACTGCATCCCCATTTCTTTGAAGTAAAGTTTCCCAAACTCCTGTTAGCAGAAATGCACCCTTCTCCCCCCTTAATTAAAATTAAGGCACACCTCAGTCTTAATGCCTGAAAAGATTTACTGTTAGACTGCATAATTGCAACAATGACTCACCATCTCTGTTGCTGCTGAAGTCACTGTTCTGGGCGTACCTCCCAGCTGGAAGGATCTCAACCCAGGGCATTAACTCGTGCAGAGACACAATATGCAGCCTCTTTTTAATGTGGGTAGTTCCATGACATCTCTGCAATAGAAGGTGGGTGAGCAGAATGGCAGAATTGTTGAAAGTGCAACAGCAGGGATAATAAGTTTGTAACTAAGGAGTTAATTCTGTTGTCAGTAACACTGAGCCAAACCATGGCTTAGCCCTGCAGGACCCATGGAAGAGTACCACAGCCACTCTAGAAACCAAAATCCTTGCTCATTCACACAAAGCCATAGTTTAGATTAGCTTTACATGCAACCAGGCCATGGCAGTTACTAATATCTTATCTCCTGCATGGACTATTCCTGGTGGTAATAACATTATTTCATTATGTAACTGTGGCCATGTTTGCACATCACCTTCTCCTCAGGCAAGGAAGAGATGAGACACTTGATCTTCCATTTCCGATTAACCACGGCTTGTTGTGTCTCCCATACCAAACTATGGTTAATATTCACTATGGTTATCTTGAGATTAGTTGACTTCAAACCATGGTGTAGGAATTTGGCTTGTTTCAACAAATCATAGTTAAGACACAGTTTAGAGTTTGGAAATAATGCTAAATTTCTGTTAATCAAAAAAAGGAAACAAAAGCTTCCAGTCTCCTCCTTGTGACTGTGCCAGAGGACTCATGCACCAGTGTATGAGTCTGGGCTAGACTTGTTCCTGTCACAATAAACCATTGTTTACTGTGACATCCGAAGGCAACCATAAAGAAAGAGTGGGAACTTGAATTTGTTTATTTTCCTAGTTCTTCCCTGGCTCATTTTCCTACATGGCAAGCCATTACTAACAGAATTGCTTTGAGAGTAAGGCAAAACTGGAGGGGGGAAGGGTGCTTGAAAAATCCCTTTACAGCAGTGTTGGAAGAAAAGAAAATTCTATTTTTTTAATTAGCAGGGTATTTCCTCTTCCTCTATTGTTATTACTTTTAAGAAAAACAGAATAAAGATGAAGCCTCTTAAGTATGAGAGTAGACGTGGTTGTGCTATAATCTATATCATTAGCACAGTCATGCATATTAAGACGGGGTGGGGGTGGGAAATCTCATCTATACAATGCACCAGTAAGTCCCACTAGATTATCCACTGGCTTGGCTTGGGTACATCCTGAAATAAATGGAAACAAGCCTATTCCTTCTGCCAGACGGCAACCGCAGTGTCTAGCTTGATACACTAATAAAAAGCAAGCTTTTTCTGTTCAGCTAATTTAAAATATTGTACTACAGTATGATCAAAGTCTGCTCCTCTCTCTCTCTGCACAAAAGAAAGCAGCACGCAGCAATTTGAAGAGGGACAGAAGTTCCTTCTTAATCTTTTCATGATGCTTGGTTTTCCTTATGGCCAGCATTTCTCACTCTGAATGTGAATGCCTGTTCCTCAAGCAAGATTTGAATGTCTTCCTTTTATGTAAATCAACAAAAAGAAGTTAGAACCTCATCCTTCTTGTTCCATCCTTCATCACTGACCTACTTCAAAATATTAACTAATTGAATTCCTTGGTGGTTCATACACGTTTTAATTGATCGACCATGCAATCCTTTACATGTCTGCTCAGGGGGGGGGGGGAAGGATCCATTGAGTGTGTGCAGGACTGCAGCCTAAATTTTCATCCTTTGGGGGTGGGGGAGTGCAAGGAGCATATACCTGTTTGATGATTTATGCACCTGTGTGTGAGAAGGGAAAATGGCGCCTCAGTGACTATACCTGCCATCTGCAGAATGCCTGTTGAAGATAACTAGCCTTTAAGGTAGCTTCACCTAGGAGAACTATGTCATAGGTCGAAAAAATAAAATGCAAAGGACCCCTGACAATTAAGTCCAGTCAGAAACGACTCTGGGTTTGTGGCGCTCATCTCGCTTTACAGGCTGAGGGAGCCGGCGTTTGTCCGCAGACAGTTTTTCCGGGTCATGTAGCCAGCATGACTAAGCCGCTTCTGGCAAAACCAGAGCAGCGCACAGAAACGCTGTTTGCCTTCCCGCCAGAGCGGTACCTATTTATGTACTTGCACTTTCTGGTGTGCTTTCAAACTGCTACGTTGGCAGGAGCTGGGACCAAGCTACGGGAGCTCACTCCGTCGCGGGGATTTGAACCGCCAACCTTCTGATTGCCAGCAATCCCAAGAGGCCCAGTGGTTTAGACCACAGCGCTACCCACGTCCCTTATCATAGGCCAGGGGTCAGCAAACTTTTTCAGCAGGGGGCCGGTCCACTGTCCCTCAGACCTTGTGGGAGGCCAGACTATATTTTTTGGGGGGGGGGGAAGAGAATGACTTCCTATGCCCCACAAATAACCCAGAGATGCATTTTAAATAAAAGGACACATTCTACTCATGTAAAAACACGCTGGTTCCCGGACCGTCCGCAGGCTGGGTTTAGAAGGTGATTGGGCCACATCCGGCCCCTGGGCCTTAGTTTGGGGACCCCTGTCATAGGCCATAAGTTTTCTTCTTGTCATTGGTCTACTTCTGTGTAAATCCTGCAATGAAAAGTGTACCTGAAGTGCAATTTTCCCTCAAATGATCTTGGTTAGTGTGAAGCTTTTGGAACACACATCTTTTTAGCATCAGTTTCATCCTTCAGTTTAAAAACAATTTGCAAGTTTGAATTCTAGAGGGAAGGCATGGCTTGTAGTCATCCTGCTTCTGGTTTTGGAGACTCTGACTGCGGTTGCTAAAAATGGAACCTGGAACCCTCTGCACGTAAGGCACTAAGCTCTACCACTGAGCCATGGACCCATTTGGAAAGAGAGGAAGTCAGACCCAGAGAGAAGGTGGAGTCAGGCTACCTTGGGAGTGCTCTCTTGCAGACTTTCCTTGCCACAAAGGTACGCTGCCCAGAGCACACCCTCCATAAAGATGGCACCAGGATATGGGGAGAGGAGGTAGCGCAGGCTGAAGATTTTTACGAGCTTAAAATCAGCACCTTGGGATCCAGGAGGGCAAACTGGTTTGGTTTCAGCTACGACTCGTCAAGCAAACAATGCTGCATTTGAAGGCTCCTCCTGCAATCCCCCACAAATCAGGTCACCAATTTGCACTGCACTCATCAGGCACTAAAACAGGTGAACCAAATCACATGGCTTTGGAAAATTACAATTTGGTTTCCATTTTAAGGAAAAGTGAATAGCTTCCTTTCGGTCTGATCTGCTGAACCAGCACTGAGAACTAGATAGAACCAAACTTCTGTACTCCAAACTCTTACTCTTGTTTTGGGCAAATAGGTCCAGATTCCTCAGCCCTTTTTTTTTCCTGAGTAGGATGTGTAATAGGAAGACGTATCCACCCAGCAGGAGCCAGATCTCTGTATTTTCATGAGATATAGTGTTCCTGCTGTGCCCTCTTAATGGAAGCTGGTCAGGCCAAAGCAGTAACTCAGAGAGAGTTGCGACAGAAAACAGAAGACAATTCCTGATGCGTCCTCGCAGCAGGAACAATTCAATGATCCGAGCACTTTCAATGCCAAGGAATTGGCTTCTGCCAGGTTAACAGCTAGCTAGAAGGGGGGGGGGAGAGGAGGGACAGATAACCCTCCAGAGGAACTGAAGGCAATCTGGTGCTTCGCTTGCTGCGGGAACAGAATTGATGTAACTAGGCCTTTTCCTCCCCTTGCAGACATTTCTCTGTATCTTCCCCTTCCCCATCTTTACTGGGATTGCAGCCCCACTCCCCCAGTCCTTGGCCCAGACATGTAATTCCCGAAGCCTACCTCTCTAACCACCGAGATACAACGCAGACAAAGAGAGACGGATCCGGACATCTCAACCCAAAGCTACCCCACCTCCCACCTGGACTGATGCAAACACTTCCCCGTGTCTAGGGTTGCCATATTTCAAAAAGTAAAAACCAGGACACCCCAAACATTGTTGAGATTTTCAAACAGCTGATAGAAGTGGCTCCCTTGCCCTTGGACCAATCCTTCCGGGGTCCCAAAGTGATGTACAAAATATAATAAAAGCAGTTAAAAGGAGCACAAAGAACCAAAGATGGGTTTTTAAGGACAAGACAAAGTGGATGCCCATAGCAGAGAGAGCTATTCATCCAACTGGGAAAGTTTGTCAGAACAAAAATATGTTCCATAAAGTATGGATTGTGGGCACCTGACACCTCTCATCAGAAATATGATTCCAGGGAGTAGGGACAGCCACAGTGAAAGCCCTGCTCTGGGTTGCCATAGAGTAGGAAAGTTAGAGGAGACCCAGTGCCTTACTGGGGATGTAAGAAATAAGGCAGTCTCTCAGGTAAGCAGACCCCAAGTGGTGCAGGGCCTTATAGGCATAGCTGTCATGTTTTCCCTTTTCTCGGGAGGAAGCCTACTCAGCATAAGGGAATTTCCCTTTTAAAAAGGGAAAGCTTGACAGCTATGCTTCTAGGTCAGTTGGTGGTAGTTTGACCCCCACAAGTGCATTGCATGGAACTGTGGTTACGCTCTCCACATTAGAAATTGCTGGGATGGGCATAGAAACAAAACATCCACCATAGGCTTCAATTCACACAGGGCCGGCCCAACCATTGGGCAGAGGGAGACAAGTGCCTCAAGCGGCAGAAGCTGAGTGGCAGCTGTAGCACCACCTCCCTGGCTGTTGGAGGGCAGAAGCCAGGAATGCCCTGCACCCCCTAAACTAGCCAGCAGCCCCTCCCCTCATGTGGTGCAGAGGTTTTTGCCATCCTGTTGCTGGCGTTAAAGGTGGCTCTCAGTTACCTTCTGAACGTGGGAGGGAGGTACCTCCTTGTCGTCTGCCTCAAGCAGCAAAGTGCCTTGGGCCAGCTCTGAATTTATACGCTGAAGTGATTAGACAGAGCATTTTTTTAAATATATATTTATTTTTTAAAGGAAGCTTTCAGGCTCCTTCTTTGCCTTGGCACATCGTTATCCGTGAGGACGGAGGTAGGGGAAGAGAGCAGTCATGGCAATAGAGACGGTTCCTTATATAATTGAAACCATTAGCTGTACTGGCACTCAGCTTCACATGTCTGTTCCATTAGTTCGATGCACTATAAAGAACTGTGTATTCAATTACGATGTCCATTTTCGGTATTCTGTTGCCCATCCCCCATAAGAAGCAAAAACACTCTTCCTTTCTTCCCCCCCCCCCCCCGGCAACCCACTTCCAGTTAAACACCATTCAATACTTTCTATCCAGAATATTTTTATTATATGGATTATCCTATACAACGGCTTTTGGGTAACAGGAAGACATTTACAAGTGAAGTGGGATGTAGGTTTTTTTTATGACTTCCATTCTTCTTCCCCCCCCCTCTCTCTCTCTCTCTCACACACACACACACACTCCTTTTGAATGGATACCAAGTACACAAAGTTATTGCTTTGTCAATACACACCTCAGATCGGATACAAAAATCTACAGTGGCAAGAATTGAGGGTTTTCATTTTTATTTTTTTTGTAAAAAGTCACTTTTAAATACCCAGCATAAACAGACCTGTATAGCAGTGTATTTGAGCTTACCCATTACCTTTTTGGAGGGAGGAAAGGAGGCGGATTTAAAATTTTGAACCCCATTTATAAAAAAAAGTATTAAAATGTTCACCATTATTTACAAGACCCATTAAATTACACATAAATAAATATATACATTCCAACACACTGTTTTCCCTTATACACATAAAAACCTCCCTGGATATATTTATATATATATTTATATATATTCATATATATATATAAACTTTTTGGCCTATATAGGCAAAAAAAATTTTTTTTTATGTGCCTATTCTTTCAAGTTTTTTTCCTATTTTAAAAACACGAGACCTGATGACATATATAAAGCTGCAGTATCCTGGCATTAAAAAAAATGGAAGCAAGTTTTCTTTTGCATTCTTTTTTAGCTTGAACTAGTTTTTCCTTGTGTAAGAACTGCTACAGTTCGCTTTACTGCAGGGATGAGAAGCCTGTGACGTCTCCCAGGCACTGTTGGACTCATCCCCAGCCATGCCAGCCGAGGACGATGGGAACTGTAGTCCAACAAGATCTGAGCAGCTGAAGGTTCCCCTTCCCCACTTTCGTGCTTGCTGCCCTGTTCATTTGAGTCCAGCAAACGCCTAGTCGGCATTAGAATAACTTCCAGGATTTGTGCCTAGAAGTCTGAATCACTCTCAAAAAGCCCCCAAGAGGTTGCAAGGTGATGCAAGGTGTTCAAATGACCATCAGACAATTTATTTCACTTTATACCAAGTTCAACTTCCCTTTGGATAAAAATTCCATTGCATTTACAGCCCTGGGGGTGCCTTGTCGAGGCTTCAGATACCCTGTGGTTAATACTGAGTGACGTTGTTGGTGGTTTCCAAAGATTTCCAGAACCAGGGAAATCTTACTTATAACCTTGTTGATGGCCCCCATTTTCTCTTCTTATTCTCTGGCACAGCCATGAGAGGGAGACTGGAAGGATTTTCCTTCTGTTTAATATTAACCTTAGTTTCTTGTGACATCTCAGAATGATAAACAATGATGTGTGTGTAAACATGTGATTTATTGAAGCAACCCGGGTCGGTGTGGGGCTTATAGTCCTGGATTATTATCAAACCATAGCTTGCACGCAATCTTGATGCCTTTCAGACATTTGGGATCACAACTCCCATAATCTCTGACCATGGGCTGATGGAAGCTGCCAGTCCAAAACAGAGAGCATCAACTGGGGCAGATTGATTTACACTAGTGATGGTTTGTCGTTTTTTAACATACAGATAAACTATACTTGGTGTCAAGCAGTAAGCAAATGCTTCCTATCTCATCCTTGCAACTGCAAAGAGCAAAGTTCCAGGGCTTCAGGTAACATTAAAAACCATGGTTTAGTGTCCCATCTGAATGCTGCTATCAGGATGTACGCAATGAAAAAGAGCATCTTACTCAAAGTTTTGAGAAATAGCACTAAACAGACTTCCATACAAGAAAAAAAATAGCACCACTTTTTACTGTTTAAAAGTTTTTTTTTCCTTTAAAAAATGAAATTAAAAGCTTGTACTCAGGTTTATCTTCGGTTCCCTGGTCCCACAATGAATGGATAACAGCAGCTTTAAAGAAAGGAGAGAAAGAGAGACACATGTATCTCACGGAGGAGCCTGAAAAGGATGCTTAAAAAATGAAAAACACGCCCCGAAGCAAGTTGTAACAGATTATCTACATGCCCTCTAGGCAAGACGATCTTAAAAGTCTGTGTGCGAGAAACAGTATACAAAAGTCTGGCTTCTTCCTCTTTCTCCCACTCTCTCTCACTCACTTCCGGTGCTTGTCCATTTTCTCAATGCTTTTATTGGTTTCCACAGGGCTCTGGTCGCCGGCGTTCATGTACGTTTTGTCTGCTATTTTTAGCGCTTCGTTCAGGTAGTTCTGGACAGACGTCATGGCAGCACAGATAGCAGCGCTCCCGAAGCCGTGGGTGATTAGGCTGAAGTGAGTCAAGCAGCCCTGGATGCCAGGGTCTAAGATGGGGCTCGGCCTCGCATTGCCAAGAGGGGTGCGGTCCTGAGTGAGGAGTTCAGTGAATTCTTTGCAGATCTGCCTGCAAGAGACAACACATTGAATTAACTTTCAACAAAACCATTGGCCGCCACAGTTAAAAAGGGAGCACGGCCTGCCAAATCAGAAAGTCAAGAGTGATATTACAGCGGGCAGGTGGGTGTGTCTCTAATTACTTCCCCTAGTATACTATAAAACAGAAAGATATTTTAAGGTCAGCTACCTTAGTGTTTCTCAAACTTGGGTCTCCAGCTGTTGTTGGACTACAATTCCCATCATCTCTGCTTGCTGGAGATGATGGGAGTTGTAGTCCAACAACAGCTGGAGACCCCCGCCCCCAAGCGTGAAGAACACTGAGCTAACTGAAAAAATTGAAGAACACAGCTGCCATTTCCTATGTCACACAAGTCAGCTGTTTGCACAACTCAGATCAGTGTGTTTGTTATCCTCAGAGCAGCCCTCCAAGGTAGGCTAAACAAAAGCAGTTATCTTATACTGAATCAGACTGTTCTTCCATGTAGCAAAGCTCGGAAGCTGGTAGGGCAAAGGAGGTGGTAAAAGAGACCGCAGGAGCGAAGGGAGGCCGATTTTTTTTTCCAGCCACCCCTTCGGCGCACTAAGAGCACCACCAAGGAAGAGAGCAAAGCAACCACAGTAGAGTGCAAGTGTGGGCGGAGCCTTTTGGAGGAGGGGCCTATGGAACAGGTGTTTCTGACATCACCAACGCACTTGCCATTGGCACCTTCAAGACCACCTCAAGAGGGCAGTGGGGTTGCCCCAGTGGGGAAGCCAGTATTCATTTTATTATTCCTAGAGAAGGCTACAGTTTCACACATTGGCCCTCAGAATTTTAAGAGGGAGAGGAAACCTCTTTGCCTCCTATAAGACTACTTTGTGGTTTTTTTTATAAAAAAATGCTTATTTTGCACCGTGTTATCAATTTGAAACTGTTCATGGCTAAACACTCTTAAGCACACCATGAGAGTTTCATCAAGGTCCTTGAGGGCCTTTGAATCGCTCATCCCCGCCGCAAATCTGACACCAGTTGATGCGGGTCCTGAGAGGGCCTTTAGAGCACCATCTGCTCAAAGTTTGCAATATGAGCTTCACTTATCCAGGGATGTGGGTGTGCTCTCTCGACCCCTGTGCCCACCATGGCTTTTAAGATGTGGCAGAGAGGGTCTGACTGGGCAGGTCCAGAGAGTAGTTGATGCCTCATTTAGGAAGAAGATGCCCATTGTACTGAAGGACATCTTCCTCAACAGGACACCAAGTTTCTATGCAACTACTGCCCTATCACACACACACATAAAAGCACCCTTTCTTGCAAGGGGTTTGAGATCCACGGGGATCCGTCTTGTTTCCCACGTTTAGTCAGCGTGCATTTGAAATCACTAGGAGGTGTCCTCTGAGGATTTGGAGTTCGATGCCCTGCAGGTGACACCCAACTGTATCGCTCCATGCCATCTGAATCAGAAGAAGATGTGCAAGTCCTGGACCAGTGCCTGTAGGCAGTGATGGGCTGGATGCAAGTCAACAAACCAAAGCTGAATCATGATTAGATGGAGCTGCTGTGGGTAAGTGGTTCATGGGTACAGAATTTCGTGAGATGGCCTGTCCTGGATAGGGCAACACTCCCCAAAGGAGCAGCTGCCTAGATTAGAGGAGTACTCCTAAGCTACCCGTGAACTGCCCTGCAGATGAAGAGTGGTATACAAATTTATAATTTACCTGAAAGCACAGGTGGCTTAGGAAAGGGCCTCAGCTCAAGGGCAGAGTGTATTTAAAAAGGCCCCAGGTAAAACCCTCTGCTTCTCCAGAAAGGTCTTGGGGAAACTGTTCTAGCAAACAATAATAAACTAATGGTCTGACTTGGTATATAAGAAGCTGCTATGTCCCCATGACGAACGCTTCCTGGGCTGGGACAGTCAAGCATCAGTGAACCAACCTCTTAGCTGGGCTACTGCAATGCACTGTGTGTGGCTGCTCTTGAATACAGTCCACAGGCTGCAGCTAGTGCAGAATGCTGCTACCAGGATGTTACTTGGGCAGCAGGAAAAGACTGTATTACACCAATCCTTATAACTTGGCACAAGCACACACATAGCCACCAGGCTCAATTCTGGTGGGTGGTACTAGTGTACCATGCCCTGAGTACTGGAAGGAAAACCTTCCCTTCCATATGATCTTCTGCCTAGACCTGCTTTAAAGTTTCCAGGCTGTAAGTGGAAATGTGCTGCTAGATGCCCCTAAAATGCTTTTGGATGTTTCACATCTTAAAACCCCCACAGGGATCACTGTATTATGAGGATTTGATGAATCTGTGCTCCAAAAGGCACGTGGTGCCTTTTGATCTTGCAAGCATTCGCCTAGACATATTAAAGCTAAAAGGTCCTTATTTTCTCCTATTGACATTTTAAGCACCATTTAAAAATAAAACGCGTTTTCATCCAGCCCCAAATGCAGAAACATACGTAATGCTCTACTTTGGAAAGCTCTCATCCTGAAACAATAGCCTACGTGTGATGCATTCTGGAGCCTTCAGATTTCTTCTTAAAATCCTTTCTCCATTCAAAGAGAATTTCACCACTGGATTCAGTAAAACTCGGGCTGCACTCCAAACCTCAAAATGCTCTAAGCAGACGCCATGGTACCCAAACCAGATTTTGGCACAAATCACCATAAAACTCTATTGTATCAGGAACTAGCTATGCAACCCTGAGGTCCACCCAACATTTTTTTAAAAAACACAAAATAGCTACAACCTCCTAGAGGAGTCCACTATTCCATTAAAACACACACACATAAATTTAGGACAAAACAAACGTGGGGAACCAAAAAGTGAAAGGTTGCTTTAAGAATACTCAAATTAAAAAATATTTCGTAGATTTAGACATCAGAGGAAATTCACCTCAAACACTTTCTTTTAGTTACAGGTAGGTAGCCGTGTTGGTCTGGATCGAAGTAAAATAAAAAAAATTCCTTCAGTAGCACCTTAAAGACCAACTAAGTTTTTATTTTGGTATGAGCTTTCGTGTGCATGCACACGAAAGCTCATACCAAAATAAAAACTTAGTTGGTCTTTAAGGTGCTACTGAAGGAATTTTTTTTATTTTACTTTCTTTTAGTACCCTTCAATCTGAGAGTGTCATCCCCAAAATGGAAGTCTTTTAAAGAACTATTGTCTTGAGCTGAACGGTGATTTTGCATGGATGAGAAACACACCCATTCACAAGGCAAGTCCCACCAATTTTCCAACATTCTCCACCAAAGCCCTCCTACCACCACCAACCAAGCCACATCCCACACTGTCCTGAAAAGGTCTTCCCAAACCTTGAGGAGCAGTTTGTTGTTGGACTGGAGAGGGTGGGTGATCAGCAAAAACCAGGGACCCCGATTCAACACAGAAGCACCTTTGGATGCTGTGCATGACTTTAATTAATTTGAACTAAAGCATTCACTTTTGTGAGTATGAACCCAGCTTTGCTGAACTTCGGAAGGAGCACAGCAAACAGAGAGTCAGAGCCTTGCCCAGTCTTAATGAGTAAATTGCCTACAAGCAAGGATGAGGAACCTGCTGTTTGACTACAACTCCCATCATCACTAGCTACTGGCCATGCTGGCTGAGGCTGATGGGAGCTGGAGTCCAAGAACATCTGGAGCACCACAAGAGGGTCAACAGAGATCAACCAACAGCAGCTCTTCAGCATTTCGTAATGAGTCTTTTTCTACCCTCCCTGGAGCTGCCAGGAAGTAAACAGCCCTCCCCACCCAAGGAACTTTGTATGTCAAAAAGCGTAAGAATTCAGACAATTTGCTCTACTACTATTAAAATCACCCCAATATTCTGTAGCATTGCTTAAAACAGTATCAGGCAAACATATACATTCAACATCTTCAGAAACCTAAGCTTGCGTTAATTTTTTTTAAAAAATGCACTGATGCAGGAGGGACCCATCTGTGGACACTGGGCAGAGGGCCCTTGAACTTGGAACCAGCCCTTGTAGGAGCCTATAGGCTGCGGACAGGGAAACTTTCAGGTAATTGTTCAACTCACATCAGCTCCAACCAGCATGACCCATGAGCAAGGATATGGGGCTTGTAGTCCAGCAATACCAGGAAGCCTTGCCTAAAAGCAAGCCTCAACATCTGCCACCATCCCCTAAATCAGGCAGAGGCAAACTCCGGCCCTCCAGATGTTTGGGACTACAATTCCCATCACCCCTGACCACTGGTCCTGTTAGCTAGGGATGATGGGAATTGTAGTCCCAAACACCTGGAGTTTGCCTTTGCCTGCCCTAAATCTTTTAACATGCAGATCAAGATCACAGTCTTCCTTTACGTAGAACTAAGGGTTACGATACAAATGCTAAAATACAAATTGGTCATCCAGGATGCTCTTGTTCAAAAAGAGAATACCTACTTTGCAGCCAGCAGCATGTTCTTCCTGTTAGCCATCTCATTACGCCCCAGATGCGGCCGAGTTAAGTATTCGGCCACAGCCTTGGAAGGAAATTCAGTTTCACAGACATAGCCAAAATCCCGGGCAAGATGTACAGCTTCGCCTGGAAAAGATGAAAAAAGAACCACAAAAATAAAGCTGTGATCCTCTTCTTATTCATTTTATTAATTACCCACCCTTCACCCCAAGGTCCCAGGGAGAGTTACATTAGATATTAAATTAATATCTAATATTAGTTTAATACCTCCCCTCCAAAAATGCAGTTTGCAGCACAAATTTTACATCATACACCGTTTTCATGATATGCCCTACTTAAGACCATAAAGTCCAAGTTAATTTTCCAGCAGACTCATAATACAAAGTGCCACTTGATTTCAAAATCTGCCTAGAAGAAACAGCACCTGAGCAATTCTGCCTTGATATCCAAAGGCTGCAATAGGGGTTTCTTTGCTCTTAGCCTAAGCCAGTGACTGACAAAATTCTGTCACAGGATAACCCTCAAAGGTGGCCTGTCAGGGGCTGTGTGCGGACAGGGGACCAACCAGTGGCCAGAGTCAAATATGGGTGGGGTGTCCTCCATTTCTCCTTGCTGCCCAAGTAAAATTAGGCCAAGGCCTCACAAACCTCACCCCCTTTTTCTAGTCTATTGGTTTATTCTAGGGTGTGGATCAGCCAGTCTAGGGATGGGAAATTTTTTCACCATCGAGGACCAGCATCTCTGGGGTGAAATGAGTAATATGTCGGGAGCTGCAGGCTGGCACAGCCAGGCCCAAGAGTGTACAGGGTGTGTGGGTGTGTGTGTGGGTGTGGGTGTGTGTGTGCGTGCGTGCACACACACATGCACCAACTTATACACACACACACACACACACACACACACACACACACACACACACGATGCAGAAGAGGAAGTGATTTTCAGCGGGGAACAAGAGAGGGCCCACAGCATCTTGAAGCAATCTACAATTTGGACTACAGTTCCCATCAGTCTCAGATCCCTGATGGGAGATTCTGTCCCAAACATCTGGAAGGCACCAGCCTTGGTTGCAGGCTGACCTAATGAGGGTTTCAGCAGAAGCACTGTCCCCATATAAATATATGGAAATAAGGTGGCATGAGTCCTCAGATACCATACCCTCTAACACAACGTGGCCCAAATCCAGAACAACATCGTCCAGGTCCAAAATCCTGCACATGTCACATGAGCCACGAGATAACAGGCTTGGAAAAAGCATTTTCTTCAGATACAACACCAAACAAACACACACACACACACACACACACACACACACACACACACACATTTGGGGGTGCCTTGCAAGATCACAGACCCCGCCCCACAAAAAAACACTTTTCAGGGGGCAGATCTTTGCCCGAAACCACGCAAGAGACCAAGGTGTCCCAAATGGCTGCCATGCTCTCGTGGGGGGGGGGGGAGAGAGATGGCCTGGGTTTTCCATGGCAGTTGACTAGTATGGCATATGTGTTAGGCTAATGGTGGGTCCAGACTCCAAAAAGGGTGGAGACTTATTGAGCTACTCTATTGATCAAACAAAGCTCTCTTGAAAACAAGTTTCAGCAAGAAACCCTTTTTGGACATTTGTCTATACAGAAACATCCTCTTCAGACTGGAGCAGTTGGGATTTTGTTTAGGATCGAGGCAGATAGTTTCTTGCATCATCCCACGTCCCCGCCCCACCCCCACCCCAATAATTAGCCAAATTCTACCTTCTCATCCTGTAATTGGCCTCTGTTCCCAGACTGTTTTTGGGAGATGTCAAAAGAGATTGCAAAATATTACTTCACAATTAAGCAGCTTGGATGAACACAAAATTCCGAGCAGCTTAGATATTTGTAAAGCCACACAGCGACAGAAGCTACCACGGCAGGCTTACAAGTTCAGCGCATCCCCTCCCATACGGTTGGTGCAGCTTGAACCAAAAAGACACTCATCCAAAACTTGAGGACAACTCCCATCAAAACAACTAGCAAAGCAACTATTCATTTTAATGGATCCGGATTCCACCCAGACAATCCAGTTAAACCAAAGATGTGGGATGCAAAGCATATTTCACCCATTTGAATTCAATCGACCCAGCATTCCAGTGATTGAACACATTTGCTCAGAAAATACAGGATGGTTCGCCTATGTTGCAATGAAAGTGATAAACATGCCCCAAGTGATCTCTTGCAAGTGCTGAGTGAACTGTCATAGATTAGCTGCAAGAGGCAGGTGGTGCATCATCTCAGTCATGCTTATTTTCAATGGATGCCATTCATACATTTATTTTCCATTCATCCATTTAATTTCAAATGGGTGTACACCATGCGCTTAAAGACATGGAACTGCAAATTGATCAAATCCAATATTTGGAATCTGTGGCCCTGCAGATGTTGTTGAGACTCAAACCAGCCCAAAACAGAATGGCTATCAGGCATGGATGGTGGGAATTGTAGTACCAGCAAGTTCTCCCTTCCTCCTTCATTAAATCTTTTGCTTTGAACACACATTCTATTTGTAGAAAGCCTAAAAAGAACCCATGGCTGCAATCCCAAAGATTATTTATCCCAAAGAAACCATGGCTTGTAATAAAGCATTGCTCTCACTTAGTAAACCACTGCATGTGCTTGCTTTCTGCTACACTCTCGCCTTAAACTCCACCGGCAAGAAATAATAATAATAATAATAATAATAATAATAATAATAATAATAATAATTCTTTTGGAAACAGTTTTCTCTGATCTGAAGATTATTAGAGGCTGATTGAGCTTTTATTATGGGTGAGCTATTGCTCTTTTAAAACACTGGATTCTACAGGGAACTGTCCACCACTGAACTCTGCTGTCTCGGGGACATTCCTAAACTAGTGATCAGAATGGACATTCTCATTCTGGACTCGCACACACCTACCCCTGAGGTCTTTTAACTCTTATTAGTAATTTTTAAGACACTTTCTTAATTTATGGATTAATTTCAACTAGATCTGTTCTCCATAAAGCTTTGTCTCAAACTCCTTCATCAAAAGTTATGCAGTGGGGCAAGAATTCCCCAAACTGTCTGGCGGGACACACACTAGTATGCCTCTGGAAATGAATTAGTTAAATAATGAGAGGTTCCTAGGATCCCACTGGAGAGGCTACCCAATTCGCTCTCCTGCTTACACCACATCCGCAGCTCTTGCAGAAACGATGGAGCACACTCCCTCTTCCCATCCTAGAAATGCATTTATTTGGCCAACAGTAAAAGTATGGATCGAGACATAATCTGGAGGTTGGGGAGAAGAGACAGGAACAAAGGAGACTATGCACATGTTGAATATCCAGATCTTTTGGGAAGCGCTGCCATAAAATTCCTATGAATAAAAACTGGGGATTGTTGATTACTCAAGCAACAGATCAGCTGCTTGTTCACACACAGATGAGTCACAAGGACGGAGTTACATCAGGTCAGTTTCCAGTTTAGAGTCTGGGCAGTCTCAGATGAACATCAACCCCCACAAACACACACAGTCTACACCCTACATTACATCAATGGCCCCACCCCCAATTTAACACTTGTGAAATTGCACCCCCCCACATTTATCTCTCTCTCTCTCTTTCTCCCTCCTAATGATTTTGGCCCACTGGGCTTCAACGGGGAGGGGGGGGCGCAAGTCTCAACAGCAGCACTGACACACCATGCGGTAGTGGGTAAAGAAAAACCAAAAAATCAAGTTTAAACACTCTTATGGCAGAACCAGATCCAAACCATATATCTAAAGTACACCCAGTGCATATTTATAGAGCACACTCCTGGGAACTGTAATTAGTTAAGAGTACTGGGAATTCTGGCTCAGACAAAGGGGGAAACTTCCCATTCCCAGGATTCTTTGGGGGAAGTCAGGAGTTTTAAAAAGGTGTGCTGGACGTGCTTTAAATGCATGGTGTGGGTCTGCCCTTCGTCCTCCAAATCATTTTGGACCACAGCTCCTATCAGCCCCAGCCAGGTATTGCTGTCCAGAAACAATTGGAGAGAACCAGGTTGGCAAAGGCTGAAGTCCAGATATGCATATTTGGGCTAAAGTCTGAAAATGGAACAACACTGCTTTAGAGGACATGCTCATCCAAGTCACCTCATTTGTCCTTTACCCAGAAAG
The DNA here is from genome assembly GCF_963506605.1 of Zootoca vivipara. Taxonomy (NCBI): domain Eukaryota; kingdom Metazoa; phylum Chordata; class Lepidosauria; order Squamata; family Lacertidae; genus Zootoca; species Zootoca vivipara. Next base: position 81,850,696 of record NC_083282.1, on the reverse strand, counting down.
GCTCTTTAAAAAAAAAAATTAAGACTGACCTTCCACCAACGATGTCAATAAAGTCACATTTGCAGCTTTCCTTCTGCCAGCTGGAAGGTTGAGGCCAATTTTGTCCAGCTTCTCCCTTAGAGACCGGCCACCATTTTTAGATTTGGCTCTGCAAATAGGGGGGGGGAGAGAGAGATGGACAGTGTTTTATTTAGCCGCACACCCCCGAAAGAGGCCACACATTTCAAAGCAATTGAGAAATGCCAAATTACTGACATTCAGCGCAGTTCTATTGTGCTGTGCGGGGGTGGGGGGGTGGGGAGGAATCGTGGGGGGGGGGTCCTGGATGGAAAAACAAGCTTTGACCTACTTTTTAATGCTCCATCACATAAACATCAGAAAGCAAGATCAAAAAGAAAGAAAGCGGTGGGAGGGGGGGGGAGAATACGCTTTGCCTTTGCATTCACACTATCCAAGATCATTACGCTTATGGCAGGCGTAATGAAAACTGAACCTTTTACAAGCATGGAGCATCAAGTTGAGCATTTGTTGCGGCACAAGCATAGATATATTAACCAAGATTGCGATCCCAGCCCTGGCCCTCGAAATCAGGAGTGCCATTTGTGGAGGAGGAATATTGGGGAGGGTGGATCTGAGCTGGATTCACCAGCACACCCCTTTGGTTTTTCAAACCACATGCTTTTGATTATTCCTCAAGGACGCCAATAGCTCTGGTTCTTTTTAGAAAGTAACCACAACAGATGCTCTTAGAACACTCTGTGTGTGTGTGTGTGTGTTTTAACCTATCCAAGAACCTTGCTCAGAAGATCTCTCCTCTCTCTATCCAAGTTAGAATTCTCCAGGGGTGCAGTTAGAGGTCATTTTAGCCTCTAGGCTTCATGATCTTGGGCGACGGGGGGGGGGGGTGTCCAGTCTTTAGATATGTGTTAGTTCAAAATGCAGTAAGCCAGGCATAGGCAAACTCACCCCTCCAGATGTTTTGGGACTACAACTCCCATCATCCCTAGCTAACAGGACCAGTGGTCAGGGATGATGGGAATTGTAGTCTCAAAACATCTGGAGGGGCGAGTTTGCCTATGCCTGCAGTAAGCCAACCCCAACTGCATTGGAGACCCCCTTGCTTGTTCCGCAGAGCAGGAGCCCTGGACATTTTTCCAACAAAGTTCTGCTGCCCCGATGATCCCCCTGGGGTTGCCAGCTTATTGATCTGTCTCTGCAGCTGTGCCTTTAACAGCAGATCAGTGCACAGACATTAGCAGGGAGCATGGCTCACTTTGCTTCAGAAAGCTTCACCTGCCAGGTTTTGCACCTCTGACTTGCTATTAAAGACACAGGGGTGTAGGCATGTATCTATGTGTGTGAGAAGTTTGGCCAGTTGGCATCCTTAACAGCAAGCTGGAAATTGTACCCTTGGGTTGAAAGGTGGGAGAGGAATTGGCAGATTATTAATTTATGTGAACGCCATTTAAACATTGCGGTACACAGGCGGCCGAGTGAGTAAGAAAACCTGAAAATAATGGGTGCAAGATTCTCTTTTTGTAGACCGAGAAGCAACGTGTCATATTAACAGGAAAGAGAGAACTTGTTTCTAGACTTGTTATAGCACTTTTCATTTCTGGAAATGCAAGGGGTGCTAAAGAGAAGGAAGAGCGTGAAGACAGAGCTTGGAAATAAACTGCATTAGGATGCAGCGTTTGGGTTTCATTCTCTCTCCCTGCGCAAAATTGTTGAGACACAGAAATGGTATTTACATGCCGTTTGGCTTAAGAGGCGGCATGAGAAGCTCTAGTCACTGGAATAGTTTTGACGGGGGGGGGGGAGAGGAGAGGAGAGTGGGGTGGAAATCACAGCCTCCTACCTTCGAAGAACCCCTCCCAGCAACGAAGCGTTGAGGCATTCTGGAGGAGAGAGCCTTCTCTGAACCTCTGCTACTGTCACTTTGTATTTAGACGTCGAACTGAGGAGAGAAAGCCGCCCAGGAACAGAGCAGAATACTTCGTTGGGGTTGATCACGACGCCGATAAGTCCATCCTTCTGGCAAGGGAGACCTAATGCATTGTTTTTCGTTAATGAAATAGGACCTAGGAGAACCAAGATATACAGGGAGGGGGGAAGAGGATGGTGTGTGTTTTTCCCCACTTTTGGGTTTTCCTTTAGGGAAGTCTAAATCGCTTAACATTTAATAGATCTATTAGACGTCATAAATCCACTGTATTTTATTAACCCATTAAGACGCATTTCCCAATGGGGCTCTCATGAAGAACAGCTGAAACTTCTAACTGCAAACTATTCAGTAAGAAAGTGAAAAATGTAGAAGACCATCCCCATTTGATGCACCCCTACTAAGAATTATTTAATAATAAAAGAGCAATACATCTATATGCATGCTTAACTGCTTTTCCAGCTTGCAGCAATGCAGCCTATTTTTCTCTGGCAGAAATGCTCAGTTTTACTGTTGCTGTAAAATGCAAGCTTCATTTAACTAAGGAAGTGATGCCTCTTTGTCCCTTCCTTTTTCTGAAACCTGAAATGGCATTGGGTGGCTGCAGGCCCTACTTGGCAGGGGGGGGATCCTCTGTCTGAACAGCTGCTCCATCCAAGCCCAGTTTAACAACAAAGAACCCTAAGGTGGGAGAACATCAACCTTGAATCTGCCCCTCACCTGGATAGCAGACTGAGCAAGCATAAAGGTCACCGTATTTCCCACTATCGTGAGATCATTGCATTTATTTAACTTACAGTAATTATTTTCCATAAATGCAAATTGATATTCTCTTTCTTTAGTTATGCATTTCCTGTTGTTGTTGTTTTTGCGTGGGGGGGGGATTTGTAAGCAGCCACCATAAATGCACTGTTGCATTGCAGGGATTGTAGTAAAGGAAGAAAGTCAGTAGAACTTATGTGTGTGCCTGAGAAAAAGTCATGTTTTGCCAAATCAAACGCTGGTGTCCCCCCTTCCCCCCCTATAATGTATGGACCAGGAAACGGTTTAACCACCAGGCCCAATACTTTTATTTATCAAAAGAGGAAGATTCTCAAGTGGCATGAAGCCGACAGCAAAAGATAAATAAATAAATACTTCTGCCGTGAGCGAATTCCCAGATCGGCACAGTTTAAAGCAAAAAAACATTTCTGCTTTTTCTCAGTCTCATTTTTCCTTTCCAAGTCACCCTGAGGTTTTTCAGGCAAAACTCTCCTTTGATTATTATTTTTAAACAAAGTAGGGGGGAGGAAGGGACAGAGAACAAGATTCAAGGAGTTCATCTACCCTGGTATCCCCCACATCAGTCCCCCCCCCCAAAAAAATGCCACCAATGAAAACTTTTCACTGTGGATAACTCCTAAGCACCCCCTCTGCCCATCCATTTAGATTAGAAGCAATAGGGCAGCAAGGTTAACCCATTCCTCCCTGCTTAGAAAGTCTGAAGGCAATTTCACTTTTCTCCCTCCATGCCTGCCTGTACCTATCCGTGTATTTGCCTGTATCCTTCAATAGTGATCTCTTCCCCCCCCCCCCCGCCACCCAAACACTCCTGCGCGGCCAAACACTCCTGCTTCGCTTCCAAACAAAAAATTCAAAGTATGTGCAATAGCCTTAGATTTTTGCCTTACATGCTCAGGGATAGAAGCTCTTTCATTTCAGAGACTCTTAACCTAATCATGCTGTAATCTGCACAGTGCAAAACCATAACTTGGTAATAATCTCGAGAGGGGAAGCAATCGGTTTCCCATAGAATAGCATGTTGACGCTTAAAAAGCAACAGTTCACCCATGTGAATGTTGCACCAGGAAAATATTTTCCTGATAGGGCAAGTACAGTTATTTGCTGTTCCTGGGGAAATTACAGCTCAGACTAGTTTTTAAAGTTTCCACAAGAAAATTTAATAACCCATTTTATTAGTCCCAAATTCCACATCCTGGATTTTTTTTAACAGCCTTTAAAAGCATCTGTATGTAAACAAATGCACACTCCAGTCAAACCCACAACCTACTTACTTTGGAGTAAATGGGTTATATGGAATACAGCCTCTGGCACACATGCTAGCTCATGCAGAGAACTGGAAAGGGGGGGGGGCTCTACTTTTCGTTTACAGAAACTTCGTTTTTTAAAGAAAGAAAAAAGCCACATGAAAGAAAATCTTTTTTCCAAAACAATCTACCACTATGAAACTAGCCTTTATCGGTTAGAAATTCTTATCTTTTTTAAAAAGAAGACAAGAGGAAAAACCAAAGGAGAATGCAGATTTACTGACCTTTTCTAATGACTGTCTGGTCATGCATTAATAAATGCTGATCTTCCACATGCTGGAGAGAGAATGTGAAATTTTTAGAACACAATTGTGGAATAAAGGAAATACACGCCACCTCCCCCCACGACACGAAATGCACATACACAATGCTATTTTCCTCCAAATGGCTATGAACCCAATCAAAAGCTGCGGGGCTACGGATTAACTTTAAGGCTAAACCCTAAACATATTAATTGCAAGAAGGGCCTTTTATTCCAATAGGATGCCCACCAGAGACCAGCAATCGGGTGTACAGTCTTTTCTTAAGAATGCACACAGATGTGCCAGCCCTACTGAAATCAGTGGCGCTTTCTTTTCATGCAAGTTAGTGTCTGCAGCCCATTTCTGATGCCAACTCAGAATTCAGTCCCATTGAGTATTTAGGACTGCAGCTCCATGCACTTAACTGCACACCAATTTCACCAGGACCTCAGCGCGACTAGTAAGAGATAAATTTCACACCAGGCTTTTCAGGATTGCAGCGGGCACAAGAAATGAAACTGCAGTTCTGCTGCCCTAATTTGGCTTCCGAAATGGGGACCATTATAAAGTTTTGTGGACCGATTACCTTCTCTTCAGTCCGGAGGAAAGAGATGTTGGACAAAGAGGAAGGAGAGCCACGCCATACCGTTAAATTATTATAGGACACTTCACATACATTTAAAGCACATGACTTCCCCCAAAGAATCTTGGGAAGTGTAGTTTGCCCCTCACACTGCTACACATTCCTAGCACCCTCAACAAACCACAACTCCCAGGACTCCGGGGGAAGTCATAGGCTTAAAATGTGCATTGGATCTCCTTTAAATGCATGGAGTGGATCTGTCCAGGGTTTGTTCTGCAAATTAGTAAACGGATCTAGCTTCTTGCTGAGCAAAATGCTGGGCTCCGGTCCCCCCTCCCCCAAGAGCCTATTCTGTATGGTCTATTCATTGTGGTGATAGTCTGCAGATTTTGGAACAAAGTGCAAGGAATGGAACTTTTAAGTGACTGATTTTAATCTATAAGACACTGCAGTGACATCTCTGTGAGCTTTAGGAACACCTGGTCAATAATGCAGAAGTGGGTTCTCTTGCAACAGTTTTGTATAACGACCAAGGATGCAATCCTATGCGTGCTTAGCTGGGAGCAAGTCCCATTGAACTCAATGGATCTTACTTCCAAGCAGGCAGGCACAGGGCTGCTCTGTAAGAGAATGGAGGAGGGACTCTCCAAATCTCTCCTCGCAGTGAACTCGCTAAGCCAGCCACTACTCAGCAATGGAGGGATAATTCTGACCTAACTCAAAAGGCAAATTATTGAAATGGATGTGAAGTGCTTTGAACTAGGGTCAGGAGTAGCTGTGGTCTTCTAGATGCTGTTGGACTACAACTCCCATCATCCATGACCACTGGCCATATTGGCAGGGGCGGTGGGAGTTTGAGTCAATGAACAAGTTCTCAATTCCTCAATTAGAGGACTAAAAACCCTGTTCACATAACCAACCGAGTACATCATCATCATCACTGAAGCACTATGGACCCTGACCATTTATGGAACAAGAGACAGGGCACATGATTCTCCTCCATGCAAGGCTGCTGTTTGCCTCATTGTGGTGTGGAGATGACTGGACTACAGCATGGTCAATGGTCAGAGTTCAGCAAGCTCTGGAGGGCCACAGATTCCCCCAACCCTGAACTGGAAAGGTTCAGATCCCTGTTCAGCCACAATGGTCATGGAGTGATGTTGGGCCAGTCACCATCTCTCAGCCTAACCTACCCCACAGGGCTGTTGTGAGGACAAACGGAGGGATGGGCATGCATACTGCCTTGAGCTCTTTCAAGGAAAGTCAGGTATAAATAAAAATCATAAAGCAGGATCAGCCCTTAAGTTTCCCACATTTGATTTACTGATGCTCACATTCCAGGTTTTTGCTTTTCTGTTGGGCCTGATGGAACTTAGGAAGCTGCCTCAACAGAGTCAGGACATTGGTCCATCTAGCTCAGTATTGTCTACACTGATGGGTAGCAACTCTCTGGGGTTTCTGACGGTATTTTCTCCCAACCCTAATTTGGAGATACTGGGGATTGAACCTGTGGGTGCTCGACCACTCAGCTACAGTCCCTTCCTTTAAAGAAGACTCGCTTTGGCGAGGCAACCAAAGCTTCTCTTCTGAGCTACAGGACATCCAGAACTGTAGGGACACCATTTATCACTTTCGCCAATCAATCTTTACCTGCACCTCTTCCATCTGATGGGCCATTTCATGCAGTCCTAGGTTCTCTGCCAAGCTGGAAGCATCGAGACCGTGGCCGTGAGGCAGGAGCAGCTCAGATCGCCTGTAGGTTTCCCTTCTCACCCCAGCAGAGCCACTTTCCAGAGCCGGGAGATGGGGCACCAAACCAGACCGAGCGTGGTGGGACAAACTGGAGTGGTCTTGGCTGGTCTGGCGGCTGGGCCAACTGGTTTGCTGCTGGCTGGGGGGAGGTGGCGGCGGCTGGTGGAGCGGGTTGATGGAGAAAGGATCGCCCAGGTGAGAGTAAGGGTCACTGGCCTGGGAGTACGGCAGAGGCTGGTACGGGGGCGGGAAGTAAGGGGGCTGGAAATCAGAGGCCCCCGAGTGGGAAAGGGGGGGTGCCGGGCTGTACAAGTGCTGGCTGACGGCCGAGAGGTGGGGCAGTCTGGGGTTCCCATTGCTGCTGCTGTCGTGACGGTCCTGTAGAAAGAAAGATGTTGTATCAGTCCAAGGCATCACAGGGTCTGGACTGGGTGGGGGAAGCAAAGAGGAGGAAGTTGATTTCTGTAAAAGAGGTACCAGCTTGAAAGGAGGATATTTGGAGAGGGAGAAGTTTCTGGTACCCCCACTCAAGGAGCCAACAGCGCATTTGCATCCCAATATCTAAAGGAAAAATCAGGAAGCAAGGTCCACTGTAAATCGACAAGTCTTAGTGGTACATTCTGTCTTTCAGAGCAGGGTAGCATTGCAAGTTAGGCTGCAATGTTACACTTACCTGGCAGTAAGACCCATCAGTGGATCTTTCTCCTGAGTAGACATGCTTAGGGTTGTGCTTCAAAAGCCTTGCAGGCTTCAATTTATTATTATTTACTTGGCACACAAGGATTTTTAGCCATAGTCCTCCAAATGACCCATTTGAAGTAGCAAAGTTACAAGGAAACTCTCTGGATGAGTCTAAAATATCCTCTAGTAAGCAGTCTGAAGACTGCAGTCTGACCCTGAATGAGGTAGGGGGGAATTATATACTGTAGTAGCACCTGATGGACCAAAATTAAATTTTATCTTAGGACTGCAGCCTCACTCACCCACTGAAAGTTTAAATGATCTTATTTTCAGCAAATGCGGTTGGGACCAGTTTGGTTTTTAGGAACCTCCTGCCTCTTTCATAAAAAAAATACTTTTAAGTTAACACACTAATTTAAGTTCAGTTTCAAATCAATGGAGAGATAGGGGAAAGAAGGGGAGGTAGACGCACACTCCAAATCTACAACTTGTTTACTCAGAAGTAAGTGCCACAGACCACATGGAGTCTGTGGTATACTTAGATCAAAGTGCATGTCCTTGAACGAAATACCCATTTATTTCAATGGATCTTACTTCCAGAGAAAATTTGTTTAGTGCTGTAAATTTTGAATTTGCTTTTTTTTTATTTTGCTTAGATTGGGTGGGTGGGGGTAATCAATTTGTTCAATACTGTGGAAAGAAGGAAATTTGCCCCATTTGTTACAAAGAAAGAGGTACTTTCCTTACTACCTAGAAACCCTAGATTTAAAATTTGGTGACTAAAAGTTTGATGTCTATTAGTGGTCCCCTCCTTTAAAATAAACAAATGCTTGCCTTCACATTGTCTTAAAGTACAAATCCACTGTTTTGGGAAATGTCTTACAACACTCCTATGCCCATCACAGAGTTAAATTAAAAAATACCCCCCTCCCGTGACCGTTGAAAAGTTAATATAACTCACTGCCCAGGGCGCCTGTTAAGGAGGGAGAGAGCAGAGTACTGTATTAAAATCTGCCAAAAACAAAACAGCTACCTTTCCGGTACTGATTTCTTTAAAAAGCAAACACATTATCTTGAAACCCCGAATCATTTAGCAAAAAAAAAAAATTATCCTGGACCTCAATGCAGCATTAATCAATGAATGAATGAAATTAAAGTTTTCCACAAAAACACCAAGCAATTTAAAGCATGTCTAAAGCACACTGATAATCCTGGGGTTTTTAAAAGCCGCTTCTCCCTCCACGCTCGTTAAACTAACAGGGGCGGGTTAATCAGAAGAGAATGGAGATCCCGACGGGGACCCTGCGGGAAGGGAAGCGGGGGCGGCAGCGGCTTCTGGAAGGAGCCAGAGACGCTGCGGTGTGACCAATGGAGCAGAGGCGGGAGGGAGACGCTGCCACCTTCAAAGACATCAGAAATAGAATGACATTGGGGAGTGGGGGGGGGGAGAGATTGAAGAATAACCCGACGGTGCCATCATTTATTCATTTTGTTGTTGTTGTTATTTTCATGTCCCTATGCACATTTCTCTGGGCGTTCAACAAAACTTGATCCCAGGGAAATTAATAGGTCAGACTGCCGAGAAATAATGTGTACCCACTCAGAGGTATATTTGCTTTTTCCTCTCTCACCTATCGCAGACACCCAAAACAGACGCGGAGGCCATGTGAAAAACTACGCTTAGCAAGGACTTGCGGTCTAGAGCGCGCGCTCAGGATTTCATAGATATTTTTAAGCCAAAATGCACTTGGGATTAATTTTAGAATTTTAGATTTCCCGAAGCCTTCAGGAAGGAAGCGAACGCGGACCTCATTTCAAGAGGGAGAGAAAGTTGCACACCTCATCTTCCAGATACAGTATTCATCCAGGCAGCCCTGGCATTTCCTTATACCAATAGTAGGGCAAATCCTGGGCATGTCCACTCAGAAGTCAGTCCCGCTTAAATCCACGGGACTGAGCCCCAGATTCAGTGTGTATAGGATTGCAACTCCGGCTGCTCTCCTTTGCACTCTTTACCACTGCACGCAGAGTAGGGCGAGAGGGATTTACTTCCAAGTAAACATGCCAGAGGCTCGCACTGCCCGTTGTCTTTCTACGATTCGCTACCAAGCGAAAAGTGCATTTTAAGAGAGGCGCAGTTCCACGAGGGGATCAGGAGATCAGTTCAAATCCGTGGGATCTCCTTCCCGCAACACAGACTGTAGAAGCCCACGGGATGATTCTCCGCCTCCCCGAGAAAAGCACATTTCGGATTGGGATGCGGACTTTGCAATAACTGGCCTTGGGGGGGGGCAGTCCTAAAGTGGCCTTTCAGCTCCCCCAGCTTAATCTCAAACCGTGGCTTCCTTGATTCCCCCTCCCCCTGTGCACTGATCAACCAGAAGGCCTCGCTGCACACGGGACTTACTTCCGAGTAAACCTGTTTGGAATCTTGCTGCAAAAGTTCTGTGCACGCTTTTACTGAGAAAATCCAAACAGCCCACGTCGATAGGTGTGGGGCAGACGTTTTCCCAGCAAGCGTGTTAAAGAGGAGCAGGCTACTGGGAGTCCCTTAGAACACCCAAACAAATTCCACCTACATGAGCGTCTTGTGGATCGCACCTCTTCATTTAGCCTTCTGCATCATCGCTAGGAAAAGGCCTGAATTCCCAGTACAATACAGTTCGCGCTCCGATCCTAAATGGATTTACACGAAATGTTTACATGAAAAGCGGATGGGGGAGGAGATAGTCTCTCCTAATCTATCGCAGTCCTGCGTGGAAAGTAAGAGAGGGCAATCCCGAAAGAACTTTTAAAAAAGAAAAGGCTCTCTCCTTATTCTAGATTAATTAATCCCGATTAACTGCAACCCGAGCTCCTCACAAGACTTGGGAGAGGATCAGAACACACCAGTTTCCAACCATAAAATTGTAGAGTTGGAAGGGGTCGCAAGGGTCATCTAGTCCAACCCCCTTTAAACAAACACGCATCCCCCTTGCAGTTGGGACAAGGCCCTTGACTAGAAAGGGGGGCGGAATAATTTAACCACGCGAAAAGTGACTTTAGGCACCAGCCCGTTGTCCTCCCCCTTTCACACTTTTGAAGGTGTTTTTTTTCCCCGGGGTGGATAAGATCAATGTGCAAGGCTTCTCCGGTTGAACTTCCGCCCGCCGCGCACAGATTTAAAGGGGAAGGAGCCCTGCCAGAGTTTCCCCCAAACCCTCCGGGCAGCCGTCCTCGAAGTATAACTCGGTTGCGTGGGCATCCATCTCTTTCTCTCTCTCTCTCTGCGCCGCCCCCGGAGGAAAAGGAATCGGGCCAAGCTGCCTTCCCAGAGGGCACGGGCGCCACTTCGATGCCAAGATCGCCGACTTCCTGCCATCCCCTCCCGGGGCCTCTGTCTCTCTCCTCCTGCCTACCTCGCTGCCTCCCCGCATGGCAGAAGAAGGAGCAAGAGGCCTCCCTTCCGCGCTGGGCAGAACCCGTCCGACAGGCTGGAGCGCTTGCCTTGCCGAGGGAAGATCTCCGGCGCTCGCTCGCTCGCTCGCCTCTCCTTCCCTCCCCCGGCCGTGGGCGGACTTCCGACGGGGCGCGCACGCACGCACCTCGGCCGAAAAAGCGTGCGGAAGTTTGCACTGATTTTCACCTCGGGGAGGAAAAAAACGGCGAGCAGGAGCAGCTTGGAGGGGATTAAGCGTTTCCGCTCCTTCCTGAACGCCGCGCACAAAAGGGGAAAATCGCTGCTCAGTGTTTTCTGGGAGGGCAGATCTACCCTGTCCTGAAGTTTTGGGGAGACCAGGTACTTTCTGCTCAAACAGAAAGCCCATGACTTCCAGGGGACTCACTTCCAGGATAGGACCACTACCGTCGGAAAATGAAGGTTTTGGAGCGGGGATAGCCCACCACTCAGTTTTAGAATGATCTAAAATGCCATTTCAGCCTGAGCGCAGCGCGACTTCTAGGTTTTAAGAGCGCACCGAACCTCAGCCGCTTAGGATACCGTCTCCACTTTTCGCGCTCTTGGAACGAATTCCAGGCGCTGCGCAAACGCTGCTTTCTACGCTCTGGACCTCGACCATGCTAGGCGTTTTTATTGCTGGGGGTGCAACGCACAAGAAAAATGTCCCCTCATGGACTCGAGTTCTCCCAACTACTGTACTTGAAGGAACCGTTTCTCTCGGGGGAAATCCCGCTACCTTCAGTAGGACTACTCTGGAGTAAGCGGGACTTGGGGTTTTAAAACACACACACACGAAAAAATATTGGGAGATTTTTAGGAAGATCCTAGACATAATCCTACTGAATTCAGTGGTGCTGCTCAGTTACTACCGAGAAAGTCTGCGACTAGAACCGTAGCCACATCCTCCAAAGCGGAGAGGGGAGGTGCCATTCACGTCCCCATTCCCCCCCCCATCCCCCGCAGAGGCAGCTTCTCCGTTCTTCGCCAGTTTTGATGACCTTGGTTGCAACATCTTTTTTATTATATGCATATACAAAAGACAGAGAGAGATTGTCCGGAGGTTCTTGCTATTTTAACACACAATTCAAGGTCCGGGACCATTAACATGCGAGCTCGAAACGGTCCAGAGAACAGAAAGCACCCAAACACGGCCATCCTATTGCGCAAATTACTTCCACGTAAAAATGCTCGGAGTTGATTATCTCATTAGGGCAAAAGCACCTCAGTCAGCTCCCGCACCAAAGCTGACTCACCCCATGCAAACTTGCATCTCATCTTAACTTGATCCAAGCATTAATTTAAAGTTTTAGAGTGCCCCATTCTATAATGCATTGCTCGCTGCACCCCCTGCCCCACAGAATTCAAAGAGGATTTTCTTTGAATTTAAAGTCAGAATGCAATAAAGGCACCCAAGACATTAAACTGTAGTTCGAGCAATTAATTCTACAACTTGTGACTCAATAGGACTAGCGCCTTATTTTGCTTTATGAGGAAATCAAGCCCCCGCCACCGATTTTCAATTATTTGCTGCCTGGCTAGAGTGCCTCTTTTTGTTCGAAATAAACTCTAAATCCTTTTTTCCACTGATCCCTCCAATCCAAATCCCCCCCCATTCCACCGGCGGATTCACCTGCCCTTTTGTTTCCCGTCCACGAAAAGAAAGCCCCAGCCAAACCACTGAGGACTAGCTCCATGCACAGCCCTAAGCTCTCACCTCACAGTCCTCTTCGTACTTGACATTGTCTGCTAGCTTCCACAACATGGCGTCCAGTATCCCCCAAAAAATTAAGATATAAACCAGAGAGGGCAAAAATAAAAATAAAACAAAAGGGCGTCCCAGCCCAAAAGTCCTTAATCCAACAACTGCGGGGGGGAAGAGCAGCTCTTCCCCGCCACCTTCAAAGGGCTGTTTTAATGGGCAGGCATAAAGGCAGACTAGGGGAGAGAACTTCGCTTCCCGGGAAGTAAGTGACTGAGCCTCTTTTCACCGGCTCCCCTTAATGGCAATCTCATTAGCATAACTCCTCCCCCAGGGACGGCCTGGGACGCGGGGGCTTCCCCTGACAGGCGGCGCCAAACTAGCCAATGGCGAAGGAGCGGCAAGCCGCTTCTCGGTAAGCCGCGCCCCCTTGCGCTCTCGGCTTTGGAGAGTCTCCAAGGCGCACACACGCGCGCCTGGGAAAGCGCCAGGCTGCCCAAAGGCGCACACGCATGGCTAGCAACGGGGCGGGGAAAGGGCCAAATGTCTACCCAGGGCGCGCGCGCACGCAAACGACGGAGAGATCTGCAAGCTGCCGTGCACGTTTCGAGCTGGAGCAGAGAAGCGGAAGGGTCTCCAAAATACTGTTTTCTAAAAAATAAAAAGGCCAAGAAAAAATGTTAACCCTTCGTTGGCCAAAAGAGGATGCAGGCAGCACAAGAAGCCAACCACCGGATGGAAAGAGTTGGAAACTGGGAAGCATTAAAAGGAGAGAGAACAAGCAAGCGGAGAAATAGAAAACCGAGCCAGCAATAGCCCCCCGCCTGCCTGCCTCTCCACCCCCCAAAAAAGGGAGAAGGGTGAGTTTGCTCTGGGTCACAGAAGAGAAACTAACATACCGGTAGGTGTTAATAGTTCCCAGAATACACCGCTAGATGAGAAACCACAAAGGGAATTGATCTGGGTTGTTCGCCTGCTCCTGCGAAGCCATCCGCTCCTTTTTTAAAAGGTCTTGCGCACAGCGCGCTACTTTTAAGTCTAGTTTTGATATGCGTCGTGTATGAATCTCGAAACCCATAAACTAGAGCATTACCCTTCCACCAGGCCAGCTTCTCACCACAATTTAGTCGCCAGTGTTTTGCTCAAGAACATCTTAGGTCTGATGAGCTGTCCCTGGTGAACCAGGAAAGCTTGGATCGCCACTTGATGATATTTTGGTTGGTCTGATAAAAGACATTACCCCCTTTTGAATTTCAGCCACCACCGCCACCCAGAGACGGCTGCCTTTACTTGCGAGTGGCTCACATTTAGCGCCGAAGTTAAGAGCCGTATTGCAGCTTGATCCTATGCAAAGCTAGGTCGCCGTAACCAATTTTGCTGGGCCCCGAGGATCGTGCGCGCTTGTTACAATATAATCCCATGAGTGCTTGCTCGGAAGTAAGTGACACACTGTTCAACGGGGCTCGCACCTAGATAAATACTCAAAGGCTTGCAGCCTTAGGCTGTTGCCACAAACACAACAAGGGATTTTTGCGGTACGTTAAAGACAGATTTATTATGACATGAGATATTTTTTCTCTCCCTGGGCAAGAAACGACTATCATTATTTGGGACCTGGCCCAATTGAGACAGGAGCAACCGTTCACAATTCCTGGGTCTTACAAATGAGCCCACGATCCGGATTATCAGCCCGCGGACATCAGACGGGACTATTACTGTACCTTGATCCTAAACTCATCGGCTAGGAAAGAAAAGGGCAGCGTTTCTGGCTCAGAAGACTGCAAATCTTATGCACGTTTACACAAGAGTAAGGCGCACTAAATCCGGGGGAAGGCCTTTGTTTGTAAAGAAACAGAATCCTAGCAATGGTGGTAAACCGGTTTGCAAAAATTCTATTCTAGCAAACGTAGCCCACTTCCACAACAGATCTGATAGTCCTTCAAGGTGCCACCCCACTCCCTTTTGTTTTTTGTTTTGTCGAAGCGCGGGGTTTTCTTTCCCCAACTGATTTTTGTACAAGCCTGGGCGGATGCTAAGAGCTCGCCCCACGGTAGAACTAATCTCCGGCAAGTGGCCTTAACGACAGCCTGTTGTGTTTGCAGCGTGGGTTGATTAGATGGAGAAATCTCGACTTAGCATAATAATAAATATTAGCAATTTAAGCTTGCGAACGAACAAAAGCATCCTTTGTGCTTAACGCCCTTCCCCTAACGCACCGCGGACTTCCTGTGATTGGGACAGTTACAAAAAGCGGAAGATACTGACAAGATTAAGACAGTTTTTAAAATATATATATATATATGCGTAAATGGCTCGCATTAACCTACGATAATGCCAGACCCACCATTGTGCCTACAACCTGCGCAGATAAAATCCAATCACACTCTTAAGGCCGATGACATGAATGGAATTGACTCCCTAAGTAGAACTTTGAAAGCTACCTGCGCTCTCTGCAGTAGCGTATAAAAACGGGGTCTTGTGGCATCTATAGCCGAACACATTTATTATGGCTGAGTATACAATCCTCTTGGATATTAGCCTCCCTTAACAAACCCTAAAACACCTCTCGTTCTCCATGAACATCTTTTTTTCTTTTTAAGGGATTTTCTAAAGCAAAAGGTTTGGGCGCGCCTTTTTAGAGACAAATAAGTTTTCTCATCAGAGGTGTTATTTATTGTCCTGAATTTGCCTGCGTTTGTATTCCTCACTAGAGTTTGGAAGTGCGCCGGTCTGCAGCGCAGTCCTAGCCATGTCTGCTCAGGTATTAATGGGGATTACTCTCAGGTAAACGGAGTTAGGATGGCAGCCGAGCGATATAGCGAAAGGCAAACTACACTGAAAAGATACTGGAAACACAAATCTAAATCCACGAAAGCTTATGTCACAAAACGTATGCGACTTTTTAAAGGCGCCACTAGACGGCTGTTTTTAACTGCTTCGTTACTTTTTAAGCTACAAATAAAATCGGTCGCCACCTTTTCTGCACTGACTGAAGTTCCCGGTGTTTTACAGAATATGAAGTTAATATTCATGGGCTTTCTCTCAAATAATAGGCTGATCCCATGTTCCATTGCGCTGAAGGAAAACCTCCTTTTTCTCAATGGAGGTTTCCATAAAATGTGTTCAGGGGGCACGTGTTAGCTTCCTTTCGCCATTCGTCCAGTTTCCTTCCAAACAAGGTATGCACAGGTTGTCAGCTGGATAGGACTGTGCCCCCCCCCCATGCAATTCTAAGCACAACGTGCTTCCTCGGAAGTCGAATGCCACAAAAATCAGGAAACTCGCTTAGGTACCAGCTAAAATAGCTACGGTCCAGCTACATTTACACTTAACTCCATTTCAATCAAGTTCCATACACCGGAAACTCAAGCATTGACCTCCGATTTGGATTTCCCTCTCCGGGATTTTATAAGCTTTTTATGGCGTGGTCCACGAAGTTAATGGGGCATCTAAGCGATTTACAGCGCATGAAACGGGCCCCACTTTAGTCCAACGGGGCTTGCTCACAGGGAAGGGTGCATAACGATCGGACATCCTTTCGGATTAAATCATTTTTAAAAAGTGTTTAAAGTGTTTAACTTGGCGTCTGGAGGATGAAACACACTTTTTGTAAACAAGGGATGGTGTTGTTTTAAAAAGGCGATCAGTTTTCTTCTCTGTTCAGTCGTACTCCTGTATCTACAACTCAGCCTTATTGACTGGAAAGGGAGGCTGGTAACCCACTCGCCCCCGTTACCTGCGGATAAGGCGACTGAATTCAGTAAGATTTAATTCTGAGCAGACCTTACAGACATGCATAGGATTGCAGCATTCTGACCTAAGCAGTTATCCTCATTCATTCAACACACACACCCCTTCAGCTTTTAGGACTTAACGTGGAGAGGGGGGATTTAAAGAGGTCTTTCCAAGTATTTAAGATCTATGTACTGGAATCGTCCTGGATTTCTCTGACCTGGGGGGTGGGGAGTGCTTAAGGTGCCACACTAAATAACACTCCTTGGACCTTTAACTGAAAACTTCCCCTTTAGAGTCCTTTAGAATAAAACTGATCGGTTTATATTGTTCGGCTGTGCCTTTTTCTTCTCCCACCCCCTTGGGATCCCTCAAATGGTACGTGGAAGTGGTCCAGTCGAAAGGCACGCTGTTCAAGTGAGCCTGCAATCTGGCTCATAGCTCCCCCTGCCCTTCCAGCTTTGAAACTGACCAGGTGAAGATTCCTAGAGCGATGTCATTGACCAGGTAAGGAAAAGGAGGTCGGGGTGGAGGGGGGCGGAGAAAAGAGCTAATCACAGCACGATTCTCCCCAGCCCTGTTATCTGTCAATCTGGCACGCAGGTGCTGAATCCTAGCACTGACGGGGGCCCAGCAAGGGCAAAATAATCCTCGTTTAACTGTAAAAAGGTGAAGCTGACTCAGCTTCTACGTCTCTCAGGCAGTTGGCGTCATTAAGGCTAGGCATCTCAGCAAGCAAGAAACAGGTAGTCTTAAAAACCCCTCAGAAGTGACACGCCATCATCACCATCACCCCCTTAACGTACATTTATTTTGATCTCCTGCAGAACAGTCAAAATATGAGAGGGGAAACTCCTAAAGGTTGCAATTTAATTAGAACCAAATTAGGGGTGCCCGTTGGCCCTTTTTAAGGGGTGCTCCAAAGTTCAGGGCACCTTTGATCGAGTATCAATCCTTGCTGACTATTGTCTGTTTTCGCCAGAAGAGACAGTATACATTTGTAGAAAAAGCAGATACCATTCAGTAGCTAATTTGTTTCAAATTAAAATCAATGGGGCTTGCTTCCTTGTAAATGCAGTTAGGCTCAGAGTCCGATATGCTGTTTTTACATTCATGAAGCAGAAATATGTTAAAACAAATGCCTCTAGAGCTACCTGTGAAGTTATAAAGTGGCTTCAGGAAATTCAACTATCATTATTAATTGTAAATCAAATTATAAATCATCTCAATCCTACATTCAGAAGTAAGCCCCACTGTGCCCAATTTCTCCCAAATCAGTGTACCTGTAATTCCATTTTAGGAGTGAAACCCCACGCTTCTCTACTGAATTCAGTGGGTCTTCTTACCAAGTAAGTAATCTTAGGGCTTGCCCACTTCAGCTCTTAAGTACATCCATTCAGAAATAATCCACACATCTTTCAATAGAACCTTCATATGGGTGTGGTACAGGCAAAAGGAAGTTCATTTTAAAAAATCAAGTAAACTTTTCAAGATGAGAGCCTAAGGAAATGGGATCCTTTGGTCAGAATTTAAAACATGCCCCCCAAAACTCAACCAACTGAATTTGCAGGCCCTGCCTACACACTGAAGAGGGGGGGGAGAGGGGGAGAGACAGAATATCCGCAGAAAAGAATTGAGAACCAGTTTTACGTTTACACAACAACTCCCACTGTTTTTAAAACTTTGGACCACCGGGTGGCTTTTCTATACCTTCTCCGGTAGGTTTGAAGATCTCGACCCCACCCAAAGTACCTCTTTCCTTTCACTGCTCGCTTGGCTCTTTTCCAGCACAACCCCACCATCACCCCAAATTAAATTATCCATCTTGTTCTAAATGTATCAGCGAGGAGTGATGGGATTAATGCCGGCATTCTTTCTCCCATTCATTCCCAAATTCAAGAGTTAAACGTTAACGTTTAAGCTCTAAAGAGATGGTAATACATATAGGAATTGCCAGAATCAAGAGACATCACCTGTGCGCTATGGGACTGGGGCATCCTCAGTCCTAAATATATTCATAGCCCAGTTGCAGCTAATCCCATTAATTATGATACACAAAGAAACTAAAGCACTATGCAAATAATGGGTGGGGGGGGGGGAAGAGAGATGCTTAGTAACAGTGGATGTTGGCTATGTATTCAAGATAAAGCCTGCAATTTTAAGTACACTGAAGTCCCATGGAACATATTTACACCAGTTAAAAGCCTCTGACAGTGCAAAAATTCTAGCAGATTTTTAAAGCATCTGTCACAGTGATTTTTTTAAAAAACAATGTTGCTGTAATTGTGCTGCAGTATAATTAATATGAAGATGTATCTTTTTACACTAAGGGAGTTGTGCTTTTGACATGCAAATGTAGGCCCATGTGCAATGCATACCTCTCTACATGTCTACTCATAAATAATCCCCATTGAGGTCAATGGACCTGGCTGCAGTGCTAAGCAAGCCTAGGGTTGTAGGCTTAAGTGCATACAGTCGCGCAGTGAGTTGGCCAGATATAGACGCTCCTGGGGAATAATTCTCAAATACAGGAAGGGGTGGGTTAATGTGGTATGCTTGGAAATTTTATGCCCATTGAACTAAAGGATTCAACATGGATGTGTTGATAAATTAGAGAATTCTTGGGCAGAAGGAGGACAGGTGCTTTTTGAAAACCCACGATGGATTTGAGAGTAAAACCGATATTTATTTATTTTGTGTGTGTGTGTGTGTGTGTGTGTGTGTGAAAGAGAGAGTGTGTGTGAATTAATGTCAATAGTAACTGGGAGGTTCCTAATTCAACGGAGATGCTGCTCAGTTGCAACAGGTGGCTGACCATGTGCTTAAAAGAGGCGTTCCAAACGCCATTGCTATTTTCCTGCCCTATAGAAAGAAGTGGGGATTCCCAACCAAAATACTGCGGGCAAAGGAATCCCTTAATGGTTACCTCCCTGACGAAGATATTTGTTTGGTTCAAAAGCTTACCTAGTCTCCTTGCTCCAGTTATCACTAAATGGGTTTCTGAACGAGCCCGGCTCCTGATATGCAAAGCTCATAATACATACAGCCTGTTCGCCCCCGTATTTATTCAGAATTAAGGCTGCAACGCTAACCCCCACCTACCTGCGAGTAAGCCCCACACTGACGTTAGCGGGCCTTACTTCCGAGTAGGCATGGTTAGACTTGCACTCAAGAGGAATTGCTCTAGTGCCCAGCATTGCAACAGGAGTCGCTTCTCCCCACCTGCCTCAGGACAAATTTCAGACACTGAAATACTGGGCTTCAGCCTGGCGCGAGAAACGCAGGAGCAGGGCCGGGAGCTGGGAAGGGGGGAAGTGGCGCATCCCCTCGCTCTGAATGTTAATTTTCTATCGATTGCAGGAAGCACTGAAATCATTTCGTAGAACAAGCCTCGAAATAGCTAGACTGAAGGAACGGATTTCCTCCTAGGAAAAGATCGAATGGGTTCAGACACTGGAAATCGAATGATACATCGAATTCCAGACAAACCTTCCTTTTGCTGTCTCTACAGAGGCTTTCCGAGGAGCGCATGGTTTTTAACTTCGGTGGTTTCTTATGACTAACTTGCAGTAACCGCTGGAGAGCAACCTTAAAGACGAGCCGCTTTATAGCATAAGCTTTCCTGGACCAGTCAAATGAAGTGGACTACAAGTCTTTTCAGAAGTTGCGCTTCTCCAAGATAAAGTATGCATACACGCATTCTTCCCCCAACTCTAGCGGGATGGTTACAGGGCAATCCTAGCCGTGTCTACTCCAAAGTAAGCCCTATTGAATTCAATGGGGCTTACTCCCAAGTAACTGAGGTTAGGGCTGCGGCCTTGCAGTTTGTTGCAGCGAAACCAGAAGAAAAGGTCTTGTGGCGCCTTTAAAAACTAACAAATGTATTATGAACCAGTAAAGCTTGTGTCACAATCAACGTGTTACTCTTTAAGATAGCTCAGCCGCTCCGGCCCATCCACAATTCTCTGGAACCGGAGACTTTTGGCTTCGGGCCGATCTGAGCTGTCATTCTACAGCGTGGCTGAGCGAGTTGGGGGCACCGCAGGGAACGTGGCGCCCCCTGCCCCTAAAGAAGGGGGCTTGCAGGCAGGAATGCAAAGAGACTTAAGGCTGCAATCCTGGGCAGGCTTACTTCGGAGTAAGTCCCGTTGAACCCAAGCGACGGCTTTTTTAATGCGCGTTTTATCCGAATCAGTTAAAACAACACTCAGTCGAGCGCACACCAATCGGGCGGTGCCCGAGTACAATAGGACTTACTCCTGGGCAATGGTGTGCAAGGATTGCAGCTTTCCGTGAAAGTTAGTCCTCTCCCTGCTTTTTCTCAATGGGGTGCGATGCTAAGAATATATGTGTGGGCGCATTGTTAAACACCACCGTTCAAAGTAAAATGGACCAAACTTTCTCCCACGTGCGCGAGAAGTTCCTCGGAAAGCCACGAGGTTCTCCGCCTTGGGAAAGAAATTCCTCAAACCCCTTCCCCTTCCCCTACACAGCCCGAGCTCTTCTGTGGAGCCTCCGAGGAACTTCTAACCTGTGGAAGGCTCATAGCTCCAGGAGCCGGCGAGCAAGACCTGCCGCCTGAAGCGACCCTTGATCATCCCCGACCGACTCCTACATTCTGAGCCACCAGCCAAACCCCGCACCGCCTCCATAACTTGCAAAGATCCTGCGGGGAGAAAAAAAAGAGAAAGAAGGCGACTTACTTGCCAGTCGATCCTCCCTAGCAGAGACATGAGCCACCCGGTGGGGCTTTGAACAGGAACCGACAGCAGGGGGGGCGGGGGAACTGAAACCCCACGCAGCTGCCTCTTCAACTGGAGTCCCAGCCAAAGCGCTCCACCTGGGCACACGGCGAGGTTGAACTAGGCGCCTGCGCAGATAGAGTACCTGCTCATCTGCTCTCTCTCTCTCTCTCTCTCTCTCTCGCTCTCTCAATCCCTCTCTCGCCCCCCCCCCCCCCTTAAGCAGGAACATTCCTCGTTTTTCCTGCTAGCTCTGATTCCTTCTGGTTTCAACTCCTGGATAATCATCTGGCAGCCTCGTGGCGAGCTGATGGATATCTACCTGGGTTGCCATGTCTCCCCTCTTTGAATTTAAAAACACAGGTGGGGGGGCAAGGAAAAATAATAATAATAAGGAGGCATGCCGCATCCGCGGAGTTGTCAAGTTTAGCCAGGGGTGCCAACTTGAATAAAATATGGGGGGGCAGGTAAGCCCCACCCTACATAATTTGGCACACGAAAGCTCATAACGATGACAAACTTAGTTGGTCTCTAAGGTGCTACTGGAAGAAAAAAAATGTTTTTTTTTATTTGAATGGGAATTCACTTCAGCTTGGGAGGGGGGCTCAAGTATTTTATTGGGACCTCGGTCCCTAGGAGTTGGCTCCTTTGTAATCCGGGCTGGTGTCTAACAGGCAGAAGTTCTGGAGGTAGGGCTCTGAAATGCGGCAAAGTGTTGGGGTAAGCCCACCTGCTAAATTTCTGCCTCCCGCTGCGTCTCCATCCCAGATCAATCTGTGACCTGCGACGCTTTCACCATTTTTGAACAGAATGTTCAGTTAGAAGCTCCTTTCTCCCCTTCTTCCCCTTCACTTTAACCCGCTGGGTGTTGCCGGCAGCTTAGCCGACAGAAGTTCTGCAGGTAAAACTTGCCCTAGCCCAGGGCTTCACCTATTGGACTTCTGCCTGTCGTTGCACTTTTGCTCTAATTCAAGGCCTCCTTTGCTTGCCGCGCGGCTACCCAACTTTCTTAGGAGGTCTGGGATGAACTTAAAGAAGGTCCTTCTAAAACAAAGAGCGTTCCTTTAGCTGTCCCATCCCCACCAAGCGAAGAAACGAAAAGTAAACGGGCAACTAAATCGGATTTTATTTTTATTTTTCTTCCGGTGCTCCTACTAATAGGAACAATACAGTTTCATCAGCGCACAGTGGTGTCTTATAAAGTTAGGGGAAACCAGGCAGATTCCTGCCCCGAGGAGCTTCCCATTGGAGGAAGAAAGCCTCCAGAAGGAGGTGGACATCAATGGAGGAAACGCAACGCTTCCAAATTCTAGCCAATATTTTTCATTAAAACTCCGTAACGTAGCTTTGACTGTTGATGTTGATTTTAGATCTGGAGGCTGTTCTATCCTTTATAGACTAAGAGCCAACCCTGGGCCTCATTGATTAGTTAGTTAGTTAGTTAGTTAGTTAATTGAAGCTTAGTGAGAACTTGAAGAAAACTTAAAACACCAGCTAACTTGAGACACGATCCAGCCGAGTGTACTCGCTTTAAAGTTGTCTCCATTGCAGCAGGAGAGAGGTGTGCCGGATCCTCTGCATACTTGCTTCAAAGCTCCCCTGAATTTTCCCGTGATGTCTACTCTGAAGTAAGCCCCAGTCAGTTCAGTGGGACCAGGCACAGTGCAATCATAAGCAATCCATGGCCACCCAAAATGAAGTTATTGGATTTAGGAAATAGTGAGAATAGTCTTGCACCTAGGAAAGAATATACGTGTTTGCTAACCCCTTATACCAATGGGGCTAAACAATAGTTTTACACTTCTCAAGGGCAAGCCCAATACAGTGTCCTCTTATTTTGCCATAAGGCACCAGGGGGATCTTTACTGATTAGTGGGTCTATATCAGGGGTTCCCAAACTTGGGTCTCCAGCAGTTTTTTGGACTACAATTTCCATCATCCCTTGCTGACAGCACCAATGGTCATGGGTGATGGGAGTTGTAGTCCAAAAAACACAGGAGACCCAAGTTTGGGGAACCCTTTAGAAAAACCCATTCACCTTGATGAAAACCCATTCAGGATCCCAGTTATTCACTCTGGGACCTACTTCCATTCTTTAAAAAGCTTGAACTGGAGTCTAACTTCAGGGTGCTAAATTTGGTGTTTACCCCCACAGGGATGGCTAGAAACAAGCCCAAGGACAACCCCAGCCTCCTTGAAATATGATCAGACAGGCATGGTTATATGGACATAGCTTGCTTTAGCATAAAGCCAGATTCCTCTTCTCATTTACAACCCCTCCCCAGCAATGATTATACTTATGTTGATACAGTATTTAGCACTTAGCATTAATTTTTTGCAGTGTTCTAGCAACACAAATACGTCACCTCAACTATATTGAAGACCCTTGACAGTGCAGCACTGTAAGGCTGCAGTCCTAAGCCTTACTTGGGAGTAAGCCCCATTAAGCCCAATAAGGCTTACTTCTGAGCAGCTACAGTTAGGGTTGCGTAATACCGGTAAGTCAATGTTATTTCTATGCTCTATGCCAGTGTTTCCCAACCTTGCGCCTCCAGATGTTTTGGGACTACAACTCCCATCATCCCTAGCTAGCAAGACCAGTGGTCAGGAATGATGGGAGTTGTAGTCCCAAAACATCTGGAGGCACAAGGTTGGGAAACACTGCTCTATGCTAATGTGGCATAAACACCAGAAAACTTGAAAGCCTTGTTATCACTTCATGCACTTGCTACTGCAGCTGCCTTGCCTACTGCAAACAAGTCCCCTTCCCTGATACACTGTAAAGAGGCAAGCGATGAGAGGTTGCTTCACCTGCACCTAGGCTGAGCTAGAGCTTAGAAACTAGGAGCATGTGTCAAAGGTTTCATGGAAAAGCTGGGTTTTAAGGAAAGATTTGAATATAGTAGTTGGGGGCAAGTAAGGAGGGGGCACCTGTGCTTTTAGCAACTGCAGAGGAAAAGGAGTTCCATCTTCTGCAGCTTTCAGTCTGTCTAAAACCCTCTTTCAATGGCATTGCAAACCAAGTCATGAATTCAAATTCCCCAGGGTGTTTT
This sequence comes from Zootoca vivipara, assembly GCF_963506605.1. Lineage (NCBI taxonomy): Eukaryota > Metazoa > Chordata > Lepidosauria > Squamata > Lacertidae > Zootoca > Zootoca vivipara. The sequence goes on along the minus strand of NC_083282.1, from coordinate 81,826,744 downwards.
TTTTTAAAAAAAATTATTTTATTATTGTTGTTGTTATTGTTTATTAAATGTGTGGGCCTTTCCTTTAGCTGGGAGGCTACATGGCAGGTGCATTGATCCTGCACCCATTTCACTGGGATTGAGCCCCATTAAACACAAGGGGATTTATTTCTGAGTAAACATGCATAGGATTGGGGTGAGCGAGTCTGAGAGCAGAGCCCTAGGCAGGTCTGTGCAGAAGTAACGCTCATTCATTGAGCTCAGTGGGACTTAGTCCCAGATACATACATGTGCATAGAGGCTAAACTCCGGATTAGCAGTGCCCAGGTTCAGTAGCACCTTCTGCCATCGGGACGCTAACTCTCAGCCCCAGCCCCAACTCAACAGCTCGCATGAAAATCGCCTGGTGCAGTCGCAAAGCAAATTTAAACAGTTTGGACTTGTGTGAGTTCCGCGGGTTTAGAAACAGCTTTCTTACAGAAAGAAGGAATACATTATTTCATTAACAGAGGAGCCAAACTTTTTAGAAGGGGCGTGTGTGAGTGTGTGTGTATGTGTGAAACTATGAGGCATGATCCAGTCAAAGTTAAGCAACGCCAAGTCCCTTTGAAATGAATGGCATTTGGGAAGAATGAAAAAAGAAAGAAAGAAAAAAACCTTGCTTTCTTATCTCTGCGATCGGGCAGAGATAACTGAATCTGCAATCTAATTTGGAGGGCGTCAGAGAAGTAGGAAGATAACCAGGCAGAAACTAGATACAGAAGCGAGAAACTTGTTTTCTTTAATGGGGTTGATGCTTTCTGCTACTCTCTAGGTTTGCCTTCTCAGAAAACATGCAAAGGAGAACATGCTCTTCCCTTACCAGTTTGCAGTGTGAGAGGATTAACGCCGACCTACTTTACCTGGGTGTTGTGAAAAGATAAGAGGCGAAGCACGCTCAGCATTTGTTGTTGTTGTTGTTGTTTAGTCGTTTAGTCGTGTCCGACTCTTCGTGACCCCATGGACCATAGCACGCCAGGCACTCCTGTCTTCTTTTATATGCCAGCATTAGAAAACTTTACATAAACATACGGACTATCACCTTGAAAACTGTGTCACGTTTGATTTAAATCTTTCTTGTGCCGGATTTGAATGCTCCAGCCTGTCGATATCGCCCTGTGCCACGTCGTTTCCTTATCATCGCCCTCAAAGCAATATAAATCCACGGTTATTAATTATTATTTTGTTTAGATGTTCTATTTTCTGAAACGTGATAGGACAGAAGTGGGTAATTTCCCTGTCTGAGGGATCCGGGGTGAGGGGGGAGGGAATGCTGAAAATGTGTTCTTGATTTCTGGAAGGAGTGGGCGGAGAGAGAGCCCCTCAGTCATACTGAGCCCAGTAAGCATACTGTACTGTATTTGAGTTCTTCAAGACGGACTCCCTCCTAGCAATGTCTAGCTAGGATTGTGGCTGTAAATAAAGGCCGATCCTATGCACGCTCTACCCTCCAGTCAGTCTCAGCTTGGTCCAGCGAGCAGAGGTTTATTCGAAGTAAAAGAGAATCCGATCTGTTATTTCTTCCATTTCCTGACTGCAGAATTCAAAGTGTACGACCCAGGCAAAATATAAGAATTTCCCCCTCTCCAAATGCCATTCATTTCATTGCTTAATCTTGCTTGAATCCGGCTCCGTAGTTTCACATCCCCCCCCCCTCTGCGTTCTAGAAAGTTTATGTCCTCAGCTAATGCAACAGCATTTCCCCTTTTCTAAAAATAAAAGAAGAAAGGCGAGGAGGGGGGGGAGAGAGATATTTTTTCTAAATTCAGACACTCCCTGCCTCACAGTCCAAACGTTTTAAATTTGCCATGATGGAACTCAGCAATTTCCATCCAGGCTGCAGCTTTGTCATGAGTCTTTTTTTAAAAAAAGGGCGGGGGAGGAGAGCTTATGTTCAAATACAATGTAAATACTTCATTTTGTTTACAGTACTTCAGTTTTCATCAGGGTATGTCTCTAGCCAAAAAAGGACGCGGGGGGGGGGGGGCGGGGGAGCCCAATTCAAACCAGATCCCCTCTCTCACACAAACACCATTCGCATATACACAACACATAATTTCAAGCGGAAAGTTGTTGTTGTTGTTCTTTTTCCCTTTTTTCAAATTGTATCACACAATGTGTTTTAATTTTCCATTATTTTTAGGCACCTTGGACTACATTTCAGGAAAGGCAGGCCTAGAAATATATTCTCGACTAAATAAGGCTGAAATTCTGTACCTGCTTACCTGGGGGAATGCCCTACTGCAAGTAAATAAAACAAGTAGGAAAATGAGTAGCAGTTTGCAGGACAAACTTACAGAAATCAGTTCAGCTTTCGATTTATTATTATTTTAAACAAGGGGAATAATTTGCCAAAAAAAACTGAGCACTTTTGAAGCCTGGTAATATCCAAGTTTAACTGAGGTGTGGATTTCAATGCAACTCACATACAGACTTAATTCTCACAGTGACATCAGTAGGACTTCGGAGTGCTCCACTGTGGTTGAATGGTGTCTTGTTTTATTTAACAAGATTTATACACCACTTAATCAGAAAAACCTCTAAGGCAATTCCATGAAATAATATAAAATAATCATAAGGAAATATCAATAAAATCAAACTTCAATTCATAAGAAAATACTGACATATTGACATAACAAAAAATGATCAAATATAGATAAATCCAAGAGCTTAAAAGCGATTTATTTTACTCTCCCCCTTTTAGAAGCACAAATCACTTCAATTAGTTATTTATCCTTTCTACTGCTGAAGTTCAAACCAGTATGCCGGTTTCCTTGTTCTTCACATTATTGCTGCAATGCATTAGCTGCTTCTGCACTCTGATGCAGCTGTACTGCCCAAGTAGATTGGAGGGAAATGGGAAGTGTAGCTATTCCCAGGTGTGCACCTTACCACTGAAATCTTTGTCACCTTTTGCGTTGAGTAGATAAGCTCTCACCTCTGCAGTCTGGAGCTAATCCCAGCTAATCCACCTGTCCCACAGTTGTGGTCCTACAGAACCATCTGAAAGAACATTGTAGACCACTGGCAATGCACAGATCGCAATTCAGGAATTGCTACTTGTTTGTGCTTTACGGAATATACAGGAGCGGACAGATTCTAGGCTGGTGGGATCTACTTTAACTTTCACTCGAATTCAGAGATTTATCCACTGGTAAAGGTAAAGGTAAAGGGACCCCTGACCATTAGGTCCAGTCGTGACCGACTCTGGGGTTGCGCGCTCATCTCGCATTATTGGCCGAGGGAGCCAGCGTATAGCTTCCAGGTCATGTGGCCAGCATGACAAAGCCGCTTCTGGCAAACCAGAGCAGCACATGGAAACGCCGTTTACCTTCCCGCTGTAGCGGTTCCTATTTATCTACTTGCATTTATCTACTTGCATTTTGACGTGCTTTCGAACTGCTAGGTTGGCAGGAGCTGGGACCAAGCAACGGGAGCTCACCCCGTCACAGGGATTCGAACCGCCGACCTTCTGATCAGCAAGCCCTAGGCTCAGTGGATTAACCACAGCGCCACCTGGGTCCCAACTGGAGGGTGATGCAAAAGATGATATCCACTGGAGGGTGATGCAAAAGATGATATGGTCAGAATTAAAGGATTATCTAGGGGTTTTGTTTTGAGAACAGAGCTCAGACTGAGAAAGAACTCTAGTTTAAAGGCTTGTTGGGGAAAAAGTAGTTCAGTGTACAAAGGTTAAATTTATATTCATGTAGGTTCTAAATAGGGACCCAGGTGGCGCTGTGGGTTAAACCACTGAGCCTAGGGCTTGCTGATCAGAAGGTCAGCGGTTCGAATCCCTGTGACGGGGTGAGCTCCCGTTGCTTGGTCCCAGCTCCTGCCAACCTAGCAGTTCGAAAGCGCGTCAAAATGCAAGTAGATAAATAGGAACCGCTACAGTGGGAAGGTAAACGGCGTTTCCGTGTGCTGCTCTGGTTCGCCAGAAGTGGCTTTGTCATGCTGGCCACATGACCTGGAAGCTATACGCTGGTTCCCTCGGCCAATAATGCGAGATGAGCGCGCAACCCCAGAGTCGGTCACGACTGGGCCTAATGGTCAGGGGTCCCTTTACCTTTAGGTTCTAAATACATAGTGGCCCTGTTCCCTAGCGCGCGCCCCCCAACCAATTGGCCAACCTCACAATCTGAGTAATACCACACAGATGCAGAAATAAACCAAGTCTCTGTGGAAATAATAACCCAAGAAATAAACCAAGAAATAAACCAAGTCCCACTGCCAAATAAGGATTCTTCCCCATAGGGACCAAAAACAGTGAAGTGATTCTATATAAGCACTATCTTTGAACAGATGTGAATTCACCACAAACCTTAGCACAGTTTCACACATTTCTCTGCCCATTCAAACATTTCTCTGCCCATTCTCTGTCCATCCGCTTTCATCATAGCCAAAAGAGGCGAATCTTCAATCAAAGAACTGTCATACTATGGAAGACGTTGCAATGTCTGGGCAAATATCCATTGAGGTGAGGTGGATTGTGCCCCAGGGGGTGAGACGGGATGAGAGGATCCTCAAAGTTCCTTTCAGACTGATGATTCTTAAATAAGTACCCCCATAGCTCTGTTGCCATTAATTGGTGAATGAGCAGGAATGAAGTCCTGGCCTAGAGAAACTTAGAATACTCAGAAAGGACCCTCAAGGGCAGATAAAGCATAGATCATAATGCTCAGGCCTTTGCAAACAAATCCATCCTCCATTTGTTGAACCAAAATATGTGGATTTCAGCTTGACAAATCCGTACAGTCCTAACCATGTTTACTGCAGAGTGAGGTTTATATAATCCCAGGCAAGTGGGGTTAGCATTGCAGAATCAGTTCCACTACCTTCGATGGCTTTAAATACCCAAGATTGAAAAGAACATTCTAGGAAACTCAGTATCATGGTTGGAGTGTTTCCCAAACTTGGGGCTGCAGCTGGTTTTGCACTACAAATCCCATCATCCCAGACCACTACTGGTCCTGTTAGCTAGGGATGATGGGAGCTGTAGTCCAAAAACAGCTGGGCTCAGTTTTGGAAACCTTGGATTAGGTTCTAGAACAGGGTCCCAATCCCCACTCAGCCATGGAGCTTCACTAGATGACCTTGGACCAACCTCAGCCTCTTCATTTGGCTTACATTTCAGGGTTGTTGTGAGGATAAAATGATGAGGAGGGAAACCACGTAAGCCACCTTGAGCTTGTTGGAAGAATGTTGGAAGATAAAGGAAATAAGCGAATAAGCAAGCAAGCTTTTCGATGGGGTGGGGGGTTTTTTTTGTCCGCCATGTTGACTTCCAGCTGTGGCTGTCTCACATCAGCAAAGGCCGGTCCATTTGGGCAGATGAGGCACTGCCCCACTGACCTCAGCCTGCCCTATCCAGCCCATCCTGCCTGCCATTTTACTGACAAGCAGTCCAGGGGGTGGCGCTATCCATCAACTCTCTTCTTTAGAGTCAGTGTCACCCCTCAGCAGAACCCAGCAGGGAGGTGGATGGGGGTTCAACTCATTGGCTCCGCCTCTCATTGGCTCTGGCACCACCTACTGGCAGGCTCCCAGACTTCTACCCTATCAGTCCTGGCAGACAGCAGCCACCACCATCCAACACTACAGAGAGACCCCAGCTTGAGGGAAAGGCTGTGGTTCAGAGCTAAAGCGCTGTTCCTGGTGTACTGTTCTCTAGTGGTTTGAACCACTAGAGAAATGTACTATGTTCTTATGTGGCAGACAAAGAGGAGAAGGAGAGCCTCTTGAAAAACAGCCACCTTGGACCTCCCACGGAGGCCAACCCTGAGAACTCTCCCCATCTTCCCTGCCATCTCCCAGGCACCAAAGATGATGGCAGGAGGATCAAAAATAGCATGAAGGGAGAGTGGGAGGATGGGATTTTTTTGCACTGCTGGCAAAATTTACATCAATCAAAATGGTAGACTTAATTCTCACTGTCATATATAATCACACTAATAAGGTACCAGTGATGTGCTGTCAGCATCATAAAATATCAAGTGCTAGCTATTTAAGAAGAGAGAAAGGGGGTGGGGGGAAACCCCTCCAAGCCTGCTTCTCACTACATTTTTCCTGACAGGTGGTAACATAATTGTGTTTGCAAACAAACACATGACTCTATCAATTCTATCAAATCTGTTTGAGGGCTACGTTTTAGGAATACAGGAGGTGAGTCAACAAACAGGCCCCAGTGAGTCCCATTTCTCTCTCCTCCTCTTGTGGTCTGTAAGTCCTGGGTTACCCCCGCCCCCCCCCAAAAAAATAGGCAAATCTGTCTCCTGCTCCTTTGAATCCCTGAGGGGAATTATGAATCCACAAGGCAAGTTTTCTGTGGTTGGTTTTTGCTAAATGCAAACACAATTGTTTTTCAGTCTCATTTATCTGTGAGAGTTCCTGAAGGTTCCTCATAAGGTACCCACATTTTATATTTCTTGACTCAATATCGATTTCCTCCCCCCTCCAGGTCTTTCTTTAAAAAAAAAAAACTCTGAAGAGTTTTGGAGTGGGTGTTCCCCCCCCCTCCAGCCAGCCCAGATGCCAAAGACAACAAGCTTTATGCATCTTTAAATTCAGCAGGTGTTGTTTGCATGACAAGAGACCCTGCCCCATTTTGTAACTGAGCCATCTTAGTTAGTCTATTTACATGTTGGGGGGGGGACCCAAATCAATATGAGCTTACAGCATAAGCACTCATAAACTAGAGTCAGTGGCAGACATTGGGATCTCAAATTTCAGAGGTGCCCTGTGTGACACCAAAGTTCAGTGTCCCCACATCTCTCGCATCATCGTTGTGGTCCCCCTGAGGCTCCGTGCCCAGTAAAGGTAAAAGCTAAAGGATCCCTGGACAGTTAAGTTCAATGAAACGCGACTATGTGGGTTGCAGCACTCATCTTGCTTTCAGGCTGAGGGAGCCTGCGATTGTCCACAGACAGCTTTCTGGGTCATGTGGCCAGCATGACCAAACCGCTTCTGGAGCAACGGACACCGTGATGGAAACCAGAGCACACGGAAACACTGTTTACCTTCCCGCTGCAACAGTACCTATTTATCTACTTGCACTGATGTGCTTTTGAACTACTAGGTTGGCAGGAGCTGAGACAGAGGAATGAGAGCTCACCCCGTCACGGGGATTCGAACCGCCAACCTTCCAGTCGGCAAGCCCAAGAGGCTCGGTGGTTTAGACCACAGAGCCAGCCACATCCCTTTTCCATGCCTAATACAACCGAAGTGGTCCTGCTCCCCTCAGCCCGCCTCTTCTAGAGTCCTCCATCAGAAGAGAATAGACACTTCATCAAACTGAGGAACAGGGGGCATACACCTGGCCCTTTAGGTCCGCATGCAGAGGCTACTTTCAGGCAGGTGTTCACAGCTGCATTCTACCACATGGTCTTCCCACAATGATAGTGCAGTAGTGATGGATTTATTCAACTGTATTTTGATCTGCAATGCTTCCCCAATGCAACCGTGTAATGCCGTCTGGAACAGAAGCAGGTGGAAAATAAATCAGAATGTTCATGCTATCAAAAGTTACAGGATTTCAGCTGGCAGTTACGGAACATGAGAAAGGAAGCGGCGTGACTTCCCTAAAACTTTTGCGGGGGCAAGTTGTCTTGAAAGTGGCATTGCATGTGACCCCCCCTGATAGCATCATGAGCCAAAATAATCATGGATGCACAATGAAAAGGATGCCTGGAGAAGTCCTAAGTCTGTTGCCCCAATCCTAAGCACATTAGTCATATTTAAAAGTGCATATGCTATTTGTATGTACTTGGAAGTCCCATTGTTAAGTGAGTGTAGGGCAATATGGGGCTAAAGTCAACATATCTGACATTCTCTTAGACTGAGGCCAATGCCCCAACCTCAAGGGTCACTGCAAATTGTTAGAGGTTGTTAGTGCATAGTGTATTCTTCCTACGCTTCCCAAAGGCAAACAGATAGTCTCTGTTTTGGTGTTTCATGAGGGAGCAGCTCCTCACAGTGGTGTAGCAAAACAAGAAGTTTTAATGGGATCTGGTGGCTTAACATCCTTATTTATCACTTTGCTTCTAGCTAGCTGCCCAGTGTGGAAAAGGTAAAAATTATTCCTATTTATTTATCCTCAATTTTGTGAGGTGGTCTTTCCAGAGCTGAGTCCAACCTACTAACCTCAGATGTGATGAAGTTAGAGTGAGCTCTTGGTGTTCCATTAAAAGAGTTCTCCACTCTTCTTGAAGCGGAAGCAGATGCGAAAGAGAACAGAGATCTTGCACCTTTAATGGATATACTGTATAGAAGTACATATAGCTTATTTTTAAAATGTGGGGCTTTCTGTTCCCCAGGCAACAGAGTCTGTAATGGTTCGGAATACCAGTTGCTGGAAACCACAGGAGGGGAGAGGGCTCTTGTGATCGGGTCCTGTTTGTGGGTTTTCCTACCAGCATCTGGTTGGCCGCTGTGAGAACAGGATTCTGGACTAGGTGGGTCATTGGCCTGATCCTGCTTTATGCAAGAAAAAGTAGCTCCTCATCACAGGGTGAAGGTGGAGAACAGCACAGCATAAATTTAGGAGGAGTCCAACACTCGAGGAAGTATTGGTTGGGAAATTGACTGCTACTTAGAGAAAGCTATCAAGTAATCTTTACTGCAAATGTGCAATTCTATATCATGGCCATTGAAAAGAGGTGTGTTTCTATTGATATATTTTAAACTTCTATTCTTGGCTTTCAAGTGTAAATTTACACCTATGCATTTACAATTTGCACAAGAATGTATTCGCTCATGATATGTTTTAGCTCTAGAAAATGCACTAGAATTGCACTTATTTATGCCTGATTGAACAGGACTCCAGATTTTATACAAATGTGCTCTGGATCATAGCCAGACACTGGGCAGATCTGTCAGGAGTAAGCATGGATCAATGGTACTAAATAGTATGGGAAACAGCCTTACTAGAAAAATTAACCAATAAACTGAAACTGACACAGGGACAAATGGAGGAAGACGCCTTTATCCCCTTTATCACATACACAGCCCAACAAGACAATCAATATGGCTAACCTGATTCAAAAACACCCACCCACCCCACTCACACATGAAAACAAAGTTCACTACAGTCAATCAAAGACAAGCAACCACACCCTAGGCCAAAACCCAACCTCTCTCACCACCAAAGGAACACAAGCGAATAGTAAAGAGAACCCACACAAGCGGCGCTGACACAAAACCCCACACATACATTAAGTAAAATAGAAACATTGCCACCCGACTCCACCCCCACTCACTATGGCCCCCTCCACCTCTTTCCATCTTTTCTTCCTAATGTGACACTAATGTCTCAACAAATGAAACTGATCTGTAGAAAATGTAACTTGAAAAAAGAGACATTGCACACACTTTTGTAAACCAAGAAATCTTTAGTAAAAAAATACATTTAAAAAACAACAACAAAGGTGCTCTGGATTTTATTTTATTTTTTATTTTCATTTTAGTTGAAATCACATACACAGCAACAGTCATAAGTACACACATACACCATTCTTATGTTGCCGCCCTCCATACCTCTTATAGAGGAGGCACAGGAACTGATCTCAGGGTCCAGGTAGGTTCATATGAGACAGTCCTTGAGCTATTCTGGTCCTGAACCATAAGATCTGCTTCGGCAATTCTCAATTTACTGTGGTTTTTAAAGGGGTTTCCCCCCTTGCGTAGACAAAACTATTTGGTTTATGTGTCAAAACCAGATGGTATAAAAATACTTAAACAAACAAACATTGTCTTACCAACAATTCTCATTGGGTGGATATATAGATATATAGATATTGGACAAAATTGCAAGTAAAAGGCGAACATTTAAAATTGGAGTGCAGATATTATCAGGATCTGCTTCGGCAATTCTCAATTTACTGTGGTTTTTAAAGGGGTTTCCCCCCTTGCGTAGACAAAACTATTTGGTTCTGAATACAACTCTAGACCCAGAAGTGTGGGCGCAACTAGGCATCCCCATCTGGAAACGGGGAGGTGGGGCTGGAATTTCGGCTCTCAGAGCAAAGCTCCCTTCCCCTTCTTTTGTTGGAGGCTGGCATCTCTGGGAGTCAATGGACTGTTACCTTGTTAAACCAGTCTTGCAGAAAACTGTCTCCAGTCAAACAATAGTGATCTCAGCAAAAGTGTCAGCTCATCCCCTCCCCTCCATTCACTTCAAAGCCTCCTTGGGGCTTATGTAAATGCAACCATTATTAAACAGGGCAATCTACATTATTAAGCCAAGCAGCCTAAGCACCACTTATCCTCGTGTTTTCTTTTTGTTTGTTTTAGGGTTTGAGTTGGTGTGTGTGTGTGTGTGTGTGTGTGTGTGTGTGTGTGTGTTACCTGAGTTAATTATAATTTCATGTCAGTGAATGCAAATTAGTTAACCCACTGGATTTGGTAGGATTTCTCATGACTCTGAAGTGTTACAGCTTCTTAGAGTAACTTTTGCACATTGTTGTCATATATACTATATCTATATACCTATATACCTATGCACACACTTGGGATCTATGAAGTTTATCTTGGCAAACCTTGCATTGTCCTGAACTGTTAGGCCACAATTATTTATTACCATATTGTCCACAGAATGGAAGAAAGCAGGGTGCTCTATGGGGAGCTGGCTTCTGGCACCAGGCCTATTGACAGACCAACTCTGCATTACAAAGATGTCTGCAAACGTGACATGAAGGCTGGCAACATCAACCCTGCCATCTGGGAATCCCTTGCAGATGACTGCAGTGTCTGGAGACAGGTAGTCAGGTCATGCATAGACCAGAGGAGAAATGAGAGCTGGGAGGAGCCAAGAGAGAAGAAATGCCATTGCGCACCTGCAGCAGGACAAGTGGATAGCTTGACCTCAACCCAAAGGTGCATTCCTCCATCGTCTCCGGATGCCAACCAAACAGCAGTAGGGATGAGCAGTGGAGATAACTGTAGCTTGCCTTGTTGTTGTTTAGTCGTTTAGTCATGTCTGACTCTTCGTGACCCCTTGGACCATAGCACGCCAGGCACTCCTGTCTTTCCACTGCCTCCCACAGTTTGGTCAAACTCATGTTCATAGCTTCGAGAACACTGTCCAACCATCTCATCCTCTGTCGTCCCCTTCTCTTAGTGCCCTCAATCTTTCCCAACATCAGGGTCTTTTCCAGGGAGTCTTCTCTTCTCATGAGGTGGCCAAAGTATTGGAGCCTCAGCTTCACGATCTGTCCTTCCAGTGAGCACTCAGGACTGATTTCCTTCAGAATGGATAGGTTTGATCTTCTTGCAGTCCATGGGACTCTCAAGAGTCTCCTCCAGCAAAAAAAGAACACATTCTGACCTCTGCAAGTGTCTATTGGTCACCCCTTACCTCCCAGGAAGAACAGGGGTATATGGAGTATTAGGGGAGGGTAGTACCTCTGGTGTACACATCATGCTCCTTCTGACATAGTTTGTCTACCTTTGTCCCCCACCCTGCACCCAGCTCTCACCTGTGGCTCCTAGAAACTACCAGCATGCAACAGCAGCCACACCCTGGGAAATGGTGTTGATTGGCTGACTAAACCAGGTGAGGGTAGCTGATGGGTCTCAGACCCTTGGTGAGTGAGGGACTAGTGCTGTGTGCAAAGACAGGCTCCAGCGGATTGTGTGGGCGAGACCAATAGTCAAGAAGGCAGTTTCTGCACATGCTGTATGTAGAGGGAAGTGAGGGGCAGGTGGGGCTTGTCAACCTGGGACGGTAGTCAAAAACTCTGGTCCTAAACCTCTGCTGCTTTGTGGGATATGTTCAGGAGAAGAAAAGGCTAAGGAGCAAACCCTATACAAATCCAGACTGGAGCCCCTAAGATGGTTGGATGGCATCTTGTATTCCTCCTTCCAGCAACTTCTGCAGCCAAGCTGGTGCCAAACATATTGCTCTGCTTTCCTTTGGACCACATCAGTGAGGCTGAGAAAGGGGGCCTTGTTGCCTAGGCAGCCCAGGACCTCCATACACACTGCCCAGGCTTGCGCTCTGGGGAAGTACGGTGCTCCTAATGCAGTGGTTTGACTTCACTCCATTGTCTCTCAAGACAGACAGATGCAAACAACAACAATAGAGGCAAATGTAGAAATAGTTATTATAATTTAAATAGAAATGCATTTGCCCAAGGCAGAGAAGTCTGTGTCCAAATGAGCTCAGGTGCTAAATGTTGATACACCATCCTTACCTGTTCTCCCTTCTTAGGGTTTTTAAAATTGGGCTTGGACCAAAGGACTCTTCAGACAGAAGGCACCTTCCATTAAAGGATTGTCCTTTAACAGCCATTCCACTAGAGGACTCTAAAGTAGGACCCATGAGTCCTATTCTGATATTGTCATCATCTTTGAACTCAATACATTAAATGGTATTTTATGGGGGTGAGTGTGCCAGCTTTGCATTTGTCACTATTGCTTCCATCTTTTCCCGTGAGCTGGAGTGAAGCTGTGTGAGGTGGATATTCCCTGCACATTTCAGACTTCATTTTGGACCAGTTAAAGCTTCAAACCATCTTTAAAGGCAGGCCCACGTGGTGTGTGCTAATTTTATTGAGATATTATTTTACCTGTATTTTAAATCTTCAGTTCGTATCCCATGTCAAATGGTTTGACTGAAAAGCAAGCTATGGACACTGGCAGGTTTGCACATAATGCTAAGCCATGGTTGAGTAAGCTGTGGTTTATTAAACTATGGTTTATTTGGTGGTCCCGACCCAGCCCAGCTGCTTAACCATGAAACCATGTGGTTTGTTAACCACAAAGAAACTACTCCTATAAGCCATGCTTTGTTGTTGGTTTAAAAACCTTGCCTTACTTTAACCAGGGCCAGTATTATATTAAATATATTTGAATTTCCTTGTTTAGAATAAAATAAATAAATAAATCACATACACTACAACAAAAACAAAACAGACCAAAGAAAACCTAACTTGTAAAATTAAATATTTAGCTTAAACGGAGAAATACTATATATTTTCTAAAAATCTGCAAACCTGGAGACAAAAGATTTATGTATCTTTGACATACAATTATTGGCTTCCCCCCTGGTCTTGCTCTGGTGCCTTTCAGAGCATCATGACACACACAATCTTAGCAGGTGACTTTTTTCCCCTGGCTTGCAGACACAGTGACAATGACAGCGACAAATGTCAGATGTTGTTGTACACCCCACAGTAATATTCTCAGGACCTTATACAGGAGAGAACTGTGATGAGAAATGTCTTTTCTTGAATTCTTGATAACCGTCAGGATAACTTAGCAATGAATTGAGGTGAAAAGACAGATCAGAATGGACGAGCTGCAAAACACAGATCTGTGCACCCTGACAATATGTATTTGCATTATTTAGGAAATATTTATTTTCCTCTAGCACAAGGGTGAGAGGAGCCTTTTTTCAGCCCAGGGCTACATTTTGTCGTGAGGGTGGGGTCACATGCTAGTCATGGGTGGGGCCAGATAGAAAAGTGGTTGGGACCTCTAACGCTTTCCTTTTAGACATGAGGCTACACAGCCATGCAAAAGTCAGAGCTTTCTACATATGCATCTCTCTCCAGCCACTCCTCCCACCCCCAGATTTCTTTCAATAAGCAGCCTGTAATTTCCAGGATCCCCCTGGATCTCCCACTTTTTAAATGATGTTACATCAGTTGCTTTCCAGCTCTCAGTTAGAGAAGATCAGCATTTTCCCATTTCTTTGAGAACTCTTGGGTGGATGCCACCTGGACCCAGGCAATTTGTCAGTTTTTAATCTTGTCTATTTAGGCCTAGAACCTTGTCTCTCATCACTGCCATTTGCTTCAGTTCCTCAGGCTCCCTTCCTGGAAAAGTTAGTTCAGGCACAGGGATCTTCCCTTTATCTCCCACTGCGAAGACACATGGAAAGCATTCAACCGGCTTCTCTGCAGTCTCCTTGTCCTCTTTTGACTTCCTCTCATCCACTGTGGGGAATGCCAAGGACTGGAGGAGAGAGAGAGAGACCTGAAAGGGTCCTGTGCTTGAGGTTCTCCACTGATACACTACCGTAGCACAGGTGTTCTTGGAGAGGCTAACAAATTCAGTCAGTTGAAGTAACCACAACAATAAAGGAGGATGCTTTCAACAAAACATTTGTCTGTGTTTTATTACTTCTCTGATTCCTAGATAACTTTTCAGTAACTTTCTTCTTCTTCTTCTTCTTGGGCGATCACTTGTAGCTAAGTACAGTGGAACCTCGGTTTATGAACACCTTGGTTTACGAATTTTCGGTTTACGAACGCCGCGGACCCATCTGGAACGGATTAATTCAATTTCCATTACTTTCAATGGGAAAGTTCGCTTCAGTTTATGAACGCTTCAGTTTATGAACAGACTTCCAGAACCAATTACACCCATGCTTTGGGTTAAGTACGCTTCAGGTTGAGTACTCCGCGGACCCGTCTGGAACGAATTAATCCACTTTCCATTACTTTCAATGGGAAAGTTTGCTTCAGTTTATGAACGCTTCAGTTTATGAACAAACTTCCAGAACCAATTGTGTTCATAAACCGAGGTACCACTGTAAGAGTGTCTGCCATGAAAAGTTTTAACACAGGTGGCACTGTGGTCTAAACCACTGAGCCTAGGGCTTGCCGATCAGATCGGAAGGTTGGCAGTTCAAATCCCCGTGACAGGGTGAGCTCCCGTTGCTCGGTCCCTGCTCCTGCCAACCTAGCAGTTCGAAAGTACGTCAAAGTGCAGGTAGATAAATAGAACGACATTTCCGTGCGCTGGTTTTGCCAGAAGTGACTTAGTCATGCTGGTCACATGACCCGGACAAACTCTCTGTGGACAAACATCGGCTCCCTCGGCCAGTAATGTGAGATGAGCACCACAACCCCAGAATCATTTGCGACTGGACTTAACTGTAAGGGGTCCTTTACCTTTACCTTTTTTTAGGTAGCCATGTTGGTCTGACACAGTCGATATATATATATATATATATATATATATATATATATATATATGAATAAACATGTCCAGTAGCACCTTAGAGACCAACTAAGTTTGTTCTTGGTACAAACTTTCATGTGCATGCACACTTCAGTGAGTCTGTAGGTGACTCTGGAGGCCAATTCTGGATCTGCACATCTTTCCACAGTGGGGACATTGGTTTCCGGGTGGGAGTTGATCACGGTGAGGGTTTGCCAAGTGTGCCTTCCTCTTACATGTTTCTCCCTTGCGTCCTCAAAGCCCATGACACCTTTGGTAAAGGCTGTTCTCCAATTGGAGCTCTTGCAGGCCAGTGTTTCCCAGTTGTCGGTGTTTATACTACATTTCCATTTTTAAGTTCGGAATAGAGTACGGTAGTTGCTTTGGAAGACGATCATCAGGCATCCGCACAACATGACCAGTCCAACGAGTTGATGTTGAAGAATCATTGCTTCGACACTGGTGATTTTTGCTTCTTCCAGTACATTGGCACTAGTTTGCCTGTTTTCCCTGTAAAAAAAATCGGAAACACCACCACCAAAAGCAATCCCCCTCTACAGGAATACAGATGTCAGAAACCATCATTTGATTAAATGGATGAGGGGGGGCGTCTTCTTATTTTGTGGGGGGGGGGTTGTTTAAGAAAGACTGCCTTTTGTAACACCTGACCCATTTTGTACAGAGGTCGTGTGTGTGTGTGTGTGTGTGTGTGTGTGTGTGTGTGTGTGTCCGTGCCCCCCCCGTCTAGAGCGGCCACCTTTAAAAACAAGCAAGCAAACAAAAACAGTTCTACTCCAGTGCATTTAGAGGCATCCTGATACATTGGATGATAATCAACCAAGGCATACTCAAACATGCCCAAACTTAGACATTGATTCTCTGAGTCTACTCTGAATACTGTAATCACCTACAGCAGGGGTGGCCAACTCCCAAGAGACTGAGATCTACTCACAGAGTTAAAAACTGGCAGTGATCTACCACCCTTATTGGGGTTCAGGTCAAAGTTGTTGAACTTTTTTTAGGAAGGAGGAAGACAGATTTTGGGGGGGGAGGTTCAGGTCAAAGTTGTTGAGCTTTTTCAGGGAGGAGGTAAAATGTTGAGCTTGTCTTAGGGGAGCCACAGTTGTTCAGCTTCTTTGGGGGGGGGAAGCCAATGATCTATCAGTGATCTACTGCAGACATCCAGTGATCTACCGGTAGATCACGATCTACCTGTTGGACATGCCTGACCTACAGCAACCTTCATCACCCTCCTGTCCTCCTGCTGATGAGAATTTTAGTGCAAAACACCTGAAAGGTGCCATGTTGGCGGAGGCTGACCTACAGGTGCCAAGCAGGTAGTGCTACATACCAGGAAAAGTCTTGGCTGCAAAATATCTGTGTGCAAAAAGGTGTGTGTGTGTGTGTGTGTGTGTGTGTGTGTGTGTGTGTGTGTGTGAAGTGGAAAGTCTGACTCTAGTTTCAGCCAGTCCCTTGGAACAGCTCTTATCACTCCTTAAAGGGAAAATAGTCCTCAGGTTCCTTGCTTTTGTAGTCACGCCATAATTAAAGCCAGCAGATTCAAAGGATGTGATGCTACTTAGTCATCGTGACAGCAGTTTCTGTATTTCCAGAGAGTACTTAATAATAAACTACAACCTGTCACCCATTCTTTCCAGTGGGAATCCTATGCATATCTACTCAGAAATAAGCCTCATTGCGTTCCATGGGACTTATTCCCAGGTGTGTGCTCTGCATAGGATGGTAGCCCTTTTTTATGTATACCATGGATTGCAGCCATTCTGAAAGTTTTCTTTTTAAAAAATTTAAATAAATTTTATTAATATTTTCCACAGAAAAATAACAATACACAAAACACAAAAGAAGGTTATGAAAAACAAATCCAAATCTTACAAATTAATAATATAAACACTAAAAAAACAAACAAACCTAGATTTCCACCAATCCCACAGCCCCTCCTTTACATCTCACGGTGTCTTCCTGTATTCCTTATCATCTAGCATCTAAATATGTATCACTCTTTCTTATCCTTTCTATTCTATTTACAAGCTTATTCCAGACTCAGCCAGATTTCTGTCCTCGAACCTTGTCTTTTAAGGTATTCATTTAGGCACTCCCATTCCATTTTCACTGCACTTTTTGGTTTTTGTCTTATTATATCTGTCAGTTTGGCTAACTCTAAGTACAGTATTCACAAAGCTTACATAACCGTTCTCCCCTAGTGGGTATCTGATTCCCTTTCCAATACTTATCTACCAGAGTTCTTGCTGCAGATGTAACGTATAAGAAAAAAATGTCATTTAATATTCCTAAAAGGAATGCCTTTGGCCTTTTACTATATGATGTTCTTAATATTTTCCACGAAGAAATAATGTTTTCATATTAAAACAATTAAAAGCAACAGGAACCAACTTTCTTCTTATTGCCCACCACCACTATTCACAAATTGACTTTTTTTTAAAAAAAAGGTATTGTTTAATATGTTGTGTTTGAATTGCTACTGGATCAATACCAGCCAATCGTTTTCAGGCTGTTTTTCATCCCCACATCCTGAAAAAACAATTTGGATACAACATCTTAAGAAATGTTTTCAGTAATCAAAGAACATCAGAACCTAACAGAAAACCCTAATAATTGATTTTTTTTCTGAAATCAAACTACTAGAAAAATCAAATAGTTTTTGATCTGGTAACTAATTGTCAAAAACTCCCAATTTTCTTTATATATATTCTTTTTTAAAAAAAAAAAAGGCATGGTGGATATTAGTTTTAATATATACAACACAAAACTACAACCAACAAATTTTCCCCTCCCCCTATACTACCGGTCTCTGGTATTAAGGTGAGAATTTTATTATTCTCTTCCCCCCTCTCACCCCCCCTTACAGTTACTCAGTGTCACATATAAGTAAAAAACAACAACACCTCATTTTAGATGGATTTAGTTGTTAAATGTTTCAGTTTAACCTATGTTGATAAACATAGACTTGTAAGCTTAGTAACAGAAAGGCAGAGTTTAAATAATTTAAATAACACTGCTGTTTCCACCCAAGTTTTGTGTATGAATAATGGGAATTTCTTGTATTCATTTTTCTAAAAAAGAAAGTCCAAAAGTGTGATCCTAACCACGCCTATTAAGAAGGAAGTCATATTGAATTCTATGGGTCTTACTCCTAGGTAAATGGGATTAGGGTTGCTGTCTCACATTGACAATTTGCATCACAAAAAAAGATACATTTCAGCTTTCAGCCCTTTCGCCTCTCAAAGGACTAATCTGCATACACTGGGAAAGTTCCCTTTAAAAGTCCAGTGATAGAAACTGGTTTCATCCTCCATATCACTCAATTGACTCACTTGAGAGACATATAGATTAGATTGCCCATCAATGCAGCTAAAGGTGGCTATCACATTCAACACCTCCACCCTTTTGAGATGGATGAAACTGGCGGCATTCCAGCAGGCATGAGAACTAAATGCAATGATGCTTGATAAATTCACAGATAGCTGCACCTGAAAATTCCCTTCCTGAAAATTCCCTTCCATGGGAATTCTGTAGGAACTATTTTAGAGAGTCAACCCTATATCAGAATTGAATAGGTTTATGCAGAAGAAGAGGAAGGAGGAAAAGAGCTGTTCGGCAGTGGAATTTGCAGCCAAGGAGTGTGGTGAAGTCTCCTTCTTTTGGAGGTCTTTAAGCAGAGGCTTGACAGCCATATGTCAAAAATGCTTTGATTGTGTTTCCTGCTTGGCAGGGGGGTTGGACTGGATGGCCCTTGTGGTCTCTTCCAACTCTATGATTCTATGAAAAGGATCCTTCCAGGAACAGACTCAAAGGGATGCTTTCGCCACCTAAAATGGAGTAGCTTTGGAAGGATCTTAGCGCACAAAAGTCTTTGGGGTCACAATAGGGGAAGTTCTGGAAGCCTGAGAGCTTCTTGAACAGGCATCCCCAAACTGTGGCCCTCCAGATGTTTTGGCCTACAACTCCCATGATCCCTAGCTAACAGGACCCGTGGTCAGGGATGATGGGAATTGTAGTCCAAAACATCGGGAGGGCCGAAGTTTGGGGATGCCTGTTCCAGAAGTTACCTTAAATAAATAAGAACTGAGTTCCCTTAAATAAATAAATACTGAGCAAGGAAAAATGCATTCTTGTTATAAAAATTCCTTTCAAATTGCTCCAAATGATCTGAAACAGGTAATTTTTTAAAACCTAGTTTTAGGTCCCTTTTGCCTTTTAAGCATTGTGTAGAACAGGCATCCCCAAACTGCGGCCCTCCAGATGTTTTGGCCTACAACTCCCATGATCCCTAGCTAACAGGACCAGTGGTCAGGGATGATGGGAATTGTAGTCCAAAACATCTGGAGGGCCGAAGTTTGGGGATGCCTGGTGTAAAAGATAAGATTATGGCAAGAAAAGCTGCCAATTTATTATTATTTTTAGTGGTCCTTCTTTGCCTTTAGTAGCAGGTAGAAATTAAGCTGCTGACTCTTCCCCCCCCCCCAAAAAAAATTATCTCAATCCCAGGAAAAACTTCCTGGACTCAATTTCTGCCTGATAGGGCTGCCATTAGTAGCTCAGGAGCAGAGCCAGCGAGTATGCAGCTGGCAGGTGCAACTTTTTCTCTTCAGTGCTGCAGACATGATAAAGACTGGCACCTGCCAAAATTCCCTCTCCAGCTAAACAGCAATTAAAAGACAAATCCTGCCCCCCCCTCCACTTTGCATCTGGTCATTTGGGTGATAAAATCTCAGGAGTTGTGGAAATTGAAGCACCAGACCTTTCTCACACTCATCCATGAAGTTCTGCAACATCACCAAGACAATAAAGCAAGAGTCTTATCTGAGCCAGGCCTTTAAGCCTTAGACCTGTCTTGCAGCCGATGGTGAAACCTGTTGCCAAATTCCTCTGCTGCAGGTTCTATGGACATCTTTCAATCAGACCTCCCTGAGTTATAACCCACCAAACTGAATGCCATCAATTGTAGCCTGCCAGGTACGTGACAACTCACTCCTAGGAACATGTCAAAATACCTATTTCACAGAAGAAGAAAGATGCTCAGATACCCACTGCTGGGGGGGGGGGGGCTACAAAAAGAACACCCCTCATATAAACCCAGGAAATTTCTTCAAAATTTCAAAACCACCTCCTTGAAAAAGACGGGCAACCCTCCCATGCAAAAGAGGGCAGATAGTACAACCTGTAAGGTAAAGGTACCCCTGAGCATTAGGTCCAGTCGCGGACGACTCTGGGGTTGCGGCGCTCATCTCGCTCTATAGGCTGAGGGAGCTGGCGTTTGTCTGCAGACAGCTTCCAGGTCATGTGGTGGACAGCTTCCAGGTCATCTGGCGAACCAGAGCAGCACACGGAAATGCCTTTTACCTTGCCGTGAGAGTGGTATCTATTTCTCTACTTGCACTTTGAAGTGCTTTCGAACTGCTAGGTTGGCAGGAGCTGGGACCAAACAATGGGAGCTCACTCCATCAGGGGGATTCGAACCGCCGACCTTCTGATTAGCAAGCCCTAGGCTCTGTGGTTTAGACCACAGCGCCACCTGCGTCCCTGCACAACCTGTAAAATATAATTGACTGCAATGAGATGTATGGATCCTCCAGACCAATATAACCTGACCCTTATGCAGATAGAATACGCTGCAAACAAAAAAGGAGACAGAACATGCCACCATACAAACAGAAATATACACAAAAATGCAGCCAGGAACATGTGCATCCCTCAATGAACAGGGAAAATACCTTGTGAGAGTCACTCCTCATCCCCTAAAATTTATCAGGCACCAGCAGGATCCTTTCCCCCAAGAGTTTTAGGCAGAGTCTGCCTCGCTGCCCCTGCCACCAGCTGCTCCATAGCCTTCCTTTGCATTCCCGTGAAGAATGACTCTGGGCTCACATGGGGCCCAGATTCATTCTGAGGGGGGAAATGGAGAACAACAACAACAACAACAACAACAACAACAACAACAACAACAACAACAACAACTTATTATTTATACCCCGCCCATCTGGCCGGGCTTCCCTAGCCACTCTGGGCGGCTTCCAACAGAAAAAGAAAACACAATAATGTATTAAACATTCCTTCCAGCAGCATCTTAAAGACCAACTAAGTTTTTATTTTGGTATGAGCTTTCGTGTGCATGCACACATGCACACAAAAACTCATAGAAAAATAAAAACGTAGTTGGTCTTTAAGGTGCTGCTGGAAGGAATTTTTTATTTTGTTTCGACTACGTCAGACCAACACGGCTACCTACCTGTAACTAGAACTCTTAAACATTAAAAGCCTCCCTGAACAGGGCTGCCTTCAGATGTCTTCTAAAAGTCTGGTAGTTGTTTTCCTCTTTGACATCTGTTGGGAGGGCGTTCCACAGGGCAGGCACCACCACCGAGAAGGCCCTCTGCCTTGGCTTCTCGCAACGAGGGAACCACCAGAAGGCCCTCGGTGCTGGACCTCAGTGTCCGGGCAAAATGATGGAGGTAGAGACGCTCCTTCAGGTATACTGGACCGAGGCCATTTAGGGCTTTAAAGGTCAGCTGCATATACTGCTCTTCTCAGCAGCCCAACTACCAACCAAATATTAAAAATCTGGAGGTGCTGGGTCTTAGCAACTACTTTGGGAGAAGTGTGGGGATGCCTTGGTGCCCCTGGGCACTGTGTTGAGGTCCCAACAGCAGCAAGACATGGGATTTATTGGGCACCAAGTTCACAAGTTTGTGCGGTAGAATAAAAACGCACCTTTTCCCTGATTTTCCTTCTGGAGTGAGGGAAAATCTTTGACCCTCTGCATTTGGTTGGACCCTCCTGTCATTCCTGATCATGCTGGTGGGAACTGATAGAAGTTGTAGTCTAACAATATCTGCAGTGCCACAGTTTCCCCAGCTCCTGAAAAGGTCAAATAGAACACTATAAACACAGTGTTTTACCAAAGTTAAAGGTAAAGGTAAAGGGACCCCTGACCATTAGGTCCAGTCGTGACCGACTCTGGGGTTGCGCGCTCATCTCGCATTATTGGCCGAGGGACCCGGCGTATAGCTTCCAGGTCATGTGGCCAGCATGACAAAGCTGCTTCTGGCAAACCAGAGCAGCACATGGAAACGCCGTTTACCTTCCCGCTGTAGCGGTTCCTATTTATCTACTTGCATTTTGACATGCTTTCGAACTGCTAGGTTGGCAGGAGCTGGGACCAAGCAACGGAAGCTCACCCCGTCACAGGGATTCGAACCGCCGACCTTCTGATCAGCAAGCCCTAGGCTCAGTGGTTTAACCACAGCGCCACCTGGGTCAAATAGGGTCCATCCTTAGTAAATAGGGACAGCTGGGTCATGTGAGTTTATATAATCAAATGAGCTACAGTATTTGAAGGAAGCATGTGATGTCAGTGTGATAAACCAAATCCAAAATAATGCTCATTTTCATTACTGTACATGAAAATAATTTGGTGGTGATAATATGATACAGAGAATCTCCAAATTGCCAAGGGATCTTGCTTATATTTATTTACTTGATTCCATTTATATATCACCATAAAAAAATATCAAAGTTACAATAAAAGCAATTTCATAGATAAAAGCTACCGTAGTTAATGCCTAAAAAGAATTAAAATCCAGAACAGATACAGACTGGGGTATAATAATTGCAAGATGTAACACTATATATATATGTGTGTGTGTGTGTGTGTGTGTGTGTGTGTATACACACATACACAATGAAGCAGTGAGTGTTGCAACAATTACAAGCTTAGCTCAAGCTGCAACTAGTAAGATTTATTTTTTTTATTTTTGACACTGCTGCTGCATTGCTGAGATAATGGACCCATTGTGTCACCTAACAGTACTTGATGAACAATGGAATTCTGTCACATAAAAGATTGGCCTAGGTCTCTGAGAGTAATGAATTTGCATAACCCACTCACAGCCTCACCAACCCATTGATCAATCTCCAACTGTTAAAAGCAGTCTGAATTCAATCACCCCATTGAGAAAGTATTTGATGCCTAAGTCTCTGGCTGTTAATATAAATAAATAAATCCAACCAGTAGTTTCTAGGCACCAGAGAAAGTACTGGCAGAACTGTTGAATAAGAGGGTGCAAATACGGTAGTTCGATTCCACAAACTTAAACTCACCATGGCTGGAAAGAGAGGTGAGATCAAAGCAGTGTGGAAATTAGAGATGGGGAAATGTGTGACTATCCGACTCAAGATTCTAGGGCTTTATTCGTAGAGGGAGGGGTTAACATGAGCTGAATGGAGAATGTGCATAAACACTGGTTATTATGGACATTCACCAGTTGTTGCAGAGAATGGTTATGCAGTTAGAAGGCGAACAGAGACATGCATGACCTTCAAGTGATCTTCCAATTTTTACATCATTCATTAATGGATGCATTTCACACATTTGACTGGTAAACATGCATTGATGTCCAAGTGAAGAATATGCAATGTTTGCAATGCCCTGTTTAATGCTGTCAAGTTGTACACATTCTTCAATGTCATTTGGAGACTATGCACAGTAACCGGGCAATCTGCGGTTCATATCTGCACATTCCCCACATGGCTGGTGTCTTTTTACACGTTCGGTCGGTGGTTCGAATCCCTGTGACGGGGTGAGCTCCTGTTGCTTGGTCCCAGCTCCTGCCAACCTGGCAGTTCGAAAGCACATAAAAATGCAAGTAGATAAATAGGAACCGCTATAGCGGGAAGGTAAACGGCGTTTCCATGTGCTGCTCTGGTTTGCCAGAAGCGGCTTTGTCATGCTGGCCACATGACCTGGAAGCTATACGCTGGCTCCCTCGGCCAATAATGCGAGATGAACGTGCAACCTCAGAGTCGGTCACGACTGGACCTAATGGTCAGGGGTCCCTTTACCTTTTAATGAGGGGGACAGATTTCAGGCTTGTCAGATTTGGTTTTCTTTTGTTTACTTGTTGTTGTTTTTGTTGTTTAGTCATTTAGTTGTGTCCAACTCTTTGTGACCCCATGGACCAGGGCACGCCAGGCACTCCTGTCTTCCACTGCCTCCCGCAGTTTGGTCAGACTCATGTTGGTAGCTTCGAGAACACTGTCCAACCATCTCGTCCTCTGTCGTCCCCTTCTCCTTGTGCCCTCCATCTTTCCCAACATCAGGGTCTTTTCCAGGGAGTCTTCTCTTCTCAAGAGGTGGCCAAAGTATTGGAGCCTCAGCTTCACGATCTGTCCTTCCAGTGAGCACTCAGGGCTGATTTCCTCCAGAATAGATAGGTTTGATCTTCTTGCAGTCCATGGGATTCTCAAGAGTCTCCTCCAGCACCAGAATTCAAAAGCATCAATTCTTTGGCAATCAGCCTTCTTTATGGTCCAGCTCTCACTTCCATACATCAATCCTGGGAAAACCATAGCTTTAACTATACCAGGCATCCCCAAACTGTGGCCCTCCAGATGTTTTGGCCTACAACTCCCATGATCCCTAGCTTACAGGACCAGTGCTCTTAGAATCATAGGAGAGAGAGATCCCAAGGGTCATCTATTCCAACCTCATGCAACCTCTCACATTTTTACCAACCAGAGCCAGGTATGCAAAGGATATATAGTTAGATTTTTTTTTAAAAGGGTGCTTTGTAGAACATTCTGAACCTAGGAACCTAGGAATTTGTTTTCAATGTTGGAACTGAATTCACAGTCCTTTCCACACAGAGGTCCTTTCTTCATTTCAGCATTCAGGTGGGAAAAGTTCTTTCGCTGTGGCATTTTTATTTATTTTTTGCTTCATTTATGAATTGCTTCCCATGAAACATCTGAAGCCATTAACAATAAAAACATCAGCAGTAAAAACATACAAAAATCTTTTCAGATCAAGTATTAGTGCAGCCCCACCTGCAAAATAGCAACCATCAAGAAATGTCTTAGATGGCCATTGAAACTGTTACCAGTAGCTCCTGAATGGCCTTGATTCATTCACAAAGATCCATTCATCACTAATCTCAACTGCCCTGTGATAAACCAAATGTTTTAAAAGACTATGGGACAATTCAGTTGTTCCAGGGGTGGGGTCTCCCAGGTGTCTCAAGGGACTCAGGATTCTTCCTGTGCTTTGTGCCCTCTTCTGAGTGCTTTTATCTGGCTGAAAAAAATGTATCCTTGAACTGTGATAAGATGGCTCCCCTTTTCCTGGGGGGGGGGGGCACATTGCAGGCAGAGATCCAGGACCTCCAAGTGACCCGGCAGTGGGAGGAGGGATGCTGCCAAGTCTTTAGGACTCTCAGTCGAGTCATGCCCCCCCCCGGCTAACCAATTGGGGGTTGGTCACCACAGCACGCTGGGGGGGGGGCAGCCTCCATTCACCTCCTCCATCGGATCCCCCAGCCCACCCACCCTCTTTTCTTGCATTGCTTGACTATGGCCTTGCTATGACTAATGCCGGTCGCCTAGTTGTTGGGGCCAGGTAGGAATTTTTCCACTTGGCAAGTTGGCACCAGCCATTTGGTTTTCACCTACCTAGTAGCAATTGCCACAACTTTGTAAGGTTAGGCATTGGGTAAACCTTGTTATGGGAGGGGAGGTTGTTGCCTCCGCCTGCCCCTCCACACTAAGGATATCCCATTAAAGGGATCCGTGGGTGTGATTCCTGTCTGAACCCTGGGCATGGGCTAGGGCCATGGCATGACCCCATCGGTGACCCTGGGGGAGCTCTTAATTGATGTATATCATAGGGCTCCCCCTATCGGTGGTTAAACCTTTGAGACTTCCTGCAGACAGGCAGGAGTCAGGAGTCACACCTGTAACCAATAAAGTTGTGGCCTAATTTATCCCATTAACCCAACATATTCGCGTCTGTGTGTTTATTTCTGAGGGAACTGTGCCCCCCCCCCAGGCATCGCCATGCAATGCTTCTTGCTTGCCTGGACAGAGGATATAGAGCTGTGAGGCTACTGTCATTTAAGGTACATAGGTAAGAATTTGCCTCTTGCTCCACCCACTTCTTTCTCTGCCCTCACCCACTGCTGGCAAGTGGCCTCCTGAAGGCTGCCAATGAGGGGAATGTGGCCCTCAGACTGCAAAATGTTCTCCACCCCCTGAGCTATACTTACTTGTTGAGCAAAGTGCAATGGAGGCGTTATTCTCATTCCTTCATAAGGCCTTATGGCACAAAGTGGTCATCGTGGCAAGTAGGCAAGGGTGGACCGCTCCTGGTTTTAATCTTTCCTTTTGGTTTCCGGAGGTGTACTAAACTACTGTGTTGCATTTTTAATCAGGTAAATGCACTCTGTCAGAGAGGCCTTTGGGCTGAAGGAAATTTGTCTGTGTGGTGTTGCTGTTTTAAATATAAACCAGAGAAGATGAAGTTAGATGAGGGTAATAGTAAAACTCCCAAGCAAGAGGAATTTTTTAAACTGTTTCTGAAATATGCTTACATGCAGTCTTTCCACTAACAGGCCACTGTTTGAAATTACAGCTTATATTTCAATAAGACACAATGCAGAAGGGAGAATGGTGGGAAATGGAAAAGGGAATTGAGCACATTCGGGTTCTGTGGCCTCTGAAGGAGATAATTCTGAGAGGGGAGTAGCCAAATGCCAGGTAGTCGGAGCCATGCAGATGCTTTAATTTGTTGGAAGCTGCCCAGACTGGGGCAATCCAGCCAAATGGGCAGCATCAAAAAGGTAAAGATAAAGGGACCTCTGACAGTTAAGTCCCATCGCGAAAGACTCTGGGGTTGCGGCGCTCATCTTGCTTTACTGGCCGAGGGAGCCGACGTTTGTCCGCAGACAGTTTTTCCGGGTCATGTGGGCAGCATGACTAAGCCACTTCTGGCAAAACCAGAGCAGTGCACAGAAACACCGTTTACCTTCCCGCCGGAGCAATACCTATTTATCTACTTGCACTTTGACATGCTTTTGAACTGCTAGGGTGGCAGGAGCAGGGACCGAGCAACAGGAGCTCACCCCATTGCGTGGATTCGAACTGCCGACCTTCCAATCAGCAAGCCCTAGGCTCAGTGGTTTAGACCACAGCATATAAATTACAAATTGTTGGTGGTGGTGGATGTTGCTGTACAACCTCTCCTAGCTTGGTGGCGTGGGACCTTAACAGTTCTGGGAGAGGAGGATCCATGAGTTGGTTAGACCAGGCCAATGGAGGGCCTCATATCGTGGGGCTTCCAGCTACCCAAAAACATATTGAAAACAGGAGGGACACAGGGCACACAGACAAACCTGACTACCCATTGATGCCCCACCCTGGCCACGTGGTTGGCCAACATGTTAAGGAGCTCCCGACATAACAAGATGTATATATGTCCATCTTGCAACAGGAGACCATGATCTGACCAGGGAGTTCCATAGTTCAACTTTCCTCAGGTTAAATACAGACTAGTTATGGAGGTATCATGACTCAGCTTCCCCATTTGGGGCAGAATTTGCTGAAAAAAGCAGTGACATCACCTTACCAACAAAGGTCCGTAGAGTTAAAGCTATGGTTTTCCCAGTAGTGATGTATGAAAGTGAGAGCTGGACCATAAAGAAGGCTGATTGCCAAAGAATTGATACTTTTGAATTATGGCGCTGGAGGAGACTCTTGAGAGTCCCATGGACTGCAAGTAGATCAAACCTATCCATTCTGAAGGAAATCAGCCCTGAGTGCTCCCTGGAAGGACAGATCGTGAAGCTGAGGCTCCAATACTTTGGCCACCTCATGAGAAGAGAAGACTCCTTGGAAAAGACCCTAATGGTGGGAAAGATGGAGGGCACTAGGAGAAGGGGACGACAGCGGACGAGATGGTTGGACAGTGTTCTTGAAGCCACCAACATGAGTTTGACCAAACAGCGGGAGGCAGTGGAAGACAGGAGTGCCTGGCGTGCTCTGGTCCATGGGGTCACGAAGAGTCGGACACGACTAAATGACTAAACAACAACATTGCTGAGTTAGAGATTGCTGGCATTTACCTAGACAGGGCTCAGGTGGAGTAGGGCAGCACTGAGATGGAGGCTGCAAGGATGCACTGGCAGAAATGATGGATTGGCTCTGCAGATGCA
This sequence comes from Zootoca vivipara, assembly GCF_963506605.1. NCBI lineage: Eukaryota > Metazoa > Chordata > Lepidosauria > Squamata > Lacertidae > Zootoca > Zootoca vivipara. The sequence continues at coordinate 81,798,758 of NC_083282.1, read as the reverse complement.
TCCACTCAGCTGCCCTGCCCAAGTGTCATTGAGGTAAGGTGCAGCAACAGCAGTTTGGGAAGGCACCTGTGGAAAACAATATTTTCCTATGAACGTCTCAGCAATCATTTCCACAGTGAAGATCTCAACTGGCGGTGCCATCAGACTACATGGCCCAGGCTTGTTCAACCAGCTTGAAGACCCTCATATTAATTCCAGTGTAAGACAGGTGTGTTTGCTTTCATTTTTATTGCAGCAGAGCTTAGCATTTTGAAAATCCACACCTTGACATCATAGATCAAATATTTAAATATACATACTAGAGATCTTTAAATATACATACTAGAGATCTTCTGACCTTGAGCCAGACATCTTGGAGAGTGAAGTCAAATGGGCCTTAGAAAGCACTGCTAATAACAAGGCCAGTGGAAGTGATGATATTCCAGCTGAACTATTTAAAATCTTAAAAGATGATGCTGTTAAGGTGCTACACCCAATATGCCAGCAAGTTTGGAAAACTCAGCAATGGCCAGAGGATTGGAGAAGATCAGTCTACATCCCAATTCCAAAGAAGGGCAGTGCCAAAGAATGCTCCAACTACCGCACAATTGCGCTCATTTCACACGCTAGCAAGGTTATGCTTAAAATTCTACAAGGCAGACTTAGGCAGTATGTGGATCGAGAACTCCCAGAAGTGCAAGCTGGATTTCGAAAGGGCAGAGGAACCAGAGACCAAATAGCAAACATGCGCTGGATTATGGAGAAAGCTAGAGAGTTCCAGAAAAACGTCTACTTCTGCTTCATTGACTATGCAAAAGCCTTTGACTGTGTCGACCACAGCAAACTATGGCAAGTTCTTAAAGAAATGGGAGTGCCTGATCACCTCATCTGTCTCCTGAGAAATCTCTATGTGGGACAAGAAGCTACAGTTAGAACTGGATATGGAACAACTGATTGGTTCAAAATTGGGAAAGGAGTACGACAAGGTTGTATATTGTCTCCCTGCTTATTTAACTTATATGCAGAATTCATCATGCGAAAGGCTGGACTAGATGAATCCCAAGCCGGAATTAAGATTGCCGGAAGAAATATCAACAACCTCAGATATGCAGATGACACAACCTTGATGGCAGAAAGTGAGGAGGAATTAAAGAACCTTTTAATGAGGGTGAAAGAGGAGAGCGCAAAATATGGTCTGAAGCTCAACATCAAAAAAACCAAGATCATGGCCACTGGTCCCATCACCTCCTGGCAAATAGAAGGGGAAGAAATGGAGGCAGTGAGAGATTTTACTTTCTTGGGCTCCTTGATCACTGCAGATGGTGACAGCAGTCACGAAATTAAAAGACGCCTGCTTCTTGGGAGAAAAGCAATGACAAACCTAGACAGCATCTTAAAAAGCAGAGACATCACCTTGCCGACAAAGGTCCGTATAGTTAAAGCTATGGTTTTCCCAGTAGTGATATATGGAAGTGAGAGCTGGACCATAAAGAAGGCTGATCGCCGAAGAATTGATGCTTTTGAATTATGGTGCTGGAGGAGACTCTTGAGAGTCCCATGGACTGCTAGAAGATCAAACCTATCCATTCTTAAGGAAATCAGCCCTGAGTGCTCCCTGGAAGGACAGATCGTGAAGCTGAGGCTCCAATACTTTGGCCACCTCATGAGAAGAGAAGAATCCTTGGAAAAGACCTTGATGCTGGGAAAGATGGAGGGCACAAGGAGAAGGGGACGACAGAGGACAAGATGGTTGGACAGTGTTCTCGAAGCTACGAACATGAGTTTGACCAAACTGCGGGAGGCAGTGCAAGACAGGAGTGTCTGGCGTGCTATGGTCCATGGGGTCACGAAGAGTCGGACACGACTAAACGACTAAACAACAACAACACTAGAGATCTTAGTATGCCAGAGAGTGTGAGACTGTGCTGTAGATAATAAGTGAAGAGTCTTGCAATTGTGGAAATTTACTTCCCCTTCAAAGGATGGGTGGGGGGCAATAGTCACCAAATTTTCTTGAGAGCTAGACAGGAGAGATAACTTGCCCCACCAGAAGCCATCAGGTGGAACTCCTCCAGAGCTCCTGGTGGCCCTTTCAAATGCAAATGCAGCTGTTTCTTTGAAAAAAACAACGCAAACCACCCATTCAGTGTCATTGAAATTTATTGCGAAATATTTTATGCTGTTAATTAGGTACTAATGATGGATGGGGGAAGAACATTTCCTGGCTATTAAGTCAAACCTTCTGACCTTTCAGGTCAGTATCGGTCACTGGGAAATTACTGTTTTTTAGAAAGGGGGATGAGTTAAAAGAAAGACATTACCTTTTAAGGTTTTTGAACCTTGCCCATGCTTTTAGTTGCAAAATCAGTGTCCTTTGCAGAAACTGCAGACCTACTGGCTCACCATAATAAGCGGGCCAGGTTTTTCTTTTTACATGGCTACTGTTTAGAAAAGCAAGATGCAGTGTTCTGCTATGATGACATATAATCCATCATTGTTTTCATGGCAGATTCTGTCTGTGGAATAATCAAACTAAGGAATTTCTGCACTGCAGGAGATTGGACTAGATGACCCCCCATGGTCCCTTCCAGCTCTACAGTTCTATGAATCATAGAGAACACCTTTGTTACTTTTTTGGTTGGACTTAATAAAGGTATTACTGTACTGTGGATTCTGGATTTCTATGATGGATGAATAGAGCTACATCTATCGCTGTGTGCAACCTGCCTGAGAAGGCAATTGCACCTCAGTGTTTCTCAAGGGGGACATTTGACTTCCTTTCCTGGGATGGGGTTAGGAGGAGTGGAATGGACTAGCAAGGAAAGGAGAGAGAAGAATGCAGCTACCTGGTCTTTCCCCCAAATCAGGCTGCAAAGGTAAAATGGGCAGGCCAGTTTGAGATAACTCTGATAGAAGGCAAAGGGAGATCAGGAGATTGAGGCTTAATAGCAGGGTGTTTTCATTCCTTGGACCAGGGTTGGGGTGACTGTCAGGTCACCTCCACACAGTCCTCATTTTGCATGAGCGATTTAGGCAGAAGCCGGTGCCTAAGGTTGTTGTGGAAGCTCAAGCCCAAGTAAGAGAAAATAAATAAATGCCATTTGTGAATTTCTTCCCACTGAGCATCCCAAAACGATTAACATAACATATATAAAATAGATTCCTGCATTGCAGGGGGTGCGACTAGATGACACCCCCCCTATGGTTCCTTCCAACTCTCCAATTTCATGATTCTATGAATTTAAGAAAATAATTATTAATAGCGAAAATATTTTTAAACAATAACACATAAAATCAAAACAAAATAAAAAAATCCTTCCAGTAGCACCTTAGAGACCAACTATGACAAACTTAGTTGGTCTCTAAGGTGCTATTGGAAGGATTTATTTATTTTGTTTTGACTGCATCAGACCAACACGGCTACCTACCTGTAACTAGTACATAAAATCAATTCAAATTCATGACAGATACCCACTGAGATAAAGATTTTAGCAGGCTTGTTGAAAGATGAATGTTTTTAGCTGGAAATACAATAGGGAAGGGACTGGTCTGGTATGCTTTTCCTAAGGTGATGGCAAAGCAGTTGGGCTTTGGGCCTCCCACAAGAATTTGGTTGGAGTGAGAGTAGCTCAGTTTGTAGAACACTAGACTATTAATCTCAAGGTCCTGGGTTCAAGATCCCTGGGTTCAAGATTCCTGCATTGCTGGGGGCTGGACTAGATGCCCCTCGTGGCCCCTTCCAACAATTCTATGATTCTCTGATCACTGTGGGAACAGGATGCTGGACTAGATGAACCACTGGCCTGATCCAGCAGAGTTTTTCCTGTGATGATGGGACCAATCACTCTGGATGCTTAAGGTGTACATATTAAATTCCTAATGATCTATCAGTTTTGAAAGCTAGTTGAAGCCTCCATGCTCAGGAAGAGTTTACCTGCACCACTTTCCAAGGACAAACAATAGATGAAGTGAATCACCTGCATGTGATCTTCCCAGAGGCACTTGGCTGGCCATTGTTAGAAACCATCCTGGATCTGATGGACCTTTTGCTTAATCCAGCCGAGAAAATGTGCATTAAATCACTTTTGTATTGCCGCAGAGTGACCAAGCTGTCAACTTGCCAAAAAAAAAAGAGAGGTCAGAGGTCCAACCTGTTGACTTACTTGTTTGAAACAGAACCTTCCCCCACAAATTCTTTCCACATATCTTCTAATTTTTTTACTGTCACTGTAGCAAGCGTTGTCTCCCCAGCTGCAAGTTTTATGATGCGGCTGTTTGGAAGGAAATATTGCAAGAATGAGATCACTGCGAGATCTGGAGTTGCCGTAAACATTGCTTACAAGTTTTGGATATTGTTTTGTTCTTCTTCTGCTTAGGTAACAATTTGGGGAAAGGTAAGGGAGGTGAGCTGATACCATTTCCAGTTGTTGCAATGTCTGTCGATGACAGTAAATAGAAGTAAGCTGAGTTCCATGTCACGCAAAAATCTGGGTTGGAATGGAAAGAAAGGGATCTGCTCACATTTCAGAATAGGATGCAATATTTGCTTCTTTCCGAAAAATAGATTTTCACTGTTTCTACAATTTTTCCGGCGTGCCTCCCCAAGAGAGGCAAATTAACTACAACCCCATAATTTGGATTCCCCTCAAAACCTGTGCCAAAGTTTTGCAGTTGTTTTGCAGCAAAAAAAAACCCCACGTTTTGCAGCATCCCACAAACTGAGTCCTTGGTACATGAAACACCGGGTCCGCACTTAACATGAACTACGAACCCCAACATTTGGAATCCCCTCCAAACCTGTGTTTTGCAACATTTCACTGAAGGGTGGAATAGACATTTGGGGGCTTTGCATTTAAAGGTAAAGGGACCCCTGACCATTAGGTCCAGTCGTGACCGACTCTGGGGTTGCGGCACTTATTGGCCGAGGGAGCCGGCATACAGCTCCCAGGTCACGTGGCCAGCATGACAAAGCCGCTTCTGGCGAACCAGAGCAGCACACGGAAACGCCGTTTACCTTCCAGCTTGTAGCGGTACCTATTTATCTTCTTGCACTTTGACGTGCTTTCAAACTGCTAGGTTGGCAGGAGCTGGGACCGAGCAACGGGAGCTCACCCCATTGCAGGGATTCGAACCACCAACCTTATGATCGGCAAGCCCTAGGCTCTGTGGTTTAACCTACAGCGCCACCCTGCAACATATTATCCTGCAACATATTTGCTGTGGGAAAAGCCATGCACAAACGGTGACTGAAAGGCACACATCCCAGATATAGGCATGCATTGCACACCCAGCCCTTCACAGGAACTGCTGAGCTGCGTTTATGAGTGGCCTTGGACCAGTCACTCTCAGGCTAGCCCACTTCATAGGGTGGTTGTGCTGATAAAATGGGGAGGAAGAACCCTGTGCACTGCCATGAATTCTATGGAGGAATGGCAAAACATGGATTTCATTAAATAGATGCATACATTTTATCCTTATGCTACAGGTGTGTTTTTTTGGGGGGGGGGTATTTGGTTGTTTTTGTTTTTGTTTTGTGGCTTGTGGTTTTATACTCTAATTTTATCCTGTGAGGCCTGCAGGTATGGGGTGGTATACAAATTTAATAACTAATAATAACTAATAATAGGGACTCAGGTGGCGCTGTGGGTTAAACCACTGAGCCTAGGGCTTGCTGATCAGAAGGTCGGCGGTTCGAATCCCTGTGACGGGGTGAGCTCCTGTTGCTCGGTCCCAGCTCCTGCCAACCGAGCAGTTCGAAAGCACATCAAAATGCAAGTAGATAAATACCGTAGGAACTGCTACAGCGGGAAGGCAAACGGCATTTCCATGTGCTGCTCTGGTTTGCCAGAAGCGGCTTTGTCATGCTGGCCACATGACCTGGAAGCTATACGCCAGCTCCCTCGGCCAATAATGCGAGATGAGCGCGCAACCCCAGAGTCGGTCACGACTGGACCTAATGGTCAGGGGTCCCATTACCTTTAATAACTAATAATAATAATAATAATAATAATAATAATAATAATAATAATAATTACAGGTGAAGGCAGAGAAGATTGAGGTCAGAAGAGCAGGGCCTTGTCTAAGATCACTGTAGAAGCTCAAGTTCAATCAATTCTTACTACATCACGACAGGTGTGAAAATTGCTCCTTTATTTTGGGGAAGGATCATAGCTCCCTGGTAGAGTACATGATTTGCATGCAGAAAGTATCAGGTTGAGTCCAAGTAGGGCTGGAAAAGATCCTGCCATAGAACCTGGAGAGCTGCTTTCCAGTCAGTAGACATATTACTGAGCTAGATCACCCCAGACTGACTTGGAATAAAGCAATTTCCTATGCTTTGTACTCCAGAGGAGCAAAAAAAGACCCAAAAAAACTTCACTCAAACACCTGCTTCTCAGGGCTTCCCGTAATGTTCAAAGCCACTTTTAGAACAGGACATGAGTGAGCTTTCTGGAACTAGGAGAAATTTATGTTTCTCAACAAGTTGCTGGGAAATTGCCAGCGATGTGCATCTCCATGATGTCCAGATAGTCAGACGCAATACATATGACCAACACACTGGACAGGGAAGGATGTCCCCCAGAGTGTGTCTAATAAACCAACAAAACATTATTTATTTATTTATTGCCAGCATTATGGGAGAATGGGGCTCCCAGGTGCTATCCCATTGCTCAGGTCCAGACCTCCTTAACATTCATCATGGTTAGTGCATCATGTTCTTTCATACCATGGCCCAGAACCATGATCCATTTATTTACAGGCAAGTCCCATGTTCAAAGTGTTAGGCTCGCTGTTTTTAACATCTAACATCAATGTGTGTGTGTGTGGTTTGATGATTAAGCAATATATAAGTCTTGTAAAATAAAATAAAATAAAAATCCAGTTACAACATTCAGATAGCAGGCGGTGATAAAGACCTGTACCTGTACTAGCCAAATGGGTGGGGTATAAATAATAAAATTATTCTTATTATTATTACCTGGGGCCCTGGAGAACCCATCCCAGAATAGAAAATGGTTGCATTCACACTATACAGTGCTACCTCTGGTTATGAACTTAATTCCTTCCGGAGGTCCGTTCTTAACCCGAAACCTGCTCTTAACATGAGGCGCGCTTTCGCTAATGAGGCCTCCCGCTGCCACCGAGCCACCAGCGTGCAACTTCCACTCGCATCCTGGGGCAAAGTTCGCAACCAGGAGCATCTACTTCCGGGTCAGCGGAGCTCATCACCCGAAGTGTTCGTAAGGAGGACGGTACGTAACCCGAGGTTCCACTGTACATTTGAAGCACATGGCTTCCCCCAAAGAATCCTGGGGAAAGTGGTTTGCTAAGGACGCTGGGAATTTTAGCTCTGTGGAGGGTAATCCAGAAACTTTTTACAGCCTGCCAGTCATAAGAGCTGATGCTGCATAAGTCTTCTATTCAGTTATGTCCCTGGAAAGGTCTTTAAGTTTGGGCCAGTACATATCTGTCCGGTCGTCCATTCCCAACCATCCTTGTTTTTCCTGACCACATTGCGCAATTATCTCCCATCACACGTTGTCAGACCATTTTTATTTGGCCCTGCTTGAAGCAAAAGCTGCCATTTTCTATTGGGCTCGCCATCAATGTGGTTTCCCATCCCATAAGGCTTCTGCTCCTGACGACGTGTCACAAAACCCTGACGAGATGTGCAAGGAATGACCCCTGGCAAGAGGTCAAGGCGTTGCATAACCTCCAGAGCTAATTTGGAGCCAGTCACTGTCACAAGGGGAGCATCCAGCCTAATTCAGATGGGAACAGAAGCCCTTGAGAAAGAGCTGCTCATTTACTTGCTTTTAATTTGGGAGGCATTTGATAAAGACATAAAGGAAAGAGGATTTGGAGAAATAAAAACGAGATTTGAGTCAGAAATTCTTAATAGCAAAGAAAAAACCCTCTCGAAAATGTATAGACTTCTAAGTGAACAAGAATGGGAACAAGAAATAAAGAACAATTATATGGAAAAATGGGAGAAAGATCTAGGTCATCCGATTGAATATAAAAAATGGAAAGAATTTTGGAGCAAACAAATTAACTTTACAGCCTGCTATGCCTTAAAAGAGAACTTTATGAAAATACACTATAGGTGGTATTTAACGCCTGAAAGGATAGCCAAAATAAATAAAAATAGCAATAACAAATGTTGGAGGTGCCAGCAAGCTATCGGAACATTGTATCATATGTGGTGGTCATGCCCAGTAATTAAAACATTTTGGGAAATGATCCACCGGGAAATTCAAGAATTAATTAAAGTTCCGTTTAATAAAAAAGCAGAAGCCTATTTGTTAGGAATTCTTAATAATGAAATACCTCCAGACAAGATTAACGTATACCTCTATGCATCAACAGCAGCAAGGATGATTATTGCTAAAACTTGGAAGGAACCTAGGATACTAACGAGAGGAGAATGGGTTGATAAACTCTGCGAATATCTAGAGCTGGCAAAATTAACTGATCTGATTCGTAATAAATCTAGAGATAAAATTAGGGAACAGTGGGAGTGTCTAAATGACTATCTAAAGAACATAGGAATGGGCAATAGAACATGGTTGTGCTTAGAATAACTGTGTAGGAATGCTAACAGAAGTCAGTGCAACAAACACCAAGAGGACAAGATATAGAAATGTAGAAGAGTGAAATGCTGTGCAAAGCGCGGTGGAAGCGACAGAAGAAGAAAATGTAATTAAGTAAGGTATGACTGTTGAATCAGTCAATCAGGTTCTACCTCCCTCTTTCCTTTGTCTGTTCCTTTTTTCCTTTTTCTTTCTTTCTTTCTCTTTTTTTTTTTTGTTTTTTGTTTCTTTCTCTTCCTTTTTTTCGGTGATTCCCTTTTCGTTTTTGATAACTACCAACATTATTATTTATAATAGTATTATTACTATTATTGTCATTATAATTCTTTTTTTTTTCTCCCTTTCTTCTTTCTTTCTTCTCTCCCTTCTTCGCTTTTCTCCTTTTGGACACAATTGCCAAGTTTTAGTTTTTCTGGGATTTTAACCTTGGAAATTATTATTAGGAATAATAATAATATAGATTTGTATGTACGAAGTAAATGATGGACATGTATGTATGTAAGTGTACTATTATTTCTTGACTATTTTTTGTTATTTTCTGTTATATAAATAAATAAATAAATAAAAAAAAAGAGAGAGAAAGAGCTGCTCCAAGGGAAGGCTCTAAAAATACGCTGTGATGCCTGCTCACAGAAGAGGAGGATGAAAAATGTACAAATGCTCTAATCCCCTCCAATCCCTCCCATTGCAGAGCTGCGGTGGCACAGGTTGTTTGCAATTATGCGCTTCTAAGTGCTGGTTTAGCTACTTGGGGAAAGATGCCAACTGAATTTTGGTGCATTAAAGAAAACAAAAACAAGAAAGGGAGAGGCTGGGAGGGAGGGAAGAATGGGCTGATACCTACAGGATCTGTTCTGTCTGCTGAAGGGGAGAAGAGAGCTTCATTCAAGGAGCAGATTCACCTGCTTAAAGGGCTGCAGAGAAGAACTCCCCGGCAAACATGAGTAGGCCACGCACCCAGGTCCGGCCCTGCAAGGAGGCAAAGCGAGGCAGCAGCCTCAGGCGCCAAATGCAGACAGAACTACATACCATGCACCCTCTAAGGAAGCTTCCTGCCCTCAAGTAGGATGAAGGATTCTGTCCCATTGCCTGTGTTGACGTAAGATTTAAATTCCAGTCTAGGTCATGAATCCATAGCAGAGGAGGAATGACTACTGGGAGTTGCGCAGAGAGAAGAAACTCTATGGTGCATCTGCAGCAGCAGCATGGACAACTTCATCTGCCCCAGCTGCAACAAAACATGTCTCTCCCGTATCGGTCTCTACAGCCACAGCAGGTGCTGCAACCATCCAACCGTTTGACTTCACTCCTAAAGACTCACTTCTGAGATGGACGGATGCCAACATTGATGAATCCATGGGGCTTCTCCATCATATCTAGTTTGGCCCTGAGTGATGCGGCAGTAGTTCTGCCCTATTTGCTTCCCGACAGCACAATAATGAGATATCATTGTCCCTGGGTGCATCCGGATGACTGGTTTATTAGACACTCATCCAGAGAACAGATGACATTGGTTATTTATTGAGCATTCATTCTGGTTTGTTGACAGGGAGGTTAGATGAGTTGCATTAAAGTCAGCGTTATTCCACACTTTCCAGTGCATTTTCCCATCACTTCCGTTATCACACACAAACAAACAAATACTGATGTAGGGTGTGGGTTTGTCATACAAGACCTTACAATAATTGCACAACCTGAAACTGCAGGATTGTGGTTGTATTGCAGCAGGTTCTAGCTGAATCTATACAGATCTGGGTAATGGTCAGCTCCTGGATCAGAGACTACCCCGAATTCTATGGGTTAAAAATATAGATAGCAAAATAATAGTGCTCGCTAAAATAGCAAAAGAATAAACATCTTATATACAACTTCTTTTAAAAATTTTTTTATTAAGGTTTATAGAGAAAAATACGAAACTTAATTCCCCCCTTTTTAAAGCAAACCAAGTCTTTCATCTAGATACAATAAAAACACAAAAAACTGGGGGGTGGGGGTGGGGGGGTGGAGAGAGATTTTTTAATTTAAAAAATCATTAGAAAAGAAGTTAAAAGAGAAAGAAAGAAAAATAAGATTCAGACAGTAAAGAACTTCTGATTCTTCATCTGTCCACTATATAAAAACAATCTTATGTACAACTTTTTGAGTTGCATTGTGGAAGAAATATAGGGTTCAACACCATCACCATCATCAATACTTAACCTTGGAGGGTTTTTAGCAAGACGGAGACATAGATCAGGGCTAGATTCTGTAGCCCTCCAGATGTGTTCCATCAGCCTCTTCCCACCTGTCCAATAGTCAGGGTTGATGGGAACTGGGGTTCATCAACATCTGGAGGGCCACAACTTTGCCAGCCCTGTCTTAGAAGCTGGGTCACTAAGTCTTCTTCCCAGCAATTCAGCCCCAGGACAAATTGGTTTCTCACTGCTTCTTATTTTTAACCTCTGCTTATGTGTCTCAGAAAGGAGAAGGATAATAACTTGGGGAGAAAAGAAAACTCCTTAATGATCTCCGAGTGAAAAACCCGACACCCGGCACGAAGTGTTATTATCCCATTTTTCCTTGATTTGGTGGCGCCCTTAATGAACATTTAATGAATGTTGTGACATTTCAAATTGTCTGGAGCATCCCGGGATGAGCAAGATAACAGGGGCAGAGCCAAAACTCCTTGCCTGACTCGCTGTGGTCTTTAATTAGAACTGGCTTTTTTAATTCTTTTAATTTGTACTCTCCGTTTAAATAACCTCTTCCTGGCAAGGGTTGAAAAGGAGTATCCTCCTCTCTCTTTTTTTTCTTCCTTTTTTTAATTTGGAGAGTTAGGCAGAACCTGGTTAACAGTTGACTTCATCAGAAGAGTCATCCTGGCACAATTTTCCAAGGCACCGAAAGTCCAGACTCGAAAAGTGCAAGGGAAGGGCCGGGTTATTTGGGTCAGAAGAAACCCCCTAGGATATTGACTATGCTGCTACATTGACTAAGTCACTTGCAATGCTGCTTTGGTGAGAGTTGAGCCAGGCCTTGTAGCTCCTTCTGTGGTTAAGGAGGATCCCCTTAACTCAGGGGTGAACAAACTTTCTATCCCCAGGGACCACTCGAGAGGGGTTGAGAATCCCTGAGGCCAACCAGTCACAAAATAGCGACAGATAGAGGCAGTTGTTGTTGTCGTTTAGTCGTTTAGTCGTGTCCGACTCTTCGTGACCCCATGGACCAGAGCACGCCAGGCACTCCTGTCTTCCACTGCCTCCTGCAGTTTGGTCAGACTCATGTTGGTAGCTTTGAGAACATGGTTATCTTGTCCTCTGTCGTCCCCTTCTCCTAGTGCCCTCCATCTTTCCCAACATCAAGGTCTTTTCCAAGGATTCTTCTCTTCTCATGAGGTGGCCAAAGTATTGGAGCCTCAGCTTCACGATCTGTCCTTCTCAGGGCTGATTTCCTTCAGAATGGATAGGTTTGATCCATGGGACTCTCAAGAGTCTCCTCCAGCACCATAATTCAAAAGCATCAATTCTTCGGCGATCAGCCTTCTTTATGGTCCAGCTCTCACTTCCATACATCACTACTGGGAAAACCATAGCTTTAATTATATGGACCTTTGTCGACAAGGTGATGTCTCTGCTTTTTAAGATGCTGTCTAGGTTTGTCATCACTTTTCTCCCAAGAAGCAGGCGTCTTTTAATTCACCATCTGCAGCGATCATGGAACCCAGGAAAGTAAAATCTCTCACTGCCTCCATTTCTTCCCCTTCTATTTGCCAGGAGGTGATGGGACCAGTGGCCATGATCTTGGTTTTTTTTTTATGTTGAGCTTCAGAGGCAGAGTTTGACATAAGTCAGCTCACAATTTCTGCCTTCATTCTCATTCCCACTGATACGCAATTGCACTGAGGAAGCTGCGAAATGATTTGCTGCAACGATGTTGGGGCAGGGAGTTCTTTGGCTTGGCTTTTCTCAAGCTCAGCACCGATATTGGCTCCGATATAGGTAGATTTTGCCAATTCGATTCCTCTGAGTCAGGGGTGGGGAAACATTTGGCCCAGTGGGCCAGATCTTTATCTTCCCCTGCCCTGCAGACCAGTTTTGACTAGTCGGTGGGACCGCCTCCCTGTCATCATAGTCACATCAGGTGATTGACAGGTGGGTTGGCCCACTGACCTGTCAGAGGTGGCCCATGGGGATGTGGGGAAATAGTAACCAAGCAGATTTGAACTTCCTGTGCATCAGCTCATGGGTGAGGAGTTCAATCCTACTTTCTGCAGCAATGGTCTGACAGCTGTATCTCCACCGGCATCTCTACCCACATATGACATCAGTTGTGGGGCAGGTGAGTGTGGTTTTTGGAAAACAACCTTGTGGGCCAAATGGAGAAGCCTGCTGGACCAGGTTTGGCCTGGGGCCTGGAGGTTCCCTACCCCTGAGTGGAGAAGGTTTTTTATTTCCTACTTCCCTGCCTCTCGCAGTTCTTTCAAAGGTTTTGGTTTTTTGTTACTCATCTCTGCTTCTCCTTCCAGGCTTATGTATCCTGTTCAGCTGCCGAGGCTCCCAGTTCCTTTCATCCTCCTTCCTGGCTCCTTTTACATTTACTTCTTCCTCCTATAGTAGCTTCCTTCTTTCTCCCCCCCCCTCTCTATTCCCAGTTTATTCATTTAACAAAATGTATATACCGCTTGATTGCAATAAAACTTCAAAGCGGTTTGCAGACAATTTATTAAAGTGTTGGTAAAAGACAATTAAATACAGGTATTTAAAAAAGAGTTTAAAAACTACAGTAGTTAAGAATAAACGAGAAACAAAGTAAAACTCAACCTTTGAGTTGTATCCAGTGCAAGTCCTACTCAGAGTAGAAACATTGAATTAATGGACATGACTAACATCGTTTTATTAATTTCAGTGAATCTATTCGGAGTATGACTTACTGTAGGCCATATTAACATATTTAAAGCACTATGATGCCACTTTAAACAGTAATGGCTTCCCCAAAAGAATCCTGGGACCTATAGTTCGTTAGGGGCGCTGAGAGTTGCTAGGAGACCACCATTCCCTTCCCAGAGTGGTTTAACAGCCAATCCCTCTCCACAACTTGCCCAGGGAGAGGAATAGAGACCGCCTGACCCTTCTCTGCACCCTTAACAAAACTACAGTTTCCAGAATTCTTAGAGGGAAGCGGCAACTGTTTAAAAAGGTGCTTTAAATGTATAGTGTGAGTATGAACTTAATTGGCTACATCCCTTTATCTCTACCCTCTTTCAGGGCTCTCTCTGGCCTTTTCCCCTCAGAGGAGGGAGAAGAGACTTTGTAGCTTGATAGGAGACCAGGTGGGGGGCACATGAAGGATGGTGTGTGAAGTTGGCCCTACCACAAGGCAGAACAAGGCAGCTGCCTCAGGCGGCAAGATGCTGAGGGGCAGGCAGGAGGCGACGGCAAGGTGTTGGAGAGCAGGGATGCCCATTTCTTAATGACTACTGCCCTCAGGTACAGTGAAGGATATTGCCCCATTGCCAGTGCTGAATGGACAGGGATCATGGCATCTGTAGTCTAATGACAATTGGAGAGTTGCAAAACCTATCCTTTTCACATCGGGTTAACGCAGCTCATGGTCACCAACTACCAGCCTTTGGTTCCATGGTCTAAAGGACATTCGAGAGACATTCATTCCCGCACAGAATTCTGGGCGCTGCAGTTTGTATAGGCTTGTCAGGAATTGTAACTCTGAAACGTAAATTACAGTGCTCGGAAATGTTCGAGGGAAAGAATTTCCTTCAAATGCACTTCAGAAGTCTCGTGTCTACACAGCCACAATCCCCAACGCCGAGCCAGTGGGGTGTTCTGAGGGACCCGTGGTCCTTTAGATGCTGCTGGATTGCATCTCCCATGGTGATTGGGGCTGATGTAGGGAGTCTCATGGTGTCTATAGGGATGCAGGTATCCCACCATTTGGGTTAGGCTTAGGCAAGTGAGATCAGACTCCAGGTTCCTGTTCAGCTGCAAATGTTCAAGGGGCGATCTTGGGTCGGCTAGTCTCAGCTGAGGCTACTTCGCAGGGTTGTTGTGAGGAGAAAAGGGCTAGAAATCACACCATGTGCTCCATTTTGAGCTTTTTGGAGTCAGGGTGTATTTCATAGAATCCTAGAGTTGGAAGAGACTACAAGGGCCATCCAGTCCAACCCCCTGCCAAGCAGGAAACACCATCAAAGCATTCTTGACATATGCCTGTCAAGCCTCTGCTTAAAGACCTCCAAAGAAGGAGACTCCACCACACTCCTTGGCAGCAAATTCCACTGCCGAACAGCTCTTACTGTCAGGAAGTTCTTCCTAATGTTTAGGTGGAATCTTCTTTCTTGTAGCTTGAATCCATTGCTCCGTGTCCGCTTCTCTGGAAACAGAGCAGAAAACAACCTTTCTCCCTCCTCTATATGGCATCCTTTCATATATTTGAACATGGCTATCATATCACCCCTTAACCTTCTCTTCTCCAGGCTAAACATACCCAGCTCCCTAAGCCGTTCCCTAAACCGTAATTTGTATTACGAAGGTCACAAATAATAACAGAATCCCAGGAGTGGGCAACCTTTTCAGGGATGAGGGTGACATTCCCTTGGCAGAGGGGCAGGGAAAGTGGTCAGGGCCCCCATACCAGTGGTGAGTGGGGCCTAATCCAATGGGGGTGGGAGAATGCTTTTCTTTCTCTCTCCCTTCCATTCTCTCTCTCTCCCTCTCCCTCTCTCTCTCTCCCCTCCACCCCCGGGACATGCAGAGTCACTACAATATTGTAATTAAGCTTCATTTGGGCTACATTATCTGCTTACTGTGATTTTGAGCCTAGATCTTTTCTTTTTACATTTTTATTTCTGGAATAGCGATTTCTGGAATTCCATCCTTCACCTCCCTGGCCTATCCCACCAGTTGTAGGATGTGCTGCTGGCGCCATCAACTGGGCAAAGCTGACAACTGCAGCTTATCCTCAGTTTGTTGATTATACCTGAATGATTCCTGTCATTATAACCTTATTGGGTTTGTTGGCACATTTGGAAACTTGCCATGGGCACCGCACACATCCCACAACCAAGCAACCTCACCTATTGGCACTTGGCAACCCCTCCTGTATGCAGATGCTGCTGAATTTACACTTCACGTTTTCCATAGTGTTCAGGTGATATGACAACACAGCTTTACCTTGTCCAAATTCTAGCGATGAAATTAATCTGGGCAATAATTATTCACTTGTATTTCCAGTTTTCATGGGGGGATGTTAAATTATAGTCACAAATTAGCATTTGGAGGAGACCTTTAGAGAAGCATGTGGGAAATGACCAAAGCTTTTTATTTTATTTTATAAAATATCTCTTTAGATATGCTCACTTCACTACGTTGGCTGCTTCTGAGCATTCATTCCAATTAGTTTGTGGGGGGGGGGGGTTAGACAATGCGGCATCAAGAAATTCTGCTGTATTTTCCTGTCACTTTCCTTATCTCAAAAAGTTATTTATTGCCTTTCTCCCCCACCTTCTTCTCCAAGGTACCAACTCCCTGGGACCCTGGGTGCCCGAGCACCCACAAAATTCCCCATGAAGGGGCAGGGCACCCACAAATTTTGATGCCAGGGCCATGCATGCTGCATGGCACCCACAGCCCTGGGCACCCAAGCTGGGACTCCTGCCAAGGAATTCAAGGTGGTGTACAAGGTTCTCTCCCTCCTCATTTAATCCCTGCAACAACCCTAGTTCCCCAAGTCCTAGTCCGACTATACCATGCTGCTTTTAGGGGAAATGGGTTTGTTGCATGAATCAGCTGTAATTGCATAAACTGATTTTGCTGGTGTGGGATTTAATATCACCAAAATTAGTGATAATCTGGAAGCACCCAAGGTGTGGCATACTGGAACGGAGAACCACACTGTCTTCCTGCTACTGCCCCTGTGCATTCCCTTGAATGAGAGTCAAGGGTAGCAGAGGCAAGATATGACTGCCACCTTGAAGTGTTTGAAGACTAAAGGGGGAACTCAACTGCAGAGACCATCACAAGGTGTTTGCACAGGTACGAGGGGCCACCGTGAGCTCAGCACATGCACTTCCTGAATGGATGGTTGGGCCAGCAACCAGAACATGCCATGACCCCAGTGCCCTGTGCTGAGCACTCCTAGTAACCCTACAGCTACATGCCTGCAGAATGAATGATCCAGCATCTTCCATGGCTGTCCACACCTCATGGCAGCCTCCTGTATGATTGTTGGAATTCCTCATACATCAACCACCAGTCAACAGCAGATGCCCACGAGCTGAACTGCACCTTTCTGACAATGCCAAGGCCGGTTCTGATGCCCAGTATTTTCCTGGCATGTTGACGGCTGCAGTTGTCATGTGGCAGAGATCAAGGGGATCAAGGATCAATTCCACTGCCGAACAGTAAGAGCTGTTCGGCAGTGGAATTTTCTGCCAAGGAGTGTGGTGGAGTCTTCTTCTTTGGAGGTCTTTAAGCAGAGGCTTGACAGGCATATGTCAAGAATGCTTTGATGGTATTTCCTGCTTGGCAGGGGGTTGGACTGGATGGCCCTTGTGGTCTCTTCCAACTCTATGATTCTATGATTCTAAGGCTGCCCCAAGAATGCAGTGTTTGGTACCTATAGCCAGAAACACTGGTTATTGCTCATGTTCATTAGTTAGCCAGTGCTTGGCTAGCAAGACAACAGCTCTAATACGGAGGGCTTCAGCGACAGCTGAGTTCCACCTTTGCAAAAGACCAATGAAAACAGAGGAGAAATGCTTGGCTGTCCAAATCTTCATCTCTTCCTTCTTTGTGGACCTTTGCAGACTGTCGCAGTTTTGTGGGAGGAATTCAAATGCATTCAGAAGCTTTAGCTTTGCAACGCTGAATCAGTGATAGAAACTGGGATGGAAAAGCTAGATGCCAAATGGCTCCTGGGATCTGGGTTGTGGGCGCCAAAACAGAGTGTCTAGTTGCCTTTTTATCCGTGTGTGTGTGTGTGTGTGTGTGTATAGGCAACACTTTTTATTTATAAAATAATAAATAAGCATGAACTAACATGCAGTTCACATAAGAGACACATTGTTAATATCACATTGTTATCAGAAATTGCTAGTACATGCTTAATTTGGTGTTTACAATAAAAATATTGGTATAGTACTTCAGTTTTCAAAACACTCTACTCTTTATTGTTAAACTCCTTAACATATTGTCTATCCTAAACATATACTCCAAGGCTTCAAAGCGACATCATTTCAGTAATCCTTCAGTGTCAGCCAGGCGCAAGAAATGTCACCCAGGTTTTTTGATGTGCTCGCAAATGGAGAATCCTTAGGTGCAAAATGCGTCTGGCACCCTGCTAATTTCGAACCCTGAAGTGGATTAAAGTGCTGTGCTGCCCTAGTGCAACAAATACACTTAAATACACACACACACACACACACACACACACACACACAGGCGGTTTTTTGGTTTGAGGTGAACTAATAGCCAATGGGAAGATGTCTCAATGTCCCGCAAGCAAATGAGGATGAATGAAGGATGTGTGAGCATTTTCATATAACCACCCTGAGAACAGTAAGAGCAGCACCTGCAGCTGGAACTTTATTGCCTACTAACTTTCTTTTTGCTCAGTGCTTATGTTTTAAAGTCTAGATTATTGCTTTTTGTAATATTAAATTTATTCTATATTGTCCCGTTTGAATTCATTGATACGTTTCGTAAGCTGTCCCTCTCTTAATAAGCAGACCCTGATTGTGCATGGTTCACTGTGGAAAAGCATTATGCAAAGAAACTAAGGGCTCATCCAGACTTCCTGCCTCTTTCCCCTGGGAAAACCTGGTCTTTGCTGCTAATTCATGACAAGTGTTGATTGGGTTTTCCATTGATTGACATTTGTTCCAATTCAGCAGTAAAGATCAGATTTTCGAAGGCAAAGCAGTGAGGCCAATGGGAATCTTCTTTGACCCCTGCCTAGAAAGCATGGGACAAAGGGAAGCATGGATGAACCCCAAATCAAATCAAGTCAAACCAGAACAAATGATTGATAAAGAATGCATGACACAAACCCCTACACTAACAACTAGGCAAGAGAACAAAAGAATAATATGCCCCAAGTCTCTACCCCCAACCGCGATGTCTAAGACATGTCGAAGTGTTCTCTCGCTAAATGCAAATGAGCTGTGAGAAAGACTATATGAATTGGAAGTGGAGATGGTAGATGTACCTGACCCTGTTTATCTGTTTTTTTTAAAAAAAAAACCTTAATAAAAACTATTTCTTTTAAAAAGATAAAGAATGCACGTGGTCTGTATAAGTTTCATGTGAGCAAATAGGGATGCATGCTGATTGAACAGGTCAAATGGAGAGATGCTGTGGGCACCTTCCAAGGTTCAAGTAGGGAAAGGCATTGCCAACTTTTAGAAGAATATGGAAGTCAGCAGAAAGGAGTCTTAAGCGACTTGGCTTCCCCCTCCAGATCTGTGAACGAGCTGAAAAGATCGCTTACACCCACATCTTTCCGTGCAGCACTGCGAGAGCTCATAACTGCGAGAAGCACTTATCAGATTTAAACCTGCGAAGGGATATTAAAATATAATTATCCCCTTTCTTCCAATTAAGCTTGAGCACTGCTGAGCCTCCTGCTCGGAAAATGTGACACTTGTAATGGAAGTTAAGCTCCAACAGGTGCCTGCTCTGTTTCAAGCTTTATTTAAAAGCACATCAATGTTCACTCCTGAGGCAGTCCAGACACACAGCCTTTGCTCAAGGCAAAACAATATTCCTGGGCAAGATCTTTCCATTCAAGATAATTGCAACCAGGGAGCTGTGCATTTAGTGCATAGTAGCGATCGCACGGCCATCGGTTTGGTTCCCAGCACAATCTATGCTACATCCACTCCTGGCATTTATTCCTTTTTTCGTGTTTCAACTCAAATGTGTTGAGAATAAACAGTTTTGGAAAGGGAAACCAGTGTCTTCTAAAGACATGGGACTTTCCAGATGTACTAGAGGCTGCAAATACACCCTACATTTAAAGTATGTGGCTTCCTTGAAATGAATCTTGGAAATGGTAGTTTATCTGCCACAGACTACAATCCCCGGCACCCATAAAAACTACACTTCCCAGGGTTCTTGGGAGGGGAACATGTCCTTTTAGCATGCTTTCAATGTAGGAATTCCAAGACCCACCAACTAGGTGGGAAATAGTGGACACAGGCTAAGGAACAGTGTGCTTCTGAGTTTATGCTCAGCTCATAAATTTGTCAACATACCAGGACCAAGTTCCTTCAGGTCCCAGAACAAGTCCTCCCACCCAAAAATCAACTCCTGGTTTCCCTCCTCCCTCCCTCCCTGCATATTCTTTTCCAGCATCCTAATAGGGGATGAGCTTAGCTGTCCTTGAACTACTAGAAGTGACAGAAACCCCTGCTTGATCTGAGACCAACCAGCAGATCCCAAACTACCTTCTGCCTTCCCTGTTGTAAGGAATCTAAACCTGTGCTTTGGAGCAGCATCTCCAGGTGAGGAAAAGCTGGACCTTTTCAACATCTGCCTGCCATAGGACTATTAGAGGTGGCAACCAAATTAGGCCCAGTAGGCAGAGGGTGATGGGAAAGTTTTTTTTTACGAACTACTCCATCAGCTCAGTTCCCAGAAAGAGGAAGGCAGAAATGAAGAAACGCCCACCCTATAAAGTTCTTAATTTTGTTCACCATAGCACGGGTGAAGTAAAGATCTATGTGTGATGCAGGTTGGGGAGACAAACGGAGAGCCAGGAAAGATGGGCAGGTAAGACTGTTAAACTGTTACACAGCGAATGTGCCAGAGCAATCTGCTGGTTTCTCTCGGATAACCCAAATGATCCAAATTAGTTAAGGGTTGCAATTGTCTGGGGGGCACTGTGTCCTCCCACAAGATGCCATCAGGAGTTGCCACATAGGCACTGTTTAATCCCCTTTTGGCAACACGTCACGAAAGCTGTGTGTGTTTCATGGATCTATGCTCTGGTAACCTCAAGATTAGATTACTGCAATGCGTTATATGTAGGGCTGCTTCTGAAGACAGTTCAGAAACTTCTCTTAGTGCAGAATTCAGCGGCAAAGTCTCTCACCGGAGCAAGACGGTTTGAGCATATTACAATGATCCTGGTCCGACTGCACTGGCTACCAGTTAGTTTCCGGGCCCAATTCAAAGTGCTGGTTTTGACCTATAAAGCCTTAAACTCCACAAGACCGTAATACCTCAAGGTATGTGGTTCACACAATCCGTTTTCTGTGAATCATAAAATCATAGAATCGCAGAGTTGGAAGAGACCACAAGGGCCATCCAGTCCAACCCCCTGCCAAGCCTGTGGAGGCTGCAGATCCTGGATTTACAGAGTACAGGCAGTCCCCTTTTCAAGCAAAGACTGTAACTTAGCTGACCGCTTGGGCATGTATATTACAGATCTTCATCATAAATTAAATTACACCGACAGCAACTGGCACCTCAATTACAGAGGGACAAAGCCAAGTCGTGTATAAAAGGAACAATGTTGAGCCTATAATCTAGCGAAGAAGATGACAATAACAGAGAGGAAAACACCTGTCCTGCTGTAGTGGGGAATGCAGTTGCGGAAGTCTGCATCATGCTTAGCAAGCAAAAGGCATCTCAGTATGACAGGTGACATTTTTTTCTTCTCCCGTAAAATTATCCTGACTCACCTGCTAAGTTCAAACAAATACACACTGCTATTTGAAAGGTGGTGAATTTTCCATTTGCACTGGCCGATTAGTTTGCTTTTTTTCCTCCAGTGGCGGAGGTGGGTCAATTCACAAGTGTCACCTGCAACAGAATGTTGCAGCATGAAGTGCTCCTGTGCTTCATTCGAGTCAGGCCACCTGCACTGACTGGCAGCGGCTCTCAGGGGTTTTGGAGAGAGTTCTCCCTTGACCCTAAGCTGAAATTAAAAACAGGAGAGAGAAATGAACTGGGAAAAATGGTTTGTGAATGTCACCCTCACTCTCTAGGAAGAGTCTAGACTAGAGCCCCCCTTTCTGATGAGATAATGTATTTGTGTTTGAAAGCATTCATGGTCTTTTGGATTGCCATTGACTACAACTCTCGTTGTGTTTGCTTGGTTTATCTGGCAGACTCCTTGCACTTGACGGGGATTGCTTGGCTGCTGCCTACCAACCTCCAGCTACTGCCTTGCATGTACAAATAAGTTCATTAACTATAAAAATGCCACAGCGCAATCACTGCATCCCTTTTGGGTATCTTCAAGCTAGCCCATTCTCTGGGCAAACTCTATTGCCGAGTCTTGAGCACAGAAATAGAAGAGAGAGAAGGAACACATCCACAATTCTCTGGCCAGCCTCTATCTTTATTGGATGGGAATGGACAGCAGATTACCAGAAAATACCATGGCCCTATTCTCCTGCTTGCTGCTGCTTGGCAACCAAACGACCAAGCACAGTGTATCAAAGTAGAGGAGGTCCAAAGCTCAAGGGTAAATTAACTACAGTACACTTAGAATTGCAGCAATGATTTCTGCTGCTCCAGAGGGTAGGACCCAAACCAATGAATTCAAATTACAAGAAAGGATATTCCGACTAAACATTAGGAAGAACTTTATGACGGCAAGAGCTGTTTTGACAGTAGGAAGGACTCCCTCAGAAGGTGGTGGTGGTTTTTAAAGAGAGATTGGATATTCCCCTTCAGGGATGCTTTAGTTGGGATCCCTGCATTGCAGGGGGGTTGGACTAGGTGACCCTCGGGGTCCCTTGCAACTCTACAATTCCATGCTTTGCATGCAGAAGGTCCAAGGTTCAATCTTTGGCATTTCCAGGTAGGGCTGGGAATGTCCTGTTTGAAAGCCTGGAAAGACACGCCAGACAGTGCAGAAAATACCGAGCTAGGCAGACTCAGTGTAAGAGAGCTCTCTATGTTCCTTTCAAACTTGACCCAAATGCTACTTAGCTGCTGATCTTAACCTCACTGAAATTAACCGTGCTAAGGATCCTATAGAAAGCAGGTGCCACCAGGCTTATGAAGTGGAATTTGCTCTCCTTCTAGATTGTGAGCCAAATATATAATAATTAAGATTCAAATAAGCATTTTTAGCAGTTATTTCCCCAAGGCAAGCATGCTCCCTTGGAGAAAATTAAAAGTGATGTCAAAACACAATGACGCTACGCTTAGACTTTCGCAGTGTGTGTGCCTCAAACAAGGAGAAGCTTATTGCCTCTGTGCTTAACAAATGTTAAGGAGCAAAGAGGAAGAAACACAGAAGAAAATGTCAGGCACAAAATTATAAATAGAAAACGTGGCAAAACGCTTCTTCGGTGCACAGCCAAACTTCACAATGTTTTGATCTGGGGTAGGGGGCGGGGACGAAAGGAGGCGGCAAAAAGCTTCCTACTGGTTAACAAGTTGGGGAAAGAGAAGTATTATGCAAATTACATGACAGAACCTTGTGTGGAAAACATGGCTAATTATGCTTGTAAAATGGCAAACAATTGCACTCGCCTATCAGAAATCGTAGCAGAGTGTAAATAGAGTCATCTGAATTTCTAATCAACCTTCCCCGATTGCATTTCGGGACGTTTCAAAATGAGTTAACCGGACTAATTTACTACTCACTCGCTGTGCACAGGAAGAGGTGGTGATGTGACACTGCATGGAAAACCGTTTAAGGATCTCCACTCAAAACAAGTCTAGGTCCTAATGAAGCTTCTAAAAATATGGTGTTGATGTTTCATTTAAATTAGGGATCTGCGACCAATAGGTCTGTAGGTCTAATGGGTTGTCAACGTGTTTTATTAATTGCTCAACATGTGCTAATTGGGGGGTGTACATACACACATAAGACAAAAGGTTCCTAATAAGAACTTAAGATGATCCTTGCAGGATCAGGCCAGTGGCCCATCCAGTCCATCATCCTGTTCTCGTAGTGGCCAACCAGATACCCGTGAGAAACCTGTAAGTAGGACCTGAGCACAGGATCATTCTCTCCTCTAGTGGTTTCCAGCAACTGGTATTCAGAAGCATTACTGTATTCTACCGTGGAGGCCTCCTTCATGGATCACTGCCTTGTTGTGGCAAAGGGGCTTGAATAACTCAGAGAAGCTATGAGCTATGCCGTGCAGGGCCACCCAAGAAGCAAAGAATCATAGAGTTGGAAGAGACCACAAGGGCCATCCAGTCCAACCCCCTGCCAAGCAGGAAACAGGGACAGATAGGTCATAGTGGCGTTTTGACTGAACGTAATCCACCTGGAACAGGAACTGGCAAGCCACTCCAGTATCCCTGCCAAGAAAACTCCATGGACAAAAACCTCCAATACTTTGACCACCTCATGAGAAGAGAAGACTCCCAGGAAAAGACCCTGATGTTGGGAAAGATTGAGGGGAAAGGAGAAGGGGACAACAGAGGATGAGATGGTTGGACAGTGTTCTCAAAGCTACCAACATGAGTCTGACCAAACTGCGGGAGGCAGGAGTGTCAGACGTGCTCTGGTCCATGGGGTCACAAAGAGTTGGACATGACTAAATGACGACAACAACAACCATGGAGGCAGAGCATAGCCAGCACAGCTAGTGCTCACGGACAGCCTTCTCCTCCATGAATTTGTCTAATCCCCTCTTAAAGCCACCCGACTTGCTGGCCATCACTGGCTCCTGTGGGAGTGAGTTTAATTTTGTGAAGAAATGGTTTCTTTTATCTATCCTGAATCATCCAACATTCAGAGCCATTGGATAGCCATGAATTCAAGTGTTAGGAGGAAGGACCCCCCCCATCTACTTTCCCCATGCCATTATTTTATTTATGTCAATCACCTCCAACTTGCCTTTTCTCTAAATTACAAAGTCTCAAATACTACAACCTTCCCTCACAGTTTCAGAGTGGGATGACCAGACTTGGGGTTGCTGCGCACAAGGTCCTGCGCCTGTTTTACGGCAACACCATCTCTGATGAACCGTAGTCTCTTACATGTCTCAGAAGAGTACTAATGCATTTTCTCCTCCCATTCGCGTTTCTTCTAATGCAAGATCTCCAAAACCTTTTACGGTGAAAGTGGGATGGGCTGGACAGCTTTCAACCACGCAATAGAGAGGCAATATTAGAATACCGTGCTTTTATTTGTAAGTACAAGGTGCGCAAGAAAAGTCATAAAGGGCTCTGCTTTATTTCTCTGACAATTGACAGGAATGGAAACCAAAATTAAATATTCAACAGTATCACTTCTATAAAGCTGGCAAGAGCTACACGGGTAAAGATGGACACTCTGGGCTGCCCCCCCCCCAAAAAAAATTGTTTTCTGTGGCTCATCACTCCACAGCCCTCTTGAACATAGGATGCTGGCTTCTGCTGTAGCCTCCTCACACTTGGGAAAGATGATGGTGGAACATCTTCCATTTGCTGAAGCCTGACCCACCTAGACAAAGCTTAGACAGGACAGGAAGTGGTCATGCTAGTCTCCTATCTAATTACTCTAGCCCCACAATCTACAATTCCATGCAAAAGAAGGTCTGAAAGTCAGGATGCCTGAAGGTACCCATGCAAGGTAGATGCTGTGGGCAGGTCACCTGTTTCTGTTTTACATGCATCCAAATGATTCAAAGTGACCAAGACCTGTTGTTGGGGGGGGGGGGGAGAGATGGAATCAAGAGCACATCATTTGTGATCCTAACAATTAGTACTTGTTCAAATCACACACCGCTTAAAAAAACCCAAAGTGATTTCTGCTAACTGCTTTTCTATTCTACTTTATATAGTTATATATGGATGGTCCTTCTAAATCGACAGCAAATTGCACACAAATTGCAGTTCCTTTTAAGAGGAACTGCAGCAGGGTGGGAAAGGGCAGAGCCTGTTACAAACTGGAAACTTTTCTGTTTCAGAAATAGTATGCTGTATGCGTGATCCAATTGGAAGACTCTTCCTTGGAGCGTTTGGCAGAGCTGTGTGATGTAAAAATAGACTTGTATGCTTCCGATTTCTCTCCTCTGGTTGTGAAGGATCGCTTGGGGCCCCCGGATGAACTTTTGCTGCTTTTTTCAGATGAAGACGATGGACCTTCGCTGACTGCTACAGAATGAAGCAAACAGAACACGCGTCAACTTCACCCACAAAACTTGCATGTAGACACACACAAACACCATACTAAAGAAACCTTTGCCAACCTGGTGCCTCTCAGTTGTTTGAGATTGCAACTCCCATAAGCCCCAGCACACATGGCCAATGGTCAGGGATAATCAACGCCCATATTTCTTTTTAAGGTTTGTTCAAGCTAAAGTCAAGACTAAGTTGCTTAAACTTCTATTTTGCACAGCTGGCACTTGGCACCCTTTGGCAGTTGCCAGGATCCAAGCGCTCCGGCAGCTCCACTGCCAATATCTATGCTGGTTCTCCCTTAAAACAATTTCAAATCAGCACCTGGTGGCTAGGCCTGGAAGCCACCAATCTTCTTCTCAAGAGAGTCCTGGGTGCACTGTAGGAAATGACAGTGATAGTTCTCAAACCCAGTTAGTTGCCTGTTGCAGATCAGAGTCCTGTTGCTCCTGCCACCAAATAAGCTTACCAAGACCCACCAACACAGGAGGGCCAAACAAGAGGGCACTTTGTTTAGGGTCCCCACCCCTCAAACTGGAACCAACCTTGTTGTAATCATGCAACAACTGGAACAGTTGGTTTTGTTAAAAACACGGACACCAAAGGACAGTTGGAAGTCCTGAAATCGGGAGGGGGTGGTTGCTGTTGTTTTTAAGTAGTCAGCACAACTAGACAGGACATGGCTCATGGAAGCTCTTAGGCCTTGCAAATAAGAGAGCTATGTTGCACCCACAGCTAGTCCACAAAGACCAAGCTCAGGGAAGCACCTCAAGCTAGCTCAGCAATTTAGTGGAGTAGGCGAGCTGAAAAAAAATTCACATCTGGCAACCAATGTGCTCCTTTCATTTCAGAACAGTTCACGGGTAGACAAGTCTAAAAAGCCTGGGACACAATTTTTCACGGCCCTCTAGTGGCTATGGTAGCTCATTTACCATTAAAGTAATGCATTTAGCATTAAAGTTTATACTCGATTCTGACTAAACTAAGCCTCCTAGAACAAAATATGTGAACTATATCAACATTATTTTCAGCTCTGCTACCCCGCTAATTTCAATATCTAACCTCAGTGGTTGAACATCTTGCTTTGCATGCAAAAGGTCCCAGGTTTAAGACTCAGCATCTCCAGGAAGGATTGAGACGAGACCCCCGTGTGAAACCCTGGAGAGCCACTGACAGTCAGCGTGGACAGTACTAAACTGGATGCACCAATAGGCTGACTCAGTAGAAGTCTTGTGTTCCCAGTGTTAACGTTGGTTATGGTTAGCATAGAAACAATTGACCATGGTTAAAAGCAGCAGTGGAAAGGCGAGGGAGGGGTGAATTTATTCAACAAATGACGGAGAGTCTGCCATTCCGTGGCTCATATGCAGCCCTCATCTTTCCACGAAGGGATGGTCCCAGTTACAGCTGCACCAGCTCAAAGTAGAGTTCTAGGTGAACATCTAGCTGAAAATGGCTAATAAAGGATTATCCACAATATTACTGAATGCAATGTCATGAAACTGCATGGAGAATTTTATACTAACCTGTACTCTTGCAGAAGGCAATGCTTCTATTTTCTCCAGATTTCATGTTTGCTGTATCCTTTTCAGTATTTACTTGAGATGATGTAGGCAAATCTTAAAAAAACAAAAACAACCCACATAAACAGGAAGAAAGAGAAATTAAAAAGAAAAGAGGTGGAATCTGCATCCTATTAAAATCAATAGCAAAAGATTTGTTCAGCAAGAGAGTGCTGCAACCAAAAGCAATTAGACAATAAAACTTCACTCAAGAGTTGGACTAATTAATGATCAAAACATAGAGAGTTGCCACTGAAAAGAACAGTCGTGTATTTAGTTCCTTTCAGTCCCTTTCTGCATTGCCTTATTATGTGTTGTAACACCATGATATCCAATGTTCTCCACCATAGCCAAGGACATGGAGTAGAACCATAACGATATCAAGGCATAAGTTATCCTAATTGTTACACAGATGGGGGAGAGGGTAAAATAAATGGCTCACTGCAGCAGCACCTGTGTACTTAATTAACTGCCAGGTTAGCAGAAGCTTTGTGGCAGGGAACAGATAGGCCAGGGGTCCCCAGACTTGCCCGCCCTCGGGCCGGTGCCCGCTGCGCCGATTGCGCGGAGGGCGGGGGAGTGCGCGCGCAGTGGGCCGGAGGGTGGGGGAGTGCATGCCAGTGCGCATGCGCACACCCATTTACTGGCGCGGTGGCACGCTTCCAGGCCGGAAAAATCGCCGAAAATTGTTTGTGCGCATGCGTATGGGCCTCCCCCGACCCGGAAATGCACCTCCCCTGACCCAGAAGTACACCGGAAATGACCTCTTCTGGGTCGGGAGAGGCCCATACGCATGCGCAGAAACAATTTCCGGCAATTTTTTTCAGATCCGGAAGTGCACCGCAAGAGCGGGCGGCAGCAGCGGGCGGTGGGGGTCGTCGCGGGCCAGATTGGGAGGCCAATTGGGCCGCATCCGGCCCGGGGGCCGTAGTCTGGGGACCCCTGAGATAGGCAAACTCTGCCTAACAGCTTAACTAGCTTGTTTACTGCCAAGAGACAACGCTTTGAAGGCATGGATTGTTGTTGGCTCATGAACTCTAATTTGTTTTAACTATGACTTGGTGTTACATGTGAACTCAGCACACTTCCTTAACCATGGTTAGGTTTGGACACCGTACCTCAGGCACTTCGCAAACTCCAAAGGCATGAGATAACAGTAGCTGGAAAACAAATCAAATGTTGGAGAAACAAGCCATGGTTTGTTTGATCCTTTGTGGGACAACTTGTGGTTAACTCATGATTTGTTTCAAAAACAACAACAAACAAAACTGCCCAAACAAATCATGGTTTAAGGTTATGTGTGAACCAGGCTAATGTCTTCTAAGCAGAAGGTCCTGTGAAGTCCACTCCAACTATAATTGCCCCTTTGTGCAATCTACCTACAAGCTCCTTGTTTTATTTTTTGTCCCTGTAAAAATGGGGGCTGGCGGCAGAGGGAGATAATCCATTAAGTAAGAAAAGCATTATTGCAGGTTAGTTATGTTTATCACTTTTGTTTTTCCTTAAGGGGATATTTAGTTCATAATGTGCGCCCAACTTTCTATTTACTGTTACTCTTTTTTATACAGTTTCTAACCTATTTATGTCAAAACAACATGCAAAATGGCCTTTTAAAAGAACACAGTGGCATAGAGATAGGGAAAGGTCATCCATCACTGGAACTCGCCAATAGGTGCAGATCATATTTGCATAGCTACTGCAGATTTCATGAATCAAACCAGAGGTGCTAACTGCAGGGGTGGAGTGATCCTAGCAACACAATATAGTTGTCTGTGTGCTGGGAAAACTTGGCTTCTCTGCAAAAGCAGCACTACCTTGAAGGAAAATATGTGGGTTCTGGCCAACAAAGGTAATAGCTGCAGTGTTACTGCCCTGGAAATAATAGTAATCTGGAATAGCACTTTGTTGCATCAGCACATGGACACAACCTTACCTTCCGCAGCTTCAGGTTTCACAGTGGTCTCTGCTGCCTTAGATTTCTTGGATTTCTGAAAGCAATGGAGACAAACAATGAGTGACAACAGCCCAAACTGTGTTTGGTAACAAATCCACCTTGGCACACCCTTTGCCATAAGATTACTCGGTGCCTTTTTCATATTACATTGCTACACAATCTACTCCACTCACACAATTCAGTGCCCACTTTGTGCTCCCCTAAAAGTGGGCTTATAAGGCTTATAAAGTGCAAAGGGAGACAGAACAATCCACACTTATCTGCCTGCAGGATCAATATGTTTTGAAAAACATCCTGACTTTGATCCATGAAACTAACTCTAATCATCCTTAAAAGTTATATAATAATAATTTATTATTTATACCCTGCCCATCTGGCTGGGTTGGAGAGATATGTTCTTTCTTCCATTATCCACACAATTAAAATTAACCCAACACTAGGAGCATAGCTTTCTCCATTGGGGCTGCCTGCCCCCTTTGGAAATCTCAGTTGGCTAGCTGTTTGCAGTCCCTTTTTAATATTGTTTAAGATAATCTTATTTGGGGTCCAGTTAATAGTCTGGGAGTATCTGAGGCTGCAGCATTGCCAAAGCTAAGCAGGTGTGGACCTAAGCAGCCCCTTGAATGGGAAAAGCACAGTGAGTCCCACATAAGAACATGAGAGACAGACAGACATGACTTACCTGCCATTCATTACACCCACCATTCATTATGGTTAGACAATGAGCCCTTTCACCTGATGAACTGGGTTGTTGACATTAAAAAGAAAACTTGCCACAATAAAGAGACAGGTTAAATGCTTTCCCACAGAAATGCAGTTGAACAGGGATTTCATATGAGGTTATTTGTGAATGAGCGCTGGGTGGCCCAGCAATACTACAGTGAAAACACCCCAAACAATGTTAGGATGCATCAGGCCTGCTCAAGTTTTGGACTCAACAAGCTGGCTGCAGACCACTAGCCATGCTGTGTGGCTTAGGAGATGGCAGATAACTGCCTTATTTGTGCAGTCTGAGGCAGGCAGAAAAAACAGGACACTGTGAAGCCCTCAGGGGTTCCATATGCAGCTGATGGTCACCCCAATTTGCCGCATACATTATTATTAGCTGCAATAAAGGCACTGATTCCACTGAGCTATTCCCTGTTCTGCAGATTACCCATTTCTTCCTGGAGGTGGCAGCAATGCACTAGAACTTCCTGTGCAGCAGTTCTAGAGGCAGGGGTGTCTTGCAACTAAAATGCATGTGGTAGGAAGATGCAACTAGGGAAGGAGACCGATTTTTCCCCAAAGAATTGTTATCCTCAAAGGCGGCTCTCAAGTAGCTTTAAGATTGCTACAAGTCCCTGCCAAATGTTGCTGGTCTCTCAGCTGTACCTATAAAGGAGCCCACCTTTGATTTGCTTCTCTTTCCTAATCCCAACACAGATATGCCTAGCAGTGTTATATGCTTATTTGGCATCCAGCCTTCAGCATGAAAAAAAGCACTGCCCTAATTTTAGTTTGAAACATGAACACTGCTTGCAGAATGGCATGCTTGATTTACTATCATGTCGAATAGGAAGCCAGATTCGAAACGGAAAGGAGGCCCTTGTAAGAGGAAGTTCTCCTTGCATGCTATTTTACCACACCACCAACAACCTCAGAAGTTAAAGACAGAACTGCGGTTGTTATATTGATGAGTACAATGAGGGTCATTAAGGCCACGAGGGGAGGGATATAGGTAAATGAAGGGATACTCTGCACATTGCAGAATGTGTGTACATACTGGTGCGATTACTACATGCTTGTGAAGTTTAGAATTAGGGGGCAAAATGAACTGCACCCTGGATCAATGGATGCAGTGCAAATGTGTGAGTAGTTCTCATGTAGCTTGGATCACACCGATTGGTTTGACACCTTCCTATCCCTAACAGTCAGAAGAGGGTGATGTAAAATGTAAACTACGTCAAGGAAGAGTGACAGTTCTGCTTAAGAGCATCTGAATAATGGAACAACTGAGCACTGATTTGAAAAGGAAAACCAATGGGTTTATTTATTTTGATGACGGCATTTGTGGAAGGAAGGAAGAACTATTTCCATGAGAAAGAAGAGCTGGATTAAATTAGTGGCAAGGCCAAAGAAATTACTTATCTCTGATCTAATTAAAAATGACTAATGAGGGCTGAAATTGAAAAACAACAAGCTGTACTTGATAAAAATATTTGCTGGGATTCAATGAGCTGCACCTACAGTTTCTTGCTGGGGGCTTTGGCCACTTGAACAGGAGACCAACCCCCTGCCACCACGGAGAAGATTTTGAAAAAGCTGTTTGTAATAAACTCTGTAATATACTCTGTTCATGAAGTATTCCATAAATGCACGTGCAAATACATCAGAGAATGCACAAAGCTCTCACCTTCCCCAATTTACTCTTAAGCCTCCTCTCCTCCATTCTTTTCTTCAGCACTTCTACATCCTCTTTTGTACCGTTAAGTACAATCACGTCGTCATCTTGAAAAGAGGCCCCACACTTTCATGAGGAAAGGGAAAAAAAGGTTAACAAGGCTTTATATTTTTATGACCACATACGAGCAATGTAATGTGTTGAATGTACATAAAAAAGGGAGGGCACAAGCTACATCATCCACATTAGGAGTGTTTTGCTTGACTATGAAAATAAATTACAATTCAAACATGCTTATTAGTAATAATAAATTACTTGACTGAGAGGATTGTTTAAATTCTTTATTTCATAGAATCATAGAATTGTAGAGTTTGAGGGTACCCCGTGGGCCATCTAGTCCAACCCCCTGAAATGCAGGAATCTCAACTAAAGCATCCATGACAGATGGCCATCCAACCTCTGGTTAAAAACCTCCAATGAAGGAGAGCCCATCACCTCCTGAGGGAGTCCATTCCACTGTCTAAGCCAGGCATCCCCAAACTGCGGCCCTCCAGATGTTTTGGCCTACAACTCCCATGATCCCTAGCTAACAGGACCAGTGGTCAGGGAAGATAGGGACTGTAGTCCAAAACATCTGGAGGGCTGAAGTTTGGGGATGCCTGGTCTAAGCGATCAGTTTGTAAGCAATCAAGGTACTTGCCGAAGTACATATAGGGTTGGATCCAGACAGGATTAACCACATTCTGGGCCACAACAAAATCAATCTGAAAAATTAGTCACAATAAACTGAAGCATCATTGATTTCTAGGGCAACTAGCTTAATCTGGACTCAATCCATAGGCCCCACTCCAAAAGCAAGTTACTAGTTTAGCCAACTGTTAAATCACTTTGAAATTAATGAGAAGTAATTAAGTTGCAACCAAATTGTCCTACTGATTGCAAAAGGACGGAAATGTGACTGATTTGCTCCCTCTGGATTGGGGCTGTGCATTCCATTAACTCAGCATGGATTTTATCTCTCCCCCCGCCAGTGATTTTATATGGCATAAAGTGGGATGGGCTAACCTCCTGCTTGGGGGCCTGATCTGACCCACTGAGCGATTTTTCTGAGCTCCAAAATCACACCACTTTGATGGCAGTAGCAAAAAGGAAATATAGAGGAGACATGGGTTGGGGTGGAAAGAGGCTTATATCCCCTCCATTCAGCTGAGGGTGGTGATGCCTCTGTGTTTGAGAGATACTGCATGGTGACCATACTCCCTGCTGGCATGCAGGTTGGGCTAAAGGCGATTGTTGCCCTTGGGCAAAAAAGATTAGCCACTCTTGGCTCAAAACTATTTAGTTCATTACATTCTGTCCTACCCTTCCTTCATTGAACTCAGAGTAGTCAAAAGAGGACACTGTGTTCTATATCCTGAGAAAACGTGACTGGGGAGGTGAGGAAATAGCCATTTTACTGGTTTATTTAATGATGTCATTATATTTGTTATATCTCTTTATCTTTACTAAAACCTTAAGAAAAGAAAACGGGACTTGGCTGAGACCATCTAGCTGGCCAACCCAGGATTTGAACCCAGGTCTTCCCAGGCTTGATTCTGTCCATGATGCAGCATAGCTTCTCAACTGGAACTCTACACTGTAAGGTCTAGTGATTTTTACAAGGTGATAGTATAAAGAGAGAGCAGCATTTACACAAAATATTAAAAAGCGGGAAATGGTACTTTGTTCAAGGAGAAGCAAAACGCAATTGCGAAAACACAACAACACAATAATTTAATAGTTCACCTTTCTCTGTAAATTCAGAGCAAAGAAAGAGAAGTATCTAGGTGTAGCGACATTAAGCCTCAATGGTGGGGGAAATGTCAGAATTTTATCGCTTGCATTTTGTTCTAAACATCCATGATGAAAAAAATGTGTAGTTAATATATACAAATTTGCAAACAAGAACTATGCGCATCTAAAAAGAACCAATAAAACAACATACAAGTCAACAGACTGTTATGCTAGTGAAATTGGAATAAAATCGCAGAGAAGCCAGGTGTCCACCCCATAATTAACAGCATCCTCACCCATGAATTTTTCATGGCATTTCATAGCAGCCAGAGCTTAAAGAGCCACAATACCAGAAGGCATTATTGTTTGCCAACAGCTAACCTGACTTGTCTGGCAGCTATTTATAGCAAAGTCTACAAGATTACAGATCTATACCAATATATTTTGATCTTGTACACAACAATTTCCTGAGCTGCAGGGAAAGAAAACAGAGTCTTACTTACAGCAGCAGCAGCATTAAAAAAGGAAAGGAAGCCTAAGCCCTATGAAAAGTTGCCCCAAACAGCCATTACTCAGGGCTTTAAACCAAGGAGACATACACTGTTAATAAACAGATATGAATAGGAACCACATCCTGCCCCCCTCTGACGAAAGATGCATTTAGCTCAGCCTTCATCACTCTGGGACTCTTCAGGTGTCTTGAATTACAACTCCAGTAATTCCTGACCAACAGCCATTCTGCCTAGGGCTGAGAGGCTGAAGGCAGCTGGAACACAACAATAACTTCAAGGTACCAGGTAGGGGAAGGCTGATGTTGCTTTGTGTTATAACAATGCAGATTTATTATAACCACAGTAGGTGGTTATACAGAATTGACACATTGCAGGCAGCTCGAGTTTTCAATTTTTTCTAATCCAATCTAATCTGAAATTGGATTGAGAGTCTCCAAGCAAAAATGCCTTGCAAAAATCTCAGAAGCTGGGGATGTGGGGCCACTTCCTAGGACTGCTGATGACTTGAGGACAAGGCTTCAGTACAGCTACTTGGAATTCTGCAAAAAAAGGTAGCTTGAATTTTGCAATATCGCCAATTTGCAAAAAAAAGGGTTGTTGTTTTTGCAGAATCTATCTTTTGTTATTACATAATTTAAATATTTGGAGGGTGGGATGGGTGGAGGTAAAGGCTCAAGCCTGCTAGGTTTGGAGCTTCATGGGAAGAAGGTGCAGGAACAATGGAAACTGCCTTATTGTCATCCAGACAATCATGACCAGCTAGCAGCTTTAGCCAGCGCTGCCCTACTGGCTGGAAGGGATTCTACAGAGTCGCTGGCAGAGGTCTTGCCCAGTACCGGGTACTTGATCCTTTCCCCTTTACTTTTCTTCTTTCTTATAAACTGGATGTGCCAGGGATCAAACCTGGGATCTCCTGCATGCAAGCAGAAGGTCATCTGAGACAAGCACAGGTGCAGGATTCATCAGGATGAACTGAGTGTTACAAATGATGGCAACATACTCAATGAACTGAGATTATGCATATCACCTGAGAAGAAAGTGCAACTGAGTTCAATGGATTCCCGCCCCCCCTCCTGAAGGTCGCAACTTAAATCACTACTAATTGAAGCTTTTGCATATTCCTGTGTCCCAGTACTAAGGGAAGAGTTACATTTCCAAAACACATGCATTCAGAGCTCTTTTTCCTCTGACTGCCAGTTCTGCTGAATCATTAATAGGATCTCAATTTGTTGTAGCCTTTAGCTCTCCGTTTTGTTGCCCTTTCTCAGTTTCACTAACCTTGGAATACAATTAGTAAGGCAAAACCATACGAATACCGGTCCATACACTACAAACTGGGACAGAGGATTTTGTTGTTGTTGTTAAGCATAAAACATACACAATACGGGACAACTGTTGACAGGCGGAATTGGAAAAATGTTCCAGGCGCAAAAACCAGTAGGGAGAAAGCATGGAAGAGACTGTGAGAAGAGTGGAGAATTGGGTGGATAGGAGATGCCATTGAGAGGTGAAAGCAGCCCATTTGAAGTCTGGATTTGGATGATATTTTAAAATAAAATAACAAAGCGCTGGGCTTTCCCTCCAGGAAAGGGAATTTCAAAAGTTGCTGACATTCTCAGAACCGAAAGGGGCTCAACAGACAGTGCAGGTTTGCTGCTGGCTTCTTTGCTATTTGCACCTGTCTCTTGCTATCTACTACCGGTATCTCATTTAGACACAAAATCCTGATAGCATCTGCTAGCATACCCACAAAGAACAGCAATGTTTTTCTCATAATGACAGGAAGCCAGCACACATCCATGGATAGGTGATGCCAACAGATGAAAAAATGAGAGAGGGAGAGGGAGGAGGAGAGGGAGAGAGATCGAGTATCTTTTAATGGTGGGTGCATTCAGCTTTATAGTTTGGTTTTGCAGTTGTTGTTTTTCTAGCCTTCCTAGCAATTACGAAACAGGAAGCCGTTGCAATACAGTCCTGAAGCTCGAAGGCACTGAAAGCACATTTAAGTCATCTGCATGTTTCCAGAAAATCAGCAGTTTTGAAGTTAGATTTTAGGTGAGAAGGTCTTGGTGTGGTTGCAGAACAAGCCTGACTCTGTGCTTTCCCTCTACATTTTGCGGGGTAAGTGTACTTGCTTTACTTGATCGGCTGTTACTCTGCTGTCAAAATGCATTTTCTGACCCTTCGGAGCTCAATGTACAGGGCAGTTTACAGGGTCTTCAGATAAATCCTGCATTACTTGCTTTGAGCGAATACAGCCTAGGGACATGTTGAGCATGAGAATGTACTGTATCTCTTTTAGTAGTCTGGGTGTACACTGCACCACAATAAATCCACACTCTGCTGTCAGAACAATGTGTTCTGATTTGGTACACTCGTGTATGTATTTTCTTTGTGAATTTTGTTCTGCAAAGTGATCTGCTAGGCAATGTTTTGAGTGCACAGGTCAAGAAGGGAAATGTGACGGAGGGGAAAAGGGCAAGGAGACTGGGCACACACTGGCAGCAGAGGCAGGGGACAGAGAAACATTGTGGGAACTGGGGAGGGTCCCCAAGTCTCATGGTCACTGGAAGTTGAGACCAACAGCCACACAAGCCTTCATTAGAGAGTGCTCTGGTCATGATTTCCTTTAAGGTTTCCTTTTTAAAAATTGAGAGCCAAGATGGTTGAAATTCCATGCTTGTGTTGTAAACTCATTGCCAGAATACACAGATCTGTTAACAGTCAAAGAGATCCTATCAGGCATTTAATTTTCCGGAGCAATGCTGTAGCTGCTGCTAAACTCCGTCAATATCACTCACCCAGGACCAATGCCTAATAATATGATTTATACAGTGCCTTACACAGACACATTGGCAAAAACAGATAGGTCCCTGCACCTGTCCACCCCATGAGTTTGCTATGTAAAAGAAATATAACAACGAGAGCTGTTAAAAAGTGTGATGTAATTGGACTCTGAACAGAGTGCTCTAGCATGCCATAATGTCTACTTTTCTATCACTTACTATCAAAAGTATGATCTGTGACTGAACACAGATGAAGTCTTGTCTTTGATAATGCTCCCAGAACTGCAGAACACCATAAAGGTAAAATGAGGAAGATACTCATGGCACCAATGCCAGAAATACAGTAATAGTAATAATAGCAGCAGCAGTAGTAGTGATGATGATGATGGTATATTGTATTCAATGTAGCACTAAAGCTTATGCACATGGGTCTCTCCTTGGGGAATGGGACTTCTTCCCTCTTCTCCCTGCTTGCAACCCTCTTAAAACTATTCTAGGACTTCCTCCAACCCTCTGGAACAGATCTGGGGTGATTCAGGAGATGCATGGAGGGAGGGGGGAAGAGACTAATTGTGTGCCAGTAACTATTTCATTGAATACCACCCAATGATGCCACGCTTAAAAAGATCCCAAAGGCAGGGCCATGTGCTTCCAGATGTTGTTGGACTCATGGTCAACAGTCAAAGGATGATAGAATCTTGATGGGTGCCTCCTTAGGGACCTATACCCCTCAGGATCTTGCATGCAATACAGGAATATACAGATATGCATGGCAATTAATATACAACAGTGCATCACAGAATGAACCCTGTGATGTGTAAGATTCTGCTTTCCCTTTAAGATACGCTTCTAAGACAACTGGGAACAGGAAATGCTATCTGAAAGCACATGGGCAGTTTCAAGAAAAGGCTAGATCACTGGGTGGGAATTTCCCACACCATTTCCCCAACTCTGCCCCACTGCCCCAATCTATGAGTTTTAGTTCCTGAATTTCAGCTTCTCCCCCAGAAAAGTTAAGAGCTTTGATACTTTTACTGATTACCATATTTTCACCCCAGTTTCCAAGCAGTTCTCATCTCAAAAATCACGACGCATAAATTAAAAAAGGAAAAGAGATAGGCACTGTCACCAAGCTTACAAATGCAAACAAGGGAAGGGAAGGGAAGTGGAGAGGAAAGCTGGAGGAGAAAAATCAGTTCTTTAAGTCTAGGGCAGTGGTTCCCATTTAGCTAATTACTGAGGACCCCTATTTTTCAAAATCCAAGCCATGGAACCCCTACTTGAAAATTTTGATAACTCTATGGTAGTTACATTAGAATTGTTATCACTGTGTGATTTCAAAACTGATTTTGGCCAATATATTGAAAAACCGCACAGCGCTAAAACAGGCCATAAATTTTGTGGTATTACCATGCAAAAATGACAAAAAATAGTGTGGGGGGGGAGGCAAGAGATACAGCCACAAACCCCCTGAGTGCATTCTGCAGTCCCTCGGCTGTCCCCAGACCCCTAACTGGGAACCACTGCTCTAGGGTAAGAGCTATAAGCAGGAACTGCAATCCAGTTGGTCCCAAGCTGGATCTTCCCTTGCTGATGTTCTTTTTTTCTGAACAGTAGCTGCGGACACCTGCTCCCTTGGCTGATGGATGGGACTAGAGGGTCCTTCCCCTTGCTTCTGCAGCCTCACAGCAACAGGTTGTTAGATCTGAGCATTCTTTCAGACTGAAAGTGGGGAAGTGAGCCCCCTGCCGTGGCTCCTATTCTAGGCGATAAGACAGGGCCAGGTTGGCCTCCTCTTGCCTTGATGCTGTTATTCCTAGGAGACATCTCCCTGGTCCCTTGGCCACTGAAAGGGACACCTGCAGTTCTTGGGATTTTCTGGCTACCGTTTTTTGGCATTCTACCCTATGCAGAAACAGGACCCACTTATAGGTATTGTCAGTTTTCTGAGTGTGACACTAACTAAACTGCAGAGTGCCGCAGGAGAAAGGCAATAAAAGTGCTCCAAGCCTGCTGCACTATACATTGCAACAGGTTTTAAGTCACTCTCAGGGCTGACTCACATACCTGCTTATTCCATGATTTCTCAACAGACAACTGCTTCCACTGAAAGAGGTAGTTTTAGACCACATGTTAACTCCTTTGACGTTTTACACATACAAGAACTCCGTTAATGTTGCAGTCGTCAAGTTAAATTGCACGTATGATCTCATCCTGTTTTAGCTTCTCTGAGAGAACCTGGGAAGCAGTACAGTTCTCTTGGAATTACACAGAAGCCTGAGAATCCTGTTTTAAATGATGTAGGTTTCAAATATTGGTGTAACAAAAGACAGGGACAAAGGAAGCTGTAAGGAAAAGCCTGTGAGAAGGAAGGGGTTGCATGTCAATAATTTGCCTGATATTGGGGAAACATTCATTCCTAAACACTATTGTGGAGGTCAGCTACACATGTAACACCCAATTTGATTTTAGAGACAGCCCAGATGCTCTTATGAAAATCCTGAGAAGTGCATTTTTTTAAAAAAAAAAGTCTATCCCTAATGTTTGTAAAGAGAAGGGTCAATACATAATTGTGGGTATTTTCTATGTGGTCTGGTGCCAATACACTGTCCAGACTTGAATTAGACCACAGGCATTTAAGCATTTAAGGTTAGAACTTTCTGTATTTGTCATACTACCCTACAGGAAACCCCACTACAGTTCTCATTCTGTTATTTAGGATACAGCAGGTGGTTCGGGGCAACAGCACCCACGAAACAGGAACAATATTTATTTAACCTTTATTTAGTGAAATAAATAAATAAATAAAAGTGAGAAGCATCCATTCTTGCTGTGTGCCATGCCCAATCATATATGGTATATATGTTGCAGAGCATCTGGGGTGGGGTCAAGCAAACAATGGTTAAGGAAGGGTATTGGGTTTACACATGACACCAAGCCACTGTTAAAACAAACCAAGGTTCATAAACCAACAACAAACTATGTATTCAGATCATGGTTTGCTGGCAAGAAACAAACCAAAGAGTTATGCTGCTGGGCCATGTACACATGCAACACTGAGCAATGATTTAATAAATCACAGTGTCATAAACCACGGTTTAGCATTAGTTTGCATACAGGAATAGTGGTTCATGCTTGGATTGGATTATTTCCCCTCCTCCTCACTGTGAATTCCCTAACAGATTTTTCCTATCCATTAAGCCTTTTTTCAAGCATTAATGTAGTTAACTGAGACAGGTTGGAGTAATGTAACCATAACTATAAAGAAGGCTTTAAAGAATTATTTTTTAAGGGCAATACTGTAAAGTCTATAGGTTATTTACTCCACTACTGAAGACTAATCTTTGGAATAGGCAGTGAAAACCATTGCTATGCCAACATAAACAAGGATGTTGCAAAAGAATGTTCAGGAAACAAAGAGACTTTTCAACAATTCATGGTTTTTGTGTAGTTGTGCTGTTTCATGTTTCTCCTTCCTGGAAGGAAAGAGGACTGGGGAGTTACTGTTTTTTTTCTAATTTTTGTTTTCATTTATAAATAAAGCGGCTGAAACACTGTGAGTAGCAGACTCACAGAACATGAACCTAAATTATTTACTTCTTCAAAACATCTATACCCCAATCTTTAGCCAGCAAAGCTCTCAGAGTGGCTTACAAACCAATAAAAATAGCATAGCCCCTGCCCCCACTCAAAATCTAAAACCTAAGAAGACATGAAACAAAAGGGGGAAAGGGACAGGAAGAGGAAAACAAACTCACTCAGACAACGTTTTAGTACCTCTCCTACTTATTCTGTAAGAAATAATATAATCCCTACGTATATTCTGGAATAAGAAGGTTAATCAACCATAGAAATGCAGCTGTTGTTCTATTATGCAATGTAGAAAGGCTGCCCTCCTTCTATTCTTTGGAATAGGCTTGTCCTTGGTGAATAGTTGGGCTGCACTGTGTGTAAAGCCACTCTAACATATCTGCCTAAAAAGTGGGAAGGGATGTAACTGGTCTGCCCAGTCTGAGGGAGTTGAAAGAAGTGGGGTTGTCATTGGTTTTGTGTGTGTGTGTGTGTGTGTGTGTGTGTGTGTGTGTGTGTGTGTGTGTGTGTTATATTTCATGTGCTAAAAGCTGAGGTTCTTTTGCAGGGGGTCGGGGTAGGTTCCATCTAACCTTGGGGAAGAAAAGATGCAGCAGACACCTTCACTCCCTAGTGCTCTCACCCATCTTCCTTACTCAGTTTCCACTCTCCTGTGAAGAAAAGCAGCAGTACAGAGCAGCTCTGGAGCCTAATGGTATCAACTGGGCCCCCATGAGCCTTCCTGCTCCAACAGGAATAGTTGTATAAAACAACAGTTTCTAGCTAGTCTCTAGAAGGTCAGCGGTTCACCCTGTAAGGTCAACAACCTCTAGCTGCATTACAGCCAATTTCAGGAAGGTTAGGTCATCACCTGTTTCTGGAATCCTCAGTATCAGGCTGTGATAGAGTGATGTTCCATGAATTTGTCCAGATCCCTTTTAAAGCCATCTAAATGGGTGGCTATCACCACATCCTGAGGGTGTCAGGATAGATAGACCATGCTGTGCGAGAGGGGCAAATTGACTGGCCTTAAATAATGCAACTTCCTATGTGGCAGAAAACCTGCCATACTGTATATACTTACAGTCCACCATTCACCAAATGGCTCCAGGATGAGTGATAAAAAATATAACCACTGAAACAACTATAAAATAAAAACCAGAACGCTAACCGAAAACAAAAAGCAGAAGCACAGAACAACAACGCAGAAAGGAAAGTGCCCGCTCAGCCCAAGACCTAGGTAAGAAGTGTTTCCTTGATCAATTATTCAAAATCATGCAAAGATGGTGCAAGATGCATCTCAGAGGGGAGCTCATTCCACAAATTGGGGGCCAACAGAAAGATGGCTGTCCCACATGCCCCCTTACCACAGAGGGAGGCCCACAAGCAGACTCAGATATTTGCTAATGCAGCTAGGGGATTTTCCTGCTTTTTGAGAGGCAAAAGGCACAATATTATCTAGTTCAGTTCTACAGATGTTGCTGCTATATTGTTTTATTATTAATTAAATCTGTTGGTTGTTTTGTGTTGCCCAGGGCAACCCATAGTGACTTACAATCAGCCAACCAACCAACCAACTGTTGCAGTTATGGCTCAAATCTCTTCTCTTTAATTGTGCTGCCCTAAAAGTTAATGTCTTGTGTGGCAGGGCCATAAATACAGAATACAATCTATGCAGGCCAGCAACTCTTCAAAGACAGAACAACACATTTAGAACGTAGAACTGTCCAGTTCCAGTCATGATGAAAAAATCTCTTTAAAATTAGTGGGGAGGAAAAATGAATAACGTCTCATCACAAATTCCAGTACCCATCAAAAGCAATGCATTTTAAGACTCAAGAGATGGTATCCAACTCATTCGTTCCATTAGAACAAGGATTTCCTGTTGCCCTCCCCAAATCTACTCCAGAGGGTTGGGGAAAACCCTAGAACAGATTTAAGGAGTGCACAGAGGGAGGGAGGAAAGCGCTGTAGAAGCAAGAAAGCCTTCCAAGTAGCACTACTTTGGATACAACCCAAATATTTTTCTGAAGTGTTTACAGGTGGGCATAACAGGGATGTACAGCAAGGAGACAAAAGAAAGTAAATACTTATATATTAATAAGCTCACATATTAAGAGCAGGATTTTTTAAAAAAACAACAACAACACATTGCACTTAAAAGGTTGAGAAGGCTTAGGAAAAGCTGGACAGAACGTGACAGTTTTCTGTTTTATTGCCTCAAGCATTTTGACATATGGCATGTCTGCTTGGGCTAAGCCCACAACAGAGAACTTTTTTTGTGTACCATCAGGAACGTACACATTTTATTGCACTTATATGGCAATTTAAGCTTCATTTTTTTAAAAAAAAAACACCTGGACTGCAAACAGTCCCGGGTCGTCACCACCTAGAACATCGCCACCTTCTTTGACGGCACTTCTTGGAATTCCTATGCCTCTACAAGCAGCTGTATTTGTTTTTAAAGGGGAGGGAGGTATAACTCTGTTCCACAGATAGTCTGTCACTATGGGTGGAATTGTCTTAAAAATATTTGCTGGATGCTGCTCTGCCAGCTATATAATTGTCACACCAGCATTTTGCCAGCCTGCTGACCCCCAGACTTTTTGGCCTACAACTCCAATCAGTCTCGTGTGCTGCATGGAGTTGATGGAAGCTGTAGTCTAAAACATCCGGAGGGCAACAGGATGGCGAAGGCTGGACTATGCAATAAAATGGCTGGTGATGGTTGATGGTGATTTAACTGGTTTATTGTAGTGAAAGCTTCTGTAGGCAAGAGCCTAAACCACCTTGTAAAGTATCTTTGGAACTCATGAAAGTGTTGATAAATAACTACTTTAGAATGTTAGTTGTCTTTCGCTTTTGTGGAAATAATTCTGCAGTCTCCTTTTTAAAAAATTAATCGAAATTTCAGTGTTACACATGCACAATAGCACTTCTAAAATAACTGAGTATTCCTGAAAGGCCCAATCTCACTGTGAATGAAGCACTCTTCAAAAAAAGCACAATGATCAAGTGTTTAATGAAGCAGGAATGGTAGGGGATTAAATCCAACCCTTGCTGCCCCCCAGACAGTTTATAGGAGCAATTTCGGATTTTAGAACAGCGCTCAGTGCATTGCCCTAACGGCTGAACTGGGGGGCATGGGCACCCCTCTCCCACCTAATTGCATAGGTGCTTTTCTAGGCAGCCAGGAATATGCACATAGAAATCCATTTCCGTATGTGCATGGCTCCTCCTGATTGCATCCAAATGTCTACCATTATTAATTATTATTATTATTATTAGAACAGCTTTAGTTAAAACTGAGAATTAGAACAAAGCTACAGAATTCTACACAGAGACCATTTAAAATTTCTTTTTCCCCACTCCATGCACCCCACAGCTCTCAATTCATTATTTAAACTTCCAAACCAAGCACTTAAATGAAACACAAAAGCCTTCACACATTAAGATGACGAAAGAAGTGAAATTATTTAGATTGGGAGGAAGGCACAAAGCCAGATTCCTCAGCCTGATTCATTATTTCTTCACTCTTCCCTGGTAGGCAAAAAATCCTTACACTCCTCTCACATGCCTGTCATCAAGTGGAAAGTTTCAGCAACCGGAGAGTTAAAGAAAAGAAAAGAAAAGAAAAGCACAAGATTTCTTCACATTGTTCACTGTACTCTGCTAGCAGCCTAGAGGTTAAAGCCATACCAATACTATTTATAATCAACAGCAATGCTTTATCTACAGATCTCATTTACAAAGACTGGTTTCACTGCCTTAAAAGGCTGTCTGTACAACAACAACAAAATCCAGAAAAACACAAGCTATTTTTAATTATGTCATCCAGAATATTGCTCCTGAATAAAAAAAATGGGACTTAAGTGGTTAAGGAAAACTAATCCTAAAATGCAAACATTTCACATTAATTATTAACTACTTTCACGTGATAGAAGGTCTCCGCATGAGAAAGGGAAGGACATAAGAGTCTGAATCTGCCTGAAGGGCAATGGATCCTGAGAATTTTCTCTCTCATTTCTCAAATTTGGCTCCAAACAGTCTGCCTTTTCCAGCAGAGGGTGAGTTTATTATTTCTAAACTTTATGGTGTTTTTTTTAAAAAAAAATTAATTACAACCGGCTTCAAAATCACGGGTCACTTACAGTGCAATCCAATATCTGCTGACTCTTGAACTTAACAGGACTTACTTCTGAGTAGACATATATAGAATTGTACTGGGGGGGGGGAGAGATTCACACCTGTCTATTACCCATTTCTGCCATTTTCTTGAATAAATGTGCCAATCTGTTTCTTAGTAGGCACTGAATTAAATCCAAACAACTAAAACTGGAGAACGGGCTCTTTTGGTTCACTTAAAAATCGAAATCCTTGTGAGTTAGCCAATTTCCACCCCTACTATAAACAATCCCATGTCAGTCACCTCCTCTAACTCCTGAGATTAGCATTTTTGGAACACAATTTTAAACAGTTAATCCTTGTTTGCGAATAAACATGTTGAGCAAGGCAAAACAGAATAACTATACAGCGTTACATATATAGCGTTACAGCTGCTGGTTTCTAGTTGGCAGTAGTATTTCACCGCAGTTCCTGATTTTAAAAAGAGAAAATATTTCATCTGAAAAACAAAAGAAGGGGACAATAAAAGTGGCCATCACTTGTACTGGTTGAGTGTGTTTGGGTTCTGTTGAATTCCGAGAGCTCATCCACTGCTCCAATTCTTAAATATCT
Source organism: Zootoca vivipara (assembly GCF_963506605.1). Classification (NCBI taxonomy): domain Eukaryota; kingdom Metazoa; phylum Chordata; class Lepidosauria; order Squamata; family Lacertidae; genus Zootoca; species Zootoca vivipara. The sequence goes on along the minus strand of NC_083282.1, from coordinate 81,753,836 downwards.
TTTAGGGAAGGAGAAGTTGGTGGTCTGTTTTGCTTACACTGGAGGAAGTAGCAATCGAGTCATATGCCCCAGGGTTAGGTCATTCAGACCACCACATTACTGTTGCTTTTAACTCCCCCCACCCAACAACTCCCAGCCTGAATCCGGCAGCAAGTCTTCCTCTGTGGTGTGCGGCTCTCTCAAGGATGTGGTTTAATTTGTGGAGGAAACTGATGTGTGGAAGATATTGTCTTGGGACAGACAGCTAGACCTGATGCCCTTCTGGTCTATCCAAGCTTTATGATTTATGTTTTGTGGACAAGGCAGTTTATGAAACAAAATTAAAAAATTCCTTCCAGTAGCACCTTAGAGACCAACTAAGTTTGTCATTGGTATCAGCTTTCGTGTGCATGCACACTTCCTCAGATACCTAGCGGTTTATCTTATACATGAGGCTATGGCTACGCTATGTGTTCTACAAAATATGCAAAGCCAGGATTTTTTAGCACTGGACATTAAAAAGTTGCTCACCCTGAGCTATTCCAGAATCATGGCACAGTGTTAGTGCCACTTCACAGGTAGCAAACAGTATGAAACCTTCAGAACATGCCTTTTACTGTGCACACGGATGCTGGGAACTTGTCATAAGCCATGGTTTCTCAATGCACCTAACATGGCCTCAGATGAAATGATGAAGTATGGTTTGGCAACTTAGGACCACATCTGTGGGCCTGTGATATGGGGTGGAAAATTTCCGGGGGGGGGGGGATTCGTGCTTTATTTTTTTGTGGAAAAATAATCAGTTTTGTATGTTCACTAGTAACAATGAATAGGTACCTAACTGCAAATCAAATAGGAGGGAGGGAAGTGTGGCAGTTTCAAAGTTGTAATTAATGTTTTTCAAGTGATTATTTCTAGCAAGTATGTGAGTCTGCGCATCAACCACAATTCTTTGGGTTACAAATTTTGTGTCAACAGTTTTCAATACCTTTACAGTGGTACCTCGGTTTAAGTACACAATTGGTTCCGGAAGTCTGTACTTAACCTGAAGCGTACTTAACCTGAAGCGAACCTTCCCATTGAAAGTAATGGAAAGTGGATTAATCCGTTCCAGACGGGTCCGTGGAGTACTTAAACTGAAAGTACTCAAACCGAAGCGTACTTAAACCGAAGTATGACTGTACTTTTTCTTGTTAAATGCAAACAACACAAGGGTGTACATGCTGCTGTCTTTAAAAGTTTACAAGTATTCCAATAAAATTTCTACATATCATGGAACCTTGGTTTATGAACACCTCGGTTTATGAATTTTCGGTTTACGAACGCCGCAGACCCATCTGGAATGGATTAATTCACTTTCCATTACTTTCAATGGGAAAGTTCGCTTCAGTTTATGAACAGACTTCTGGAACCAATTACACCCATGCTTCGGGTTAAGTACGCTTCAGGTTGAGTACTCCGTGGACCCGTCTGGAACGGATTAATCCACTTTCCATTACTTTCAATGGGAAAGTTCACTTCAGTTTATGAATGCGTCAGTTTAAATACTCCGCGGACCGTCTGGAACAGATTAATCCACTTTCCATTACTTTCAATGGGAAAGTTTGCTTCAGTTTATGAATGCTTCAGTTTATGAACAGACTTCCAGAACCAATTGTGTTCATAAACCGAGGTACCACTGTACTAGAACATTTGAACCACATTAAGTGCTCCCAAACTATGATTTGCAAACACAAACACAATATTTTTTTTATTGCAAACTGTGATTTGGAGGCACTATCAAGAATTTGACATAGCCAAAGATGGTTTTAAAAAAACACAAACTATTGAAAGGGGAGCCTGTGTGAGAGACTGTGCACGAAACCATGGTTTGGCATTATGTCTGAACTGAGCCACTGTGTACATGCTGTGAACTATATGCAACAAAAGGCAAGTGACAGTCACACAATGTATTTAGGAAAAATGCAATGTGAGAACTAATCCCGAGACTCATAATGCATACTTTAAGAAGTGGAAAAGGAAATCTGGATATGGTGAAGATCTACCATTGACAGAGCTACGCATTGTATGAGTCTCACAACAGCTTCCATCTAGCACAGTAGTGTTTACTTTGAATGATAGTAGCTCTTCAAAAACAGTTGAGGTTGTTATCTGAAACCCTAAAGTGAAGGTGCTGATGAATGAACCAGTGACCGATGGCATACAATGCGCAGGTTTGAATACTGAGCTTTGGCCCCCTCCTCATTAAACATTAATACACGCATCACCATTACAAAATAACTTTTCTCAAGCTTGCAGCAGTTAATAAGAAAGGAATGGCTGTACTTTACTCAGGGTCTGTAAAGGTTTACTTCCAAGTACGGTACCTCTGTCTGCTCCAATTCCACCAGCAGCTCTGTTGTGCCTTTGCAGTACAAACTGAACACAGGCATCGTTCTATTATCCTATGAGATTTGCCCCACGAATCCCTCTAAATATCTAATAAGGAAATGGAAGTCTCAAAATATGCTTCAATTGTATACTCAAATGTTATTTTTTTAAAAAGGAAAACACTCTTTGATAGTAGTGAAGTTTCTACAACATGATAATCAGGGATTGAAAAACAGAATAAAGATGGTGGATATTGCAAAACTCTAGGTCAGGGGTGTCCAACAGGTTGATCACAATCTACCGGTCGATCGCGGGGTGTCTCTGGTCGATCCTGGATGTTCTCAGGACCCCTATGGCCCCCCCCAAAGAAAAGCTCAACTATTTTGGCTCATCCTCCCCCCCAAAAAGCTCAACAACTTTGATGGGTAGATCACTGCCAGTTTTTTTATACTGGGAGTAGATCGCAGTCTCTTGGAAGTTGGACGTGCCTGCTCTAGGCGAAATATGATAGATAATTCCTCCACCACCTTACATCTATTGTTGTCTCTAATTTTCAAGGGGTACATATGATTTCAGGGATACCTTTAATTTTGTTTGCATTTTTTCATTAAGTTTCTAGAAGATAAATAACTAGCCAGAACCATCCTGTTTCTGTTGCCCCTCCTCTTTGGATCCAGCACAGGAGTCACCCTCTTTATCAATTTGGTTTAAAATTCTGTGTTATCTGTGTTAAGAGCATTACTGCAAAAACAAGAGCGTCCTTTGCATACATAAAGATTGTATGCAACTAAGTTATACTCAGAGTATTTGTGCAATAATTTCAGAGGGTCTAGTCTGAATAGCACTTGTGTTGGATAGAAGCCTAACACATTTATTATGACATTAGCCTGCATGGCCTTCTGTCTGTGGTGGCCCATGAAAGCTACGTTGTAATAAATTTGGTAGTCTTTAAGGTGCACTGGAATCGCTTTTAAAGAACAACTAAATGGCATTATTAATTGCCTTTATATCCCCCCTAAAGAGGGACCCAGGTGGCGCTGTGGTTAAACCACTGAGCCTAGGGCCTGCTGATCAGAAGGTCGGCAGTTCGAATCCCTGTGACGGGGTGAGCTCCCGTTGCTCGGTCCCAGCTCCTGCCAACCTAGCAGTTCGAAAGCACGTCAAAATGCAAGTAGATAAATAGGAACCGCTACAGCGGGAAGGTAAACGGCGTTTCCATGTGCTGCTCTGGTTTGCCAGAAGCAGCTTTGTCATGCTGGCCACATGACCTGGAAGCTATACGCCGGCTCCCTCGGCCAATAATGCGAGATGAGCGCGCAACCCCAGAGTCGGTCACGACTGGACCTAATGGTCAGGGGTCCCTTTACCTTTATCCCCCCTAAAGAGTCTAAACAACCAAAATATCTAAAAACAATTCCAATACTAGGAAAGGTCTCTACTAAAAAGACTTGTTGAAAGAGGTGGGTCTTCAGTAGGTACTGAAAAGATAACAGTGCGGGCACCTAATATTTAACCGGAGGGAATTCCAAAGGGTTGGTACCACCATACTAAATGCCTGATTCCTATATTGTGTGGAGACCACCTGATAAGATGGTACCTGCAGGAAGCCTTCACCTACAATGATCAATGACTGGATATATAATGGGTGAGAGACAATCAGGTATAAGCCACTCAAAGAGGAACATAAAATGAGGGAGGACCTTATGAGCAGGACCAGGAAACCTACATTTAAAGTCACACCATGGCAGGGTACAATGCAGCCTCAGAAAAATTTCTAGTGCAAATGCACATCAACCCAAATGTACTAAAGCAGGCATGTCAAACTTGCGGCCCTCCAGATGTTTTGGACTACAATTCCCATCTTCCCCAACCACTGGTCCTGCTAGCTAGGGATCATGGGAGTTGTAGGCCAAAACATCTGGAGGGCCGCATGTTTGACATGCCTGTACTAAAGCATCAGTGCTCCTAGCGCTGTTTCCTCTTTTGCTTCATTCTGAATTGCTGACGACCTATTATTAGGACAATGATGTTTTCCTAGCATCTCTACTCAAAAGAACAAAACCTTTACTTTGAAATATCTGCAGAACAGAGACACCGGCAGGTGGAGAAGGGTCTTCAGCAATCTGTTTTTGATGCTGTTGCTCAGGCATTAATACTTTGTGTTCGAAACAGTGGCATGGCAAGCAGGGAAGAACATCCCTATTTCCATCTGTGAAATGCTGCAGCGTGATGTCCTGGTGACAGTTCCTGTCAAACGTGTCTGGAGTCGCATTTTGTGTGTCCTGCCACAGTCTGACCTTGAATACAGCCGACGCTGGCTCTCCTCCTAGCCTCTTATAGCAGGGAAATGTCAGTTACAAATGCAAGTGGCTTCAGTCTGTCTAGGTAGGCAGGGTGGATCTTAAGGATGCATATTTGCTTTTCAGTGATGTTTGCATGTGCAGAGGCTTTTAAAACCTTTAGTGAACTGTACCCCCAATGCTCTGCTCACGCACTTCCCGGTGGCAGTGTTGTTACAACATCAGCCGTAGGTCTGCCTAATCCAGAGCGGTTTTCTACTCCCTTTTTTTTAATCGCTCACCCACCGTAGCGCAGCCTTTCTGGCTCTGTGACACAGCCAGCACTTCCCTACTGTAACACCCCTTAAACACACTCTAACCCTCACAACAGGGTACATAATGTCCATTATGCTAATCTATTCTTGGCTCTGTTAGTCACTTGGCAGCAGACTGCAATCTCAGAGCAAGCGTGATTCTGTTTTGCTGAGAAAACTTTGCGCCCACCTTTCAAAGACTCCCTCCTCCTCCCCCTTCTTCCCCCTCCTTCCTCACATCATCCAAAACCTGATGCGAGAACTGAACCTTTGCAGATTCAGTGGACGCATGAGGCTTGCATTAAGAATACGCCGGATTGCTTCCATGTGTATGTTTACACAGTAAGCCAATCCCCTATGAGTCTCTAAGCAAACGCTATTCTGCTGGGACTACTATTCCTGATGTTTTCCTTAGGCCTGCAGAGACAGCACCGCAGAAGAGCAGTGTGACTAAGAGAGAGACAGGAGTAAGCAGCAAAATGGATGCATCTTCCATCTAGCACTACACAGAAAGGATTTCATCAGCACAATGAACTGGGGAAAAGGACACTCTTCTGACTTGAAGACCAGGATAGGCTGGTAAGGAAAATGAGCTGCATTTCTTCTGCGAGTGCCTCTCAGAATGTGTTTTGTTTTTGTTTAAACATTGGAGTCAGAATATGTATGCAGGTTGAATAAGTATAACTGATTAAAACTAAAGCTTAGATATTAGGGGGGGGGAACCAGCTAAAGAAAATAATAATAATCTAAATATATTTCTGTGAAGGCTGTTGATCAGATAGGAGGAATTCAAATTATCATCAGTGCTGGACAAAACAGCAACTACGTGATATTTTTTATTCCACATTTTGGCATTATTTCTACTGAATAAAGTGTACAAACCTGGAAAACCATGGTGAAATCCATACTGCCTGACCACCTATTTAGGGTCACAAAGCATTTCAACAGACTGCTCCTTCTGCTAAATATTTTTTCCCCTCTAGTACTGCATATATCCAGCATCTACCGTAAGAGTTCAAGGACAGAGACTTGACTTCTGAGCTGCAAGAAAACATACCACTGTGCTGAGAAGCGTAGGATGTTACAACGAAGTCAAGTTTGTGTAAGACCACGTTCAGAAAGGTAAACATGTGAAATAGTAAACAATGTTGCTAGGGTTAGAGCAAGGCAAAACAATGTGGCTAGGGTTAGAATGTTTTACCTAGGAGAACACTGAAGTGTGTTAAACACTGATTTTCATTTTATAAACTGCATTCAAAAGCATGCTTAGTGCTAATAAAAAGTAAATAATAAAAATGCTTTACAGTGGTACCTCTACTTACGAATAACTCTACTTACAAATGTTTCTACTTACGAATGGAGCTCCGTCCGCCATCTTGGATGCGGTTTAGATAGGATTTTTTCTACTTACGAATTTTTTCTCCCAATGCATTCCTATGGGATTCAACTTACAATTTTTTTCTACTTACAAATGTGTGTTTGGAACGCATTGAATTTGTAAGTAGAGGTACCACTGTAATTTGAATTTTGTTACAACAGTGGCAACAGTGTGGCCTTTTCTGCAGTGACAAATTGCTGTCAAAGTGGTTATGTATTGGTTGTATTACTAGAACAGAAGATCCCTACTCTTCTTGGAGAAAAACCCATTTCAGTAAAGGGATGGTGAATCATATACTGTATAGGAAACAAAATTTATATATATCAAGCACATCCAACTTCCAAAAGACTGCGATTTACTCCCAACATTAAAAAACAAACAAACTGGCAGTGATCTACCCACTCTCATTGCCAAGAGTTTTTGAGCTTTGGGGGGGGGGCTAACCAAAGTTGTTGAGCTTTTGGGGGGGTTAATTAGTCTCGCGATCGACTAGGAACACCCCTGCGATCAAAGGGTTGGACATGCCTGATATATATGATGGCATGCATGCTAAAAAAAAATTATAAATTGCTGCCAGGATGCAGACAATTGTGCATCTAGACCCACTGAAACAACAGGACTTTGCATTGTGTCTCTCAAGCCAGCAACTGTGCTCTCCCTCCTCAAAATACTGAACGGTAAACCCAGGGAAGTTGCAAAAGCAATTGCACAGAGGGCCGGGGGGGGGGAGGGTGTGGATAAAAAAAAAACCCAACAAATTAAAAAATTAAAAGAGCTAGATGCAACTAAATAGCTCTTTGGATCCTGGTTTTAAAAGATTAGACATTGCATTTTTTTTCTCAGACTTAAACCCTGTCTCCACCCTTCCAGGAACAGGGTGCATTCAGCCTAAAGAAACTGTAGAATTGCTGAGCTGATGTCAATAGAATGGATTTGGTAAAAGCCACACCTGCCACCATCATGTCTGGTTTTACCAGGAACAAAAACTGAAAATTGCTTCAAAAAAATAAGAAAATCTACAGCCAACTGTAGAAGCTTAAGCCACAATTAAGCCTGTCTTTCAGAACACACGTCATTTAGGAAACAAAATTTTCACCACAAGTTCAACCCCGGTTGCCTCTAACGGAATGAACACGTCATCAGGGTGCAGGTAACGAAACACTAATTTTTCTTTCTTCCCCATTCAGGTACAACTGAACACTGTTTCACTGAACAATGGTCAGAACAAAACAGCTGGAGTGCAAAAGATGAACCTACTTGAGACAGCAAAATCAGGCTTTTTTATATGCATCGTGGGTTGCATTATCATCTTTGCTTTTGTCTACATAAGGAATACAATCCCCAAGGAAGGCGATGAGCAAAAATTCCTCCCAGAATTAGCAGAGTGTGGCGATTACCCCGATGAGCTTTGCTCGGCCCTCTTTGATGGGAAAGATGCTGCTCCTCAAATTGGCCACTTGTGCCAGCAGGTTATCCGCAGGCAAGAAATGTCTACCTGTATACAGACGCCTTGCAACTGCTCGGCACTTCAGAAGAGACTCCACTTCATTACAAGTCCTCTGTCAGAAGAAGAAGGCAACTTCTCCTTGGCGTACATCATCACCATTCACAAGGAGCTGGACATGTTTATAAAATTACTCAGAGCCATTTATGTGCCTCAGAATGTTTACTGTATACACATTGACAAAAAATCATCAAAGGATTACAAGTCGGCTGTGCAAACCCTGGTTAACTGTTTTGAAAATATTTTTATCGCTTCGAGGACAGAGAATGTTGTCTACGCAGGATTTTCCAGATTACAAGCCGATATCAACTGTATGAAGGACTTGATTCATTCAAAAAATCAATGGAATTATGTTATTAATCTTTGTGGCCAGGATTATCCCATCAAAACTAACAAGGAACTTATGCAGTACATCAAAAGCAAATGGAATGGTAAAAATATGACCCCAGGAATTGTTCAACCGCCTCATATGAAACACCGGACACATGTGAGTTACAAAGAATATGTGCATTCAGAAAAATCTTATGTGTATCCAACGAAGAATGTGAAAAGTGAACCTCCCCATAATTTGACTATTTATTTTGGGGGTGCTTACTATATACTCACAAGAGAATTCGTAGAGTTTATACTGACTGACACACGTGCAAAAGATTTGCTTGAATGGTCAAGGGATACCTATAGTCCGGATGAGCACTACTGGGTCACCCTCAACCGCCTACCAGGTAAGCAGCTATTTATACTGAACACTGCTTCCAAGTCTTGAATATTCAAGTCCAGGAGCCAGTGAATTCAGTTTCCCTAAGCTATTTCCCCATCATTTGACCCTTTCAGCACTCAGTAAATATTAAACCAACAGTTTTCAACACTGAAATGTGATGTCAACTTGCCAGGTATGAAATGAGAAAAATCCTGATTTTTAAGGGGCTTTTCCTGACTCCACACAACCCATTGGTTGTTGTTCTTGTTTGTTTTTAAATAAATTATAGGCAGGAAAAGCAGATTTTTTTCAATCCTTAGGTTTTATCTGAATGTATATTTTAAAAATCGAAATCAAGCCTCTTCTACCTTTAAATAGAAAATAACACTGTAAAACCACTCGGTATTGATATAGGGTCTACCAATTCCACAAACTGTTACGATACTAGGTGTTCTAGGCAATGCTTATAACAGGAATAAGGAGGAACTAGATCCAGACGCTAGGCCAAGTGTGATATGTGGGTGCGGCTGCTGACAGCACAATGGTGGCAGGCAACCAATATTTTGCCCATGTGGTTTGAAACAAATTCTGTGTCCAAAGGGTTATCAAATGAGTGTTGAAGCTTGCAAAGCACCACACCCAGCACTATGCAAGTACACTGGTTGTCAGCTGACTGGTGGTGCCCATAAACCCTCTGTCAATCTAGTTGCATTCTTTACCTGCTACACATCTGGTGTCACATAGGCCAACAGGTGTAGAACGTATGGGCATGGCCTTTGAAAAAACTGCTCACAGGCTAAATGGGGAGGCCCAAACCTTGGTTATGTTGGACATCCCCTTTCTAGGTTGGTAGAATTGTCCCATATGAGGGTCTGTAGTCGTAGATTTAGAAGTATGAGCATGAGACTGGAGACTGGAGTTGAAGGTCTCACTCATGCAAGGTCTCTCAACAGCATCTCCTATCTGCCTGCCAGGGATATCAGAGTCAGTAGAATTCATTCTAGTAGTATCTAAAGCCTTCTAAGCTCTCTCTCCTTCTTTTCCTTAGAGAGCTCCTGGCAGGCCGCTCCTTGCAAGCAATGGGGAATTATAAAGGGTGTTATGCCAGTTTCCCTACATCAGACACGATCACATCTTTCTGGAACGTGTGGTGCTCTAATGGAGAACAATTGGCACCCCTGAACCATGCAAGTTCATATTGGGCAGAATTTTTCAGAGGCATCTCCAGATGTTGGAACTTGCATCACTGAATTTTGACATAGCGATGAAGGATTCCTGCACTACCACCACCTTTCAGAACAAAATGCAATGCTTTTCTAAATAGAGCTATGGTTGCTGAATATTTAGTGTATCTCATGGGATGAGGAAATATTGGAACTGCAAATAGAAGAGGAACCCCCCAGCCCAGAAAAGCTCGGGATTGCTAGCCACCTTTGGGAGTAACAATACTGCGAGGTGGCCTATGAATTCAAACAAAATAACGGCTAATGTTGCTTTCAATTTGGTTGTTAGATGCTCCAGGTGCAACACCAGATGCACAGTGGGAAGGAAACATACGTGCTATCAAGTGGAGAGATCAAGAAGGGAAAAACCACAACGGCTGCAAAGGTAAATATAATAAACTGCACACAGCACACATCCCCTGGGACAGCCATCTGCCAAACACAAAGAATGCACAACTTCCATGCATTTGGATGGGAACTGAGCAGTAAAACATGCAAGTTAGGTAACAGTCTCCCCACTGAGGAAATGGAGGCTGTACAGCAACAGAGCTAAGAAAACTGCAGCTGGTGAAGGGATGAGTTGCTTCTACTAGATAATTGTAACTCCTTTCCTATAATTGATTTCCAATATGTACCTCAATATTCATTCACAAAGCACTTTTTTAAAAGCAACGTGCACTGACATATGTAGGAACAGATATAACGGGCTGAGAATCCAGTAGCAATTTTACAGCAATGTGTTTATTTATATCCCCCAGCTTTCAGTGATGGCGCTCAGGGCAGCATACATGATCATCACCCCCTCAGTTTATCATCACAATTCAGGGATTTTAACCTGGGTCCCTTTCCTAATCTGACAAACCTACATTAATACATTACCAACCTTATTTAGCTTGCACCTAAGAAACACATGGTTTGTGAATAAGAAAAGGGGTTCATTTATTCCTTAATGATCTGCATTAATTTTAAAACATATCTGGATGCATTTATGATGGATACTGCACCTCTAAGAAGTCCCATCTTTTGTTAATCATGTTCAGAGAGATAGAATTTGTGCAGGATCAAAAGTAAATGTTGTAAAAAAAAAAAATAGGAATCCTAGGGTTTAGTGGGACCTTGCTTAAACAACACCTCTAATGTAAAATGTCCACCATATATTTCCCTTTCTGTGTTGCATGCAATCTGGGGTTGTCATTTGCTATTTCGCTTTTGCAGGCCATTATGTCAGAGACATTTGTGTGTATGGTCTTGGGGACTTAAAGTGGATCCGCGAATCTCCCTACTTGTTCGCCAACAAATTTGAGCCGGCAACCTATCCACTTGTGATGGAATGCATGGAGAGGCATTATAGGCGTAAGGTACTCCAGCAGGCTGAAGTCCCACTGGAAGCACACTGGTATTTGCAAGAACATACATTTCAACGTGAAGCAGAAAAGCTGAAATAATCGTTGCAAATATTTAGAGAACAAAGCAGAACAAAAGAAGAAGTGCTTTTTTAAATTAAAAAAAGTGTACATTCCAAAGCACATATCAGTTATGGAATCTGTGCAATACAGTAGCATGTTCTACATCTGAGGGCGTAAAAAAGAAAGAAACATTTTAACAGAAAGAAGAGACAACGTGTTCTGAATCCAGTGTCTTTACCAATACTGATTTTTCCAGACTACTATCACCACCCCGAAATATGGAAGCAATGTTAATCAACACTGGGTTCAATTAAAGATTCCTTTGATTAAAATCAAGGAACAAAATTTTAAATGTTTCAGCAGTATTTTATTACAAGCACCACCACCAGTGGTAGCTTCTGGAAGGCACAGCAGGGACCTCCACAGCAGCAGAGGCTCTCCCTGACAAATCTGCACGCCCTCCAGCAGTGCTGCTCAAGGGGTTAGGATTGTCCTGAATTTGCCCCCACTCATCAAAAAATCAAGTTGTACATTAACTAGAGAAGCAACCAGTGTATATACAGTCTACAATCATCCTGCGACTAAGTGAAGAATCCGTGGTAAAAAGCTGAAATTCAGTGCACCATATGCCTTGATTCAGATGGAAGGAAGAATTAAGCCCGTTTACGGAAAAGAAAGCGGCAGTGAAGGAACAGATGGCACTGAACAAAGACATTGCATTATTTCAATTGAATGCCAGACATTATATATGTTTTGAACTGAAAGTTTACAAGAAGGCTTACAGGGAAAAGGTAATCTTATAAACTATTAAATTAATTATTGCCTAAGATTTTGAAACCAAATTTAATTATAACTGTGTGATGTGTGATGGCTGCAAGTTTTCTAATGTCAGGTTAAAAAAAACAACCCCATACTAAATGCATGAATCTGTGTGCTTGTGGTTTTCAGGACAGAGATATGTATCTGAATGCTTGTTGTTGTTGTTTTAATTTAAGATGAACATGTTAGAACAGGGGCGGTCCACAGAAGGCCCAAAGGTCATATACAATTCACAAAACCATTTTTTCCCCCTGTTAATAAGTGTATGTGAAAAAGTGACCTATTGTTTCACTTGTAAGAGAAAGGGAGATTATTTTTGAAGCACTGAAAAACAGTTTATTTCCACACTTTAATGTTTTACCTCTCTGAATTTTATATAATAAAACGCTCTAGCAATGCAGGTGGTGCATGTTCTCCATAACTTACTACTCACAAGCCACTGAGTAAAGCATTACCAGCTATGAACGACTCTCATCAAGTCACAATATATTGTTGCAAAGGTTGTGCACCATCCCCAGAATCTGCCGAGCAGCAAGAGTCTAGGGGGTACTAGCTGGTTACCCAGGGTCATGTTTCCATTGGGAATCAACACGTAGCAGAGACTGTCATGTCCTTAATAAATAATGGTTTATTAACGCATATTTACACCTGGGTCTGCTTTGGAGAGAGATCAGAGCATTACATCTCAAGAAGGAACTGCTCCTCACAGCAGTGCCGCATCTGGTTCCAAGACATCTCTATGCCTCTGTGGCAGCCTGCCAAAGCACCCACATTGAGTTCTCCCTATTTCCTCCTCCTTGTTCCCCCGAGCACCTCTTGCCAAGCAATTCCTCCCCTTCTGCCTGTTATGCCAAACCTAGTTTGAAAAGGTGACATTTTCCCTGTAACCCACACCCTTGCTCAACGTAACCTTGAAAACCTCTGGATTTCTCTGTGAAGAGCCATCAACACCTTTTGTCATGCTCATGGCCTCTATTCTGTGAACCACCCTGAGATCGTTTGACGGAGGGCGGTTTATAAATTTAATAGATAAATATAAATAAATAAATATTCAAGGTGAGGCGCTGGCCTGGAAAGGAAGCTCAGCCTGTATGTTTTCCACTGGCCCAGCATCTTCCCTTCAATTTTCCAAATAATATCTACATTCTACCATTTTACTAATTTCTAAAATTCACTAACTCTAGATCTGTAACAATATATTTCTAACCACCACCACCCGGCTTTCCCCACTTCCCCAAGAATACAGGTGGTGGTCCACTGTTTAAGCATGCTCAACTCTGTGCTGGATAAATTGATAAACCCTCTGCCACCTGCAATCTCAAGTATTACAAGTCTATTCTACCATCTCATTCCGCTGAAGCTAAATGACTGCTAGTTTTATTGTCCTTATATTTTAAGCAGAAGATGAAGTTTGGAAACGAGCCTAAAAAGACATTATTTAACAAAGAAGGCTCTGAAAAAGATTGCTCAAATATTTTAACCCATTGCAGCTATAAGTGTTTCACAAAATCTTGCTTATAAGAGAAAAAAACCCATAATGAGGCCTGCTTTCACAGAGACAGCCTTCATTTTAGGTGTGAACCAAGTCTTTTTGTCAATGGAAGCAAACACTTGTCCCTTTTAGATCTACCTCCCTATCCACCTCAGCCCTAATTCAGACTTGCAAGGTGAACGTGCAAATTATTTACTGTATTGGGAACTGCTGAAAGCTGAACTGCAAATCAAGGTGGCCTTTTTATACACTGTGTGGGATGAGAGAAAGCAATCTGGATATGACTCAGAAGCCAGATAATTTCTACTAACGCTGCACATGATCACTGCCGTAATGATGGGCAAAAAGGAATACACGCCAGGCAAACATTTTGCTTTCAGCCACTTAACTGAGTGCTCATAAACAGGATCTAGAAAAATAAAAAGCAGCCACAGGAAGGATGCGCCTCACCCAACATCTCTATGCATTCATAAAAGACTGACTTTGGGAATAGAGCTCTTTGTTTGCAGGACTCCACTGCTAGACCTAGTTTGCAGTGAAAACCCCTGTTCCCTGAAAGCTACAGGGCAAAGCTAACAGAGCCCAATTCCTACCTCTGCTCAACAAGATGGTAAGGTTGTTTGGTGAGGTGGCAGCAGCACGCAACACAACGTTTTCCTTAGGCATGCTCCCTTTCCCCTCACCATCCCAGAAACAATTGCTACATTCACCATAGGGATCCAAGTCAACGGCCTAGATTAGCTGTTACAGTAATTACAACAGAGCATACACCATATATTCAGCAGCCAAAATAGCATAAAAGGGAAAGTGTCTTATTTTCTACCTCCACAAGGAAACCAGAGACCGAGGAATCCCATTGCAGTGAATTCCGAGGTTTCTTAGAAGCATGCCATCATTTTGCGCTTTGACAAATGCTCCTTTCCAGTTGAACACGGAAGGCTTTAGGAGTTATGAATGCCTTCAGCTACGTATACAATAGCGATGCTTGTTCCTCTTTTATAGGTAGAGAATCTAAGCCACAGAAAAGCAGACCGTAGGAGCATACTGTTCTACTGGGTTTCTTTCATGGCTTCAAAAAGGTCTCACTGTTACCAGCCAGCTAGTGGGAGTTACACCAAGTCTACTGTACAGCAGCCAGATGAAGGCCCCCCCACCACAGTGAAAAAGTAGCCAGGCCTCCTCCTGCTTTGACCTGCAGCTTAACCAGAAAGTCATCAGAACAAGCCATTAAACATTTTCCCACAACCACGAGAATTTTCTTTGGCAGTGGAGTTTATTTTAAATAACCTCTAACCTCAGGACCAGTCATCTGCTCCACTATTTATTTGGGAAACTAACCCCCATGTCCCTTGCTCTCAAGTATTTTTTTTAACGATAACATTTAAAAAAACCACACACACATCAGCATATGAATCTCATATGCTTCGTATCTTGTAGAGAATCACTGACATAGCACACTTACTTCAAGGTGGGGGGTGGAATTGATATTTTGACTAGATTTAAGCTATGGAAACTGGCCGACTGCAGGTGGGGATTTTTCTCACATGCATCAGTAATGTGAAATTAGCTTTTTAAACAAACCACTGTAATCTTCAGTTATGTTTCTCTTTTCCACAGGGTTTTCAAGCAAGGGACCATAATGCTGGCTTTCTTGTGGGAGCCAGCACTGCATCATAGAATTGTAGAGTTGAAAGGGACCCCAAGAGTCATCTAGCCCAACCCCCTGCAATGCAGGAATCTCAACATGACAGATGACCACACAACCTGCTTAAAAAGCTCCAAGGAAGGAGAGTCCAACACCTCTTGTGGGAGTCTGTTCCACTGTCAAACAGCTCCACAACGCTAAGTTTTAGAATCAAGGTCTAGAACAGAGAAAAATCAAAGGAAAGCCACTGAAACACTAGTTAGGACACTAGCAAAGTGTCCATCAGTGTGATGGGCTGTATTTATTTTCTGGATTTAGTGACTGGATGTGCTGTAATGGTATTCTGGGGCAGGATCCCAGCTTTTCATGATTCCACCCCCTTATAAAAATGAATGCCTCTTCTGTACGAAAGAACAAAGGAGTTGCAACTGAGAAGTAGTGAGTGAAATAACCAAGTAGTGAGTGGAGAGAGGTTACAGGCATAGGTGGAAAATTTAGTGGGACCTGTCCAATGTCGGGGGAAAGGGAGCACATTTTACCTTTATGTTTTCCCCAACGGTAGCCCCCAAAACTTTATCAGTGGGAGCCATTAACTTATGTGGAAGTAGGCAACAGAGTGCTATGAAGGATCCCCCTACCAAGAGCTTTTTAATGGTGGAAACCTAAGTATGGATGCATCCCTTCCAAAGGAACTAAGCACCAGAAACCAGTTGCACATCAGTGAACCAGATATTGTACTGTACATACATATGATATTCAACACCATTGGCAAGAATGTGGTGAGCAATAGCCCAGCAATTCCAATTACCTTTTGCCACTTTTTGCTGGTGCTATAAGGGACTGTGAAATCCAGTTACAGAATAAAATAAGAAATGCAGCAAGGAATAAACATCTTCACCTTCCAATTACTGAGTCTTTTGAGCATATTGCCTTCATGAAGGCAACTGAGACAGCTAAAGAAACATAACATGAACGCAAAGATTCTCACCACAGCCACAAGAAACAGCAGCACTCACAACCGTTTCCAAGGAGCTATTATGGCCCTCTTGTTAAAATTCAAGAACTCTGCAAATTGTTATCAAAATCAAGAGAAACAAATGTGGATCCCAGTGGCACGCAAGTGTAGGAATCAAAACCTCCCATTCACAAAAGTTTGATTTGAGAACTGATTTAAAAAATCAGAACAGACTACTGTACATTTACCTTGGGCCAATTGCTCTGTTAAGAAGAGAATATACTTGAACAAAACATTGAACTTAATTACTTCCAAGTAGACATGTATTGGATAGCACTGCTAGTGTTGTGAATTTTTTTTTAAGAAAAAATCTTTAATGAGATTTAAAATAGTTGATGTCATAAACGTGTGATCAGCTTTACTGTATGCACCTTATCAATTCAAGATGGACTACTATTCAGAATGCAAGCAACTTATCATATCCATTGCTGTTTACTAGGGTTGTGCTGTTCACTTAATTACCCTAGCTGCCTGTTACAGCAATATGATTATGTGAAAGGAAACAGCATGATGCACAGCAACCAACAAATTAATTCCATTTATAACAAAAGACTCTGTACAATTTCTTTTTAAAGTCATAGCACATATGTAATAGCTGAAATGAGAAAATATTTATTGTCTGAATGTCTTGTATTTGTTTTGTTTTTTACCTAGGCATTTAGTTAAATGTGACATTTTAATTTTTGCTGTTGTTTTGCTGCTTGTCTACTTTGTGACAGAATTGCTAACTTGTTTATTAGACTTTTTTATATGATTTTGAATTTTTTGTGTATTATTTTTATTATTCTGTTCCCTACTCTGGGATTCAAAACATTCAATGAAGAGCAAGCTATAAATACTGTAAATAAATAATAAAGAGACAGAAACCTGTGCAAAAGTGTGCATTATGATAAGATGAAATGAATCTTCTTTTCAAAACAAAATGCTCAAGATTACATTCAAACTTCTGCATAAGTCTCTGTGATTTCATATCATTAGATGTAACTGCAACTAAGTAATTAATCACATTTATTTCTATTCCACCTTTTTCACCAAGGAGCTCAAGGTGGCGAACATGGTTGTCCCACCCTTCATTTGATCCCCATACCACCACTCTGGGTGTAGGTTAGGCTGAAAGGCAGTGACTGGCTCAAGGCTAACCAGTGGTCTCCCAGGTTCAACAATCTAACCACTACATCAGCAACAATAAATCTAAAGATGTTCATAGGTGAACTCTGCTCTGCAGAAGCCTTAACTGGGTCTTCACTTGTTTCCAATGTACATATAATTTTGTAATGCATTGATCTTTAGGCTGAAACTAAGAGAGACACTGGAAATACAGAAGCAAACTACATATGGTTGCACCAGAAATGTTTTATTTTGCTGCCTCGAAATAGTTAAGTGTGTTGCGCTTCTTCAATACACTAGCATTTTACTCAGGTTCATAAAAAAGTTACCGTACTTGGCTGGTGACCGCTGGCAAGAAATGGCTTGTTTTGACTTTATATTCACAACGGCCTGGTGTGCACATCACATTAAACCAGGCCTCCCCAAACTGCGGCCCTCCAGATGTTTTGGCCTACAACTCCCATGATCCCTAGCTAACAGGACCAGTGGTCGGGGAAGATGGGAATTGTAGTCCAAAACATCTGGAGGGCCGAAGTTTGGGGATGCCTGCATTAAACCATTACATTAAATCATAGTTTATTTTAACTATGGTTCATTGATGGGAATTGCTACAAAGTGGTTCCATCCCACATCGCAAAGAAAGTGTTTGCAAGTTGAAAAAACAGTTGGTTCTTCTCTCCCTTTCAAAATACGAATGGAGGGAGATGTTTCAGCCATAGCCTAGTTACAGTGAGATAAAGGCTGTGTGTGTGTTTGTGTGTAGCAAACTAGGGGGGGGGGAATGGAAAATTGTTAAGAGGGTGAGTCACTACATCCCTTCAGAGAGCCTAGCAACTGGTATAGCTTCTGAGCAAAGTACAATTATTAGATTAGATAGGACAAGCGTTGTCCTCATCCAGAGCTTGCTTCCTTCCTTCCTTCTACTGATACGCATCAATGCTACTCATGCTTCAGTTGTTTCTGTGAACATGCATTTACAAAATGAATCCAAAGTCAGCCCCAGCCCTTGCCCTCTGCTTGCAGCCTAGCAACAATATTCATGCTTAGTATATCACAGTGAAGTAGTGGTGCAAATAAGCAGCAGAATATGTAGTTACAATGAACCAATTTAATAAACTTCTGCTTCTCAAATTATTTCGATGTATCAAAAGGAACACATTGATATGGGTTTTGGACAGGCACTGCCAATGAGTTGTAGTGGCTATATCTCAGCTTGGTGGGAGAGCACCTACTTTACACGGAGAAAGTTCCAGGTTCAATAATCAACAAATCTAATTAAAGGTTCACTATAAGGCTGAGTGTTAGGGGTGTAAGGGGAAGGGTATCACCTCTGCTGGGGGACATGCTGTGCTCTTTCTGGGGTAGCTTGTCCACCTTTGGTCCCCACCCTGCACTCAGCTCTCACCTGTGGTTCCTAGAAGCTGTCAGCATGTGACAGTGGCCACACCCCGGAAACGGCTTTAACTGGCTGACTAAATCAGTAGCTGATGGGTCTCAAACCCTCTGTGGTGAGTTAGAGGCTTGCCCTGTGTGCAAAGACAGGCTCTGGCAGATTGAGCAGATGAGACTAATAGGGGATTCAACAACCAAGAAGGCAGTTTTTGCACGTGCTGTAAATGGAAGTGAGGAATAGATGAGGCTCGTCAACCTGGGAAGGTAGCCCATCTAGAAGGAGGAGAACTCTGATCCTAAACCTCTGCTGCCTTGCGGGACATCTTCGGGAGAAGAAAAGGCTAAGGAGTATGGGTTCTATGTGGGTTTTTTTTTTTTTTTACTCTGTTGCTGTGTTCTGTTGCATGCCATATTGAGAACCAATCCATCAGAAGATGGGTGCAAGCCTTCAAAATATAAATCATTACAATGTACAAGAACTGGAGCAGTCATTGAGGCTAAGGTGGTACTTGCAAAGATCTCATACGTGATAAAATGTTGTTCAACCACATCAAGAACGCGACCCAGCTGCCTGAAGGTGATGGAGGAAAAAAGCATTCCAACAGGCAGTTCTGGTAAAGCAGGCTTAGTACAGGTGATGGCTGCAGGCAATTTTTAGGGGCTGGAAAATAGGCCTTGCAGCTCCAGTAAGAATGCCAGAACACCCAGCATCCAATGTGACGGACTCCAGAGCTATGGTCCTAACATTGGGAATGATTGGGTTCAAAAGGCACAGCAACAACTAGCTGGGGAATCTTAATCTTATGAGGTTGTAGTGATGAACACCAGCATGCCATAAGGATGATGCATGGAACCCAGAGACTGCAGAATAGCAGAGCAGGGTGTTCCTCATGCAACAGCCGAGAGAGAGAGAGAGAGAGAGTATAAAGAAAGAATGTGGATACTAACATTTAGCTGCTGAAACTACAGTGGTACCTCAGTTTAAGTACACAATTGGTTCCGGAAGTCTGTACTTAACCTGAAGCGTACTTAACCTGAAGTGAACTTTCCCACTGAAAGTAATGGAAAGTGGATTAATCCGTTCCAGGCAGGTCTGCGGAGTACTCAACCTGAAGAGTATAATTGGTTCTGGAAGTCCGTACTTAACCTGAAGCATACTTAACCTGAAGCGATCTTTCCCATTGAAAGTAATGGAAAGTGGATTAATCCATTCCAGACGGTCCGCGGTGTACTTAAACTGAAGCGTACTTAACCTGAAGCGAACTTTCCCATTGAAAGTAATGGAAAGTGGATTAATCTGTTCCAGACGGGTCTGCGGAGTACTCAACCTGAAGAGTATAATTGGTTCTGGAAGGCGGTACTTAAACTGAAGCGTACTTAACCTGAAGCAAACTTTCCCATTGAAAGTAATGGAAAGTGGATTAATCCATTAGAGACGGGTCTGCGGAGTAGTTAACCGAAGTGTACTTAAACTGAGGTATGACTGTATTCATCTTTTGTGGGTAAGGTAATCTTTTCCACAATATTTCTGAAAGCTACTTTATACCAACAGACTAGTCATCCATGTAACCCAATATTATCTATGCTGACTATTAGAGGCTCTTTGTTTTTTTCAGTCTTGCTGCCAGATATCCTTTTAAGCTAGACATGTTGAGGATAGAGCACAAGACCTTCTGCATACAAAACATCTGCTTCAACCATTAAGCTATCACTCTTCCCCATCATACCATTTAAACTATCTCATACACAAGCATTTTAAAATACAATTCTACCCTACAAACAGGAGACTAGAAAGGAGAATAAGGCTTCTGAAAACCATGGCAGCAAGGAAGAATCTGTCTGAAATGGTTTATCCCACCATTGTCTTATTCATCCCTGTTTTAACACCGTAATCTCATGGATCAATGCCTTGTCGTGGCGAAGGGGCTTGAATAACTCAGAGAAGCTATGAGCTATGCCATGCAGGGCCACCCAAGATGGACAGGTCATAGTGGAGAGTTTTGACTAAACGTGATCCACCTGGAGAAGGAACTGGCAAGCCACTCCAGTATCCCTGCCAAGAAAACTCCATGGACAAAGACAACGGGTCACGAAGAGTCGGACACGACTAAACAATCTCACCTTTGTTCTTCAACAATGTCCTTGCAATTTCAACCTTCTTTTGTAAAAAAGATTCTCCAAATTAAAATACCTTGGTTCTTTGAAATCTGCATTTACAGTTGTCTAAAACAAATGAGCAACAGATCAGGAAAAAAGAGAAGGGAGGAAGTGTTCTTGATATGGTATCTTTTGGGCACACTACACATCTTCACGCGGGTGGCGCTGTGGGTTAAACCACAGAGCCTAGGGCTTGCCGATCAGAAGGTCGGCGGTTCAAATCCCCGCGACGGGGTGAGCTCCTGTTGCTCGGTCCCAGCTCCTGCCAACCTAGCAGTTCGAAAGCATGTGAAAGTGCAAACTGATAAATAGGTACCGCTACAGTGGGAAGGTAAACAGCGTTTCCGTGTGCTGCTCTGGTTCGCCAGAAGCGGCTTTGTCATGCTGGCCACATGACCTGGAAGCTGTATGCCGGCTCCCTCAGCCAATAATGCGAGATGAGTGCCGCAACCCCAGAGTCGGTCACGACTGGACCTAATGGTCAGGGGTCCCTTTACCTTTACACATCTTCACACAAAACTCCCATAGCTATTCATCTCAGAGGTTATCTTGGTTGTCCTCCAGATCTGTTAGACTACAACTCTCATTATTCCTGACCACTGGTCCTGCTAGCTAGGGCTAATTGAAGTTGGAGTCCACAGTATCTGGAGCCCAAAACATTGATCACCCCTCATCTATACCTACACATGTTTCTAAAGTAACACAACTTCCAGATTGCCACAGCTCCAGGCTTCTGCACACTTCTGTGAGAGTTGTAAAGAACCCTGAACTTACCTCCAAATAAGTATGTATATGATCAGATTGCTGCCTGGACAAGAATTTTGTGGCAATGCTCTTTATTATTTATATTTTTACATCATGGAACCCAATGTAGTGTACACATGGTTCTCAGACAGCTACCTATACTGTACAGGCACTGCTAGACCCAGAGCTGCTTGCTCCAGTGAAGTGGTATTCTCATGTGTCTTCAGACCGTTCCCCATCTTTGTACACCCAGATGGAGAGCTGTATTTTTGAACTCACTATAGCCAGAGGCTATGTAGGGATTCTGTTTGTGGTTAAAAAGAAAGCCATCACATTCAATCCATGAACAATTATCCTGCTCCTGAAATAATGCTTAAAATCTTTCAATTTATTTCTCAGCAAGAGGACAACGGGTGCAGAACAGCTTTCTGAACAAAGAAAAGCTAGGTAACATGGACCTTCCTTCTCCTCTTCAAGATAGGACACAGTTTTGCCTTCGCAGAAATCTTTATGTCCATCCACCACTTTTCACATAGCAGTAAGATTCACAGCCCTGTAGGCTTAGTGACATTTTGAAAAAATGCTCATTACTCTGCACAACAAGCAGCTACAGGTACAGAATCCCTTCAGGCTATCCCTGGGAACATTCGCCTCAAGGGACTTTTTTCTGCATTATGCACTTTCCATGACTTTATAATTTCCATGGGACTGCACACTCACTGCTCCCATAAGCTGGATCTGCCATTGTACATTATAAAGCTGATATGTCACACACCATGCCTGAAATTTTTCACATGTCAACACTCCCAACTGTAATGCTGTTAAGATTGCTTGTTTATTAGCCTGGGCCTTACTACGTTTTGTTAAAGTGCTTAAAAAGAAACTCAGAACAAACAGAATTTCCAAGGAAGAAGCTTGCTTTCACTATGGGCAGATAATAATGTATACTAACCACTCCTTGGATAGCCAAGTTAAGGTTGCTTGAGAATATAATAGCCAACCAAGACAAAAGCTCGTGATTAAGCATGCATAGGATTGTGGGCAAGAATGTCCCCTAATTAAAGTTAATTGATCATTTCAGTCTTAATAAATTAATCTGTCCATTAAATCCACAAAACTCTGTAGATACATAAACATTATTCTTAAGTGAAAAAATATATATGTTGTGGTAGATTGTTCCCATCCCAAAAAATAAACACCAATTAAGGATTGTACTGTTATTTTGCTTAAGCTAATCAAGAGAAGGTCATGATCTTATCTATAACAGATTCTCACCAACCCACATACTATCCCAATCATTTGAAATCATCCCATGACAGCTACAGTTTCTCACACACACACACACACACACACACACACCACACACTTTGAAGTTCGTCTTCTTAGTCATGAAGATATAAATTTGCTTTAAAAAAGAAAAAGCGGGGATTCTCAGGATGCCAATTTTCATATCATATCCTGTTCAAATTCTACACTTGGATAGAATCATGGAATGCAAACAGCACTATATTTAGATTTAGGATTTCAAATTATAATTGGAATTGGATGGAATGAAAAAGCCATCCAATATAACCCACACAAAACCAATTGAGGCAGGACCACTTATCATTCAGGGCTCTGCCACAGACTACTGTACTTTGTTTACACAATCCAGTCTACATGGGGAGCATAGCTCAGTTGGTAAAGCATGAGTCTTAATCTCCATGTCATGGATTCAAGCCCTACATTGGGCAAAGGATTCCTGCATTGCAGGGGGTTGGACTAGATGACCCTTGTGGTCCCTTCCCGCTCTATGATTCTATGATTATTTCTATGAAGAGAACAGGCACTCCAGAGAAAAACACTTGCAAAACAAACGCTCTGCAGGGTGAAGATGAATATTAGATCCCTTCTCAGATTTCTTCTGATTTCTAAACTTTCAGAGAAATTCAAAATAATAATAATAATTTGTCTCTTCATAGTATGAACGACTTACATTTCTCTAAATGTTAAAATATGGATATGTTGCTTTTCCAGTGCTCTCTGTTCACCACTCCTATATTTACACTGCATCCATAAAAAGAGCCCTGGCACTGCAGAGCTGAAGACTGCATACTTTAACCCCTGTCATCAACCAGGAAATTCAGGACCACTGGGAGGTTCTGCCCCTTGCCTCCTAGAAATAGCATCTTGGCAAACGGGAGACCAACATGGTCCCATTCACAAATCAAAGGAGGAGCTGTCGTCCCCCACTCCTGTTCCTTGTCTGAAATAACATTTGGCATGAACTGCCAGTTGCCTAGGAATGAAGAAACAAAATGGAAGGACATTCTGGCACCTTTCTATCAACTAATGAAAAAGGAAACATCAATTCGTTTTTTCAAGGGGAAGGTCACCCTGCCCCAAACTGGATAAAAATGCTCACCACTTTGTTCTGGCCCCGAAGAACTGTTCTGCTTCTCTCCTTTTCTCTCCACTCAGATGTTCCTAGCATGCTTTGCCCTTTTAGTTTATACATTTGGTGGCAGGACCTTGTTTCTCTCAATATGAGCTGCTTTGGGAGACAATACCTGTTTTAAAAAATAGATAAAACTACAACTTGAATGAGGATTGCTCATTAAGATCTACATTGTGGGGCTGTGATTGCCTATTACAGTGTTGTTCAGAGTTTCCTGCCAAAGAAGCCTTGTGTGTCGCAGAACATTCTGGGAAGTGTTCAGTGATACACACTCCATTCACAGGGCAGTAGCAAGACTTGTTGGATCGCATCGTCACTTCACATAAACAGAGCATGCCCTAAGGCTGCACATTTTAAGGTATCACTGAGAGCAGCGAGCAAGCTGTCATGTGGAAAAACCTCTTTCCACTCTTAACTCTTGTTAAGATTCCGAGAAACCCCAGGATTTCTTAGGAATCAGAGATAGCTCCTGTGGTTTTGTGCCCTAATATTCCGACTAACCTTTAGAATACAGGTTTAGACAGCTTCAAAAATACTACCAACTTTTT
The DNA here is from genome assembly GCF_963506605.1 of Zootoca vivipara. Taxonomy (NCBI): domain Eukaryota; kingdom Metazoa; phylum Chordata; class Lepidosauria; order Squamata; family Lacertidae; genus Zootoca; species Zootoca vivipara. Next base: position 81,729,330 of record NC_083282.1, on the reverse strand, counting down.
TAGCCACTGCTGTAGCTCAGGTGTGGGAAACCTTTGGTCCTCCAGGTATTACTAAACTACAACTCCCATCTATACTTGCTAATGCTGTTGGGAGTTGTAGCAACTTTTGGATAGTCCCTCCCATCTAGTACCAAACTCCGCCCCTCCATATGTTTTGGACTACAATTCCCATCATCCTTGACCACTGGTCCTGTTAGCAAGGGATCATGGGAGTTGTAGGCCAAAACATATGGAGGGCTGCAGTTTGGGGGTGCCTATCTAGTAGATGGAGACTCTATAAAGGAAAAGTCACAGGACATGAAGTACTGAAACGACACAAGCTGGGTCAAGTGACTTAATCTAAGTGAGGAATGGAGTGCTGAGTGATCACAACAATGAATTTTAATCTAAATCCTGGTGCGTGTGCAAAGGAGGCAATGAATAAAACAAGAACACTTAATTATCCTCTGTTGTATTAAGTAATGAAGTCTGTTGTGGAGCTTATGATCCACAGTCACAACACTCACACTTAGCTGTCATTTGTAGCTAGAATGTTGAGGGCAATGCGAAGGGTCGCTGCACATAAACTGCATATGCCATATCAGAGAAATGTAGAATGCTATATATATTATTATTATTTCTTGCTTTGAACAAGTCTGTTGGGTCTAGGTCACCTCTCAGTATATACTTAAAGGAGGGGAAACACCTGGGGAATAAAGCTAATTGCTGCTTTAAATAAAAAACAAAACATTTAACTACCAGAAACGTAGCAACCAACTCCCTTTGGCCTCATTTGTTATACCTCATCTTGCTTCTGTGGGTAATCTGTGGTCTGTTTTCAGTTTTAACAATAGAGCAGAAGAAACCGAGAAGGAATTTCAGATAACATTGGTGTATTGATGTCTGAATATGATACTGCTGTCCACATTCTTTTGGACCAAATGTGCAGGTTGTTCTCTAAGGCCAATCAGGGGTGCGGGAACTACAAATATTAAAGCCTTGAAAACAAAGGTATTTACTTGAAAATAAGAACTGGTTTTCGGTCGTTTCAAACAAGTATCACTGGGATATAGAATTTAAGTACAAACATGCTTATTTGGACTCTATGTTTTGATTCATGGTGCAGCCCTAAACACAATTGACAGGCAATCATTTTGGAATATTATCACTGCTATAGATGAGACTACTGAAGGTTAAACAGTTTGTGGATTAGCACTTAACTTTCAACAACATTCCTTAATTGTTCTTTTATTTCTGTGCCATCCATGGCAGTGTTTTCAGAGAAGACTGGCAGATGAAATTGAGCAGACTCATTCATCCAACTGTTACATGTCTATGCTTCTTGGATTGCTTTCAAAATTTCAGCCTCTATATTTAAGCAAAAAAATTACTCTAATCATGTCTATTGACAAGGAGCAAACATGTGCACAACACCTCCTTGATTATACACTTATGAAAAACCAAAACTATCATTGCAATGAAATGCCAGAAACAACGTGAAGGACGCTACCATATACTGTACAGAACTTCGCTGCACATGGCAGAACAGATTATTAGCAAACACTAGATTAAAAATGCACTGGTTTAAAAGGCCATAACTGTAATACAAAGAGACAAACCCACCATCGCATTAAACCTTACCATTTGAACCTAAATATGGGACAATTACTCTTAAACCTGATCGACAACACTCCTGTATCCCTCAGGACCATGCTGGTGCCCTCCTATTGCAGTTCCCATTTCCCAGTAGGTCTGTGATCAGGAGACCACGAAATCCAGTTGTGTGCAGGCAACAGCAATACCTGCTAGTCGCAATGCTCAATAGGGATCTGTAAGCCTGTCACAGTCTATCCCACAGCCAGAGCTGTAGGAACTAGTCTAATAGTTTTGGTGGTGGTAGGGAATCCTACAGAGCAACTACACTGTGTAACCTCCTGACCTCCAGTTTGTCTAGCGTGTTTATAGCCATCTGCCAGCACAAGGGGAAGAGAAAGGCGGCTATGCCAGTCCACCTGGGACATCGGTGGTTCAGATACTTCATCTTGGCCAGTTTCTGCAAGCTTTTCGACAGGTAGGACTAAGCACAGCATCACAAAAAGGCTCCAGTGGATGGGACAGCTGCCTCAACCTGCCTCATTGGCCTGCCTGGAAAAGGTTTAGAGGCACTGAGCAAAGCAGGAAGATATGAAGCATGCCCAAAGTATTCGATTACACTGGAATTCCCCATTTTACATCATGATTCCCTACTTACTGTAAGCTGCTGCAAATCGGAAAGGAAAGCTGAGTTTTTAAGAGTTTCTTAAAATAAAAAAACAAACAAACCTAAAGTCAATTACATGCTGCTGCTAACTTCCGTGAGGTTATACTGGCTTCAATTCAACCTTCTCAGCTCAGCAAGGTCATAGATGGGCTGGAAGTATACACTTGGGAACCTTTTGGCACAGAAGTCTATGAGAGCTTGACTCCATGAGGGCTTCTTTCTTCTTTGGCGATCACTTGTAAGATTCTCTTCCATAAACACAGTTTTAACAATGAGTCCATAAGTGACTGTGGGGGCCAATTCTGGATCCACACGTCCTTCCACAGTGGGGACATTGGTATCCGGGCTGGAGTTGTTCATGCTGTGGATTTGCCAAGCGTGCCTTCCTCTTAGCACGTTTCTCCCTTGCATCCTGAGTTTGAGTGTCTTCAAAGCCCATGATGCCTTTGTTCTCCACTGATCAGAAAGATAATGACCTTCAGAAATCTAGGTCCCTGAGGTTGAGTTGATACTACCATGCTATTACTCAGCACAAAAGGGCTTACCATTCCCATATCATTTGAAGGCTATATTATGACCTTCTTAATGCTATTTGTTCTTTTGCCTTATCTCCTCTTGGCTTCATGGCGGTACAGTAAGTTACAAAAGGAACTATGAGATAATCATTATCTAGCAGGAGACCTCAGTCTATCAGGCGGCCTTGAGGAATGTCTCTTTTCTCAGCCTCCTTGCTATACTCTTTCCACCCCCAGCCCACATTCATCTGCAACGTGGGAATAATGTCAGTCTCCTTTACCAAGCTGTAGGAAAGACTGCTGCAACAAAAGTCCCCTCGTGAGCGTGAGCGGTAACAAGCCTCAGTTAGCACCTCAGTTTTAAAAGCCTTCACATTCCAGTGCTGGGAGAGGAACAAAGTCAATTGCCAATGAATCAGCCCAAGTCTACATAAAATTCAAGTTCCACAGAGCATCCTCAGTGACCAACCAACTGCTAAACCTTGGGTGGTTTGCACCATGGTTGAAAGGTGAACATGCATCATGTTGGTGTATGGGTGGGGCTGTGCTGCTGGGAACTAAGCAACCGTTTGGCCTAGCGTAGGAGTGATGCACCAGCACACTGCTTGGTCATAGTTAAGCTTAAACTTAACTGGTTTAAAGTGAGGTGCAAACCAGACATTTCTTTAAAAAATACTTGTCAGTTTTAAGAATTCTGGAACACTGGTGCGTTAACAGGAATCAAACCTATGTAACTCTGAAAGTCCCAATTCAGAGAAAACTTACATATATCTAGTCCATTTTATATCTCACATTTCTTACAAGTAGCTCAAGATGTTTAGATTTTCCCTCCTCCTCATGTTATGTTTGTAACAACTTTGGGGAAGTAGGCAAGAGGTGGACCATTTTGACTGGTGAGATACTGCTCTTGCAAATTTAATAAATAAAACTGATGGCCACCTGTCATGTTTGATCTAGTTGAGATTCCTGCATTGCAGGTGGTTGGACTTGATGACTCTTGGGGTCCCTTCCAGCTCTACAGTTTTATGATCCTATGATATTGTTTATATGATTTTTGTGAGCCACCATAGGAGGCATTGTAAACAGAGTCAGCAGGAAAATGTTTTCAAACTCACACTGTGACTTTGTGTCATGTGCATTAAGGAATTTTGGGAGGAATCTTCCCACACACAAAAATTTACCAGAAAATCCAGGAACCATTTTGATTGTTCTGCATTTGATAAGATCTTGAAGAGATGAATCAACACATCTGCTGGCCCTTGGATGTCGGGCACCAGATCAATCAATCAATCAGACTTTATTTGACCGTCAGTCAGAGATAGGGCACCAGATCTTGACTTTCCGGGAAACGGCGTAGTCTTCAGATGAACTGACATCAAAATGCACACTGGTGTCCGATAAGAGAGACTGATTCCATCACAGACTGAGACTGAGAAGCTTTGGCAGACCTTCCCTTCCTACTTAGCGCAACTACTCTTTCCCCTACGCAAAACCTAAGATAAAAGGAAGTACTAATGTTTCCAGAGGGTTTTAAGTTGTTGTTGGTCACACTGGAAGAGAGTCAAGTTTTAAACTCTTTGTATGGGACACAGCTCATGTGCATGAGTCATTGGGCAAAGCTAACTTTGTTGACCCCACAGTCCTTGCTCATTTGAAAATATGCCTATCAGGGTTTAATGTACAGGGGAAAGATGAGAAGAAATCTTTGGCATCTTTAACCCCACATATGTGCATGCCTAGCTTCTATCCTGCAAACAAAACCATAAAATACACAAGTGGGATCTGCATGAAAATGGTGTAGTGCAGGGGTAGTCAACCTTTTCATATCTACCACCCACTAATGCATGTTTCTTGATGGTAAAATTTCCTTACCACCCCTTACTGCTTGATGGAAGAATTCACCTTGTACCGCAGAAACCCCTACCGCCCACCTAGAATCCTGAAACGCCCATTAGTGGTTGGTAGGTTGACAACCCCTGGTGTAGTGCACTACATTCCCGTTCAGGATGCTAGCCAGCCAGCCATGCCTTCTTTTGAGATACTTCATTCCATCCACACATTTGTTGTTTAGTCGTTTAGTCGTGTCCGATTCCTTGTGACCCCATGGACCATAGCATGCCAGACACTCCTGTCTTCCACTGCCTCCCGCAGTTTGGTCAAACTCATGTTCATCGACACATACATCCATATTTTCCATTCCCCCAACAATAAGTCAGTATTCCATGACTACTGAGTATGCTCAGTTCTAACGGGGATGTGTTTCCTCTGCTTAGGGATCTTTCCCCACCAACACTACTTTGTACTTCTGCAAACCTTGGGATCCCCTTGAACCTGCTGAACCTCTTGGACACAGATGGTGCCATTTGGGTTACATAAAGATCAGCATTTTAAGAAAGAGTTAACTATTAGTACAGTATATAGGATGTGAATAAATCTAGTTAATCTGAATTTCCCCTGAATTCCAAAATGGGTAAGGACCAGGTGCGACTTGTAGACATTGAACTTATTTGCAGAGGACAGTAGGCAGAGGTAGAAGAAGGCAAGGCTTGTTTTCAGAATTTATATCTCATCTTATCATTATGAACACTATAAAACCATTATCCATGAAACAATAAAAATGCAGCAGAAAACAGCAGAAAAAGCAGACTAACAGTAAAACAAGTGATAAAAAATTATGCTCAAGAGGGAGGACAAAGTAATTAAGTGCCATAAAAACTCAAAGGGAAAAGATAGTGTTTGCCTGGCGCCTAAAAGGTACTAACCATGGCACCAAGCGAACAAATCTTGGAAGAAAGCCTCACATTTTAGCCACAAAAGCTGTTAGCTGTCCACCTAGCTTGAGAAGGAGGGTGGGCTCCAGAGAAAAGCCAGTGAGAGATTTTTATCTACTGCTGGGTAACAGTGGGCAGGTAGGTTTGAAAGGCTGGACTTGCGGGGTGAATACATTAAACACACACATTTGCCATTTTTGGAAACTTTTTCAGGCACAATTTACATTATTTTATCATCAGTCATGGGGCTCAGATATATAGCTGTGTTAAATATGACTCTTGCAAATTTAGTTTTCATTTAAAACAAACACTGATCAGGATTCGCAGTAGAAAGCTGAACTTCTACGAGTTATAAGATAATCACTGCACAAAGATTTATTGTTACGGGCAACATGCCCATTGCTATATAATACAACTATTGATGTTCCAACAGTCTTTGAAGCTCATAATTCCTTTTCCATATCACTTAATAGTCAAGTGGGCCCCAACAGAAAGTGGCACAGCAAACTTGTTTAGGCCTATTTTAATGTTATATGGCTGCCATGAACAAGGAAGAGAACCAGCACAACTGGAACAGCAAGCTCTGAAAGGAATCAATACATCAATAGATCCGTTTCTATTGACTTTTCAACGTAGCAAGCCAAGAAAGCATCATTCTAACAAAGTCCACAGTATTCCTGTGGTAGGACTGGATGAGTCACTGCTGGCTTCATTTTGACATGCATAACAATGACTTTTTCACATTACTTTACAAAATCACAAAGTTGCAAGGAACAAAAGGTCATTAAATTGAACCTATGACTGCCATAAAACAAACACAACAGACCTCACCCTAGACCCACCTTCTCACTGACTGATCAAATAAGCTAGGGAAGTGGTTCCCAGTTAGGGGTCCACTGACCCCTGGGGATTTGCGGAACCCACCCAGGGGTTCCGCGGCACCACCCCCTGCCAGGGACTCACTTAACTTGTTAATTGCACAGTGAAAGCCACAATGATGATCCCCAGTACCCAGCCTCTGCTGTGACCAGGGCCTGCTTGCTGGCAGGGAGAAAAACTTGTGAAAGAGTTGCTGGATTGCAAGTGAACTAGGACTGGGCAAAAACCTCTGACACAGTTTATTAGGGCTCTTGCAATTGGAGGAGCAAGGGGGCAGTGAGGGGGGTGGAGAGAGAGAGAGCAAATGACTTGCTCCACAGGGCAGGTTCACATGTTTATAATTTTAAAAAGGTAAGTGATCTCTTCCCCTTGCTCTCTATTTTTTAACTGAAAAGAACTTCTAATTGCTTTCAATGACTATCAAGTTTAGAGGACTCTCCCACTGCTTGTACTGTAGTAGGGTTTTCAGTGAATCTTGCTTTTGAGTTTGGGATTCATGTCTCATCCTGAAAGACCAACAGGGGAAATAGCTAAGCAAATTGCCACTATGATTAGCACAACAGCTCACCCTTTGATGATTTAGTTTATTGCTAGGGCACTGTCTGGAAACAGGCAATTTGTGATAGTATCACAAATTTTATGGCCTGTTTTTTAGTATACCTAAAAATCCTTTGCTGATTAGGGGCCACCCCACATTTTCTTCAAAAAATTGCTTTGCGCAGATAACTACCGGGTACAATAGAGTTATCAAAAATTTCAAACGCAGGGGGTACATGGCCTGGCTTTTGAAAAATAGGGGGTACTCAGTAATAAGCTAATTGGGAACCACTGAGCTAGGGACACCCTAGCACAGCAGTACCCGAGTGCAGCCGCCAGGGGCTAAATAGCTTATACAGGCATTTAAGCTATGAAAGCACCTGCACACTGTTTACTGTTGTCATTATAAAAAGAGTCTAGTTACAAAATGGTGCCCATCACACATGTTATGTAGCTGGCCAGCACTTAGTACATTTCTCCACTGGAGAAACTCGAAATGTGTCAACAGAGTACATAGCTCTACAAGGCTTGGGAAAGTGAGCCGTGCCACAAACCACACGCATGGGCAAAACTCTCTAAGGACCACTAGCCAATCTTCTGCCCTGGGGAAAATTCATTCCAACTTGAAACATACTTATCTCATTTCGACTTTAGTCGTGAGTAAGTCAGAGACTGCTGCTTTATGCAAAGTGAAATCACCATGCAGGTCTCTCTGATTTGTTTTCTTTACTTAATGGCCTGCAGCTGAATTCCTATTTAAAAATATATACTCAACCATAGATGCATTTATGAAGAATATCTTACCCTGAAACTAGTGATTTGTGCATTTTTGCTACCACAACCTCTGTTGAAAGACTACTCTTAATCTCACTACAGCTTCTTCAACTTTCAGTTTACTTTGAATCCTTTACTCACATTATCACAGGGATTACCACTACAGTACATCTGTTTATAAAAGAAAATTCTGACTTAAACCACGGTAGGCGGCATAGTGGAGAATAGACACACATGAAAAGGAAAAAGTGGAGAAAGGAAACACATGGAAAGCCTGCAGAAAATAAAAGAAAAACGTGTTCCACAGCAACCAACTAAATCAGTGTTCCTCAAGCTGTGGGTAGTGAGGGTTCCTTAGGAGTTCCTTAGGAGAGTGTGGAATATTTGTAAAGAACTGCACATGTCTTATTAGTAATCAGCCCTTGAACAATAAGAGCTTAGGGTTGCCAGTGACGTTGGCCACTGGGAGTAACTGAAAGGAAGGAGTGGGGGCCACATGTTATCTTAGGCTAGAGAGAAGATGCAACGTGTGTATAGGAGATGGTCAAAATGGGCTCCAAGGGCCACAGGATTCAACTGGCAACAGCAGTAGTATGGAAACCACATACCATAGGAAACTGCCAACAATACAACTAGTTTTAGGGAATTCAAGGACCTTTGGAATGAAGGAGGAAGCAAGTTCACAAATAGTCCTTCTTAAAGAATGGCCTATTTAGATTCCTGCATTGGAGGCAGTTGGACCAGATGACCCTCAGGGCCCCTTCTAACTCTACAATTCTTATGATAAACATAATCCTAAGAGACAAAAAGAAAGACCAATTCTTAGCTCTGAGGAGACGGAGAAAATGAGATGTTATTCTGGTGCACAGTAAAAGGATACCCACTTGAATGACTTCCACCAGTCTACTGAAAACAGAAGCCCAAAGTCCCCCTGGATTAAACAAATTGTGTCCTCTCTTTGAATGCACATGGACGAGAAAACCAATAGCTGCAATCTAGATTCTAGTTATGCATGTTTATAACACTGCTTAAGTCAGCATTGGGGAAGTATCTGGTTGTGGGACTGATTAAGCCCACCAGGCCTTCTCAATTAGTCCACCAGGTCATTTAGGCAAAATCATACCCATCTGTCAGCTGCCTGATGTCATATGACATCAGGGGAAGCACAGGTATAGCTATGGTTTCAAACAGTGCTAAATTCAATGTTTCTTTGCAGCTGCAGGTTGTATTCTGCACTGTTTTAATGTACCGTAACACATTACCCTGTTGCAGTGCTTTCAGCAGGGATCAGATACACTCCCTACCCACCTGCCAAAGTGGCCCCCAGAGAGCAGGGCACTTCTAGATCTGGCCCTCTGGACAATCCAGTTCCACAAACCTTGCTTAATTCAAAGTAATTTTGGGCTGGGATGCAGCACAAACACATACAAGAAAGGGGGGAGGGGAGAGAAAGGTACAAAGCTTACCTTGTGGCAAACTTCAGTTTTAATTTCTTTGAGAGCGCGTTCAGAGAAGACACAACCACAGTTGCGTAGAAAGCAAAACCTTGGGCAAAGCAGAGAGAAAATGATGTTCAGAGGTTAAATACAAAGGCAACTATGAAGCTCCAGACAGCTCTAACTAAGACTGCAACCCTATGCACACTTAACTGGGAGTAATTTCTGAGTAAGCATGTATAGATTTGCTGTAAGCAATGGGGTGTAAGCTAATTGTGGCTAACTTGTATTAATTGTTTTAATGGGACCCAGGCTGCAGTCATATGCACACTTAGTCTTATCATACTCAGTGGAACATAGAATTTCGAGCGTATATAGGATGAGCTGCACATTCGAACTAAATTTAGCTGGATCAAGGCCAGAATTTATAAGCAAAATTTTTCAAGTAATACAAGAATGCAAAAGAAGGATAATAATAATAATCCATTTGTTACTGCCATTTGTCCCCAGCACACAATGTGTCCCAAAACACCCCCATGTGGTTAACACAGGAAGTGCATATTATGCTACAAAATCCTCATTCGTTACTGTAGTAACAACTACAGTGGTGCCTCGCAAGACAAAATTAATTCGTTCCGCAAGTCGCTTCGTCTTGCGATAATTTCATCTTATGAAGCGCAGTTTGCCGCAGCAAAAAAAAAACAACGCAAAAAACTTTGCCTTGCGAGTCACCAAAAACATCGCAAAACGCTTTCGTCTTGCAGGTTTTTCGTTGCGCGAGGCATTCATCTTGCGAGGTACCACTGTATCCCATTTCAGTAAGCAAACAATAAAAGCCAAGCAGTTGCTGTCACACTACATTAGTTTTACAGATACTCAGATTTCATAGGCTTTTCCATATTCTTCAATGACATTAACGCTGATAAAACTTACAATATGCAGGCCTTTAGACTCTTCCCTTGATACTCAAATAAGGTTTGATTTTTCTCATAGCAAACAAATTAATGTGTCTAGATTTTGATCATTAATCCTGAAGGCTTATGTATGCTCATTAGGAATTCCTAATGAGCACTGGGAGAGAGATACCTCTGAGTAAGCTTGCACAATATTAGGGTACATGTGACATATCCGCACATCATGCTCCTGTTCAGAGCCCCACAGGACAGCAGCACACTGTGATTCCACTCCCACTTTCCTAAGCAGCATGCCCCATTTAATTCAGTGGAATTTAGTTTCTTTGAAAACTTGCTTAACCATCTAAGAATTTTTCTCCATCACACAGGATATTAAATACTTACCGATGTCTTCCGTTCATTTCCAACCCAACTACAGGGCAAATGAAACGTGCACTCTGGATGTCATCATATTTATCCCCTTTTGTATTCCCCTTGTCACCAGTCCAAGCAGGATTGTCTGAGAGATTTAACTCTATGACGTTCTGAAAGGAAATAAAAGTCTCTTACACAAGTTTTTAAATGGAAGCAAGTTGAAATGACCTCCTGAAATAATGCAGTTCTTCCCTTTATCATTCTATATTAATAAAACCATTTGCAAAACATTCAAGGTTAAATTCCTACTCCTGAATGAAGGTTTCTTTTTTTAAAAAAAAGCAATTGAAATTAATTGCTTTTCTAATCATAGATCTACTCAACTAATACAAGCCTGGTTAATTTCTAAAATAGCAACTCATCTGATAGAGACAACAAGACACAGCAAGCAATTTTTAAAATGTTGGTGCTTAGGCACTGCATAAGGTAAAGGGACCCCTGACCATTAGGTTCAGTCATGACCGACTCTGGGGTTGCGGCGCTCATCTCACCTTATTGGCCGAGGGAGCCGGCGTACAGCTTCCAGGTCATGTGGCCAACATGAGAGCAGCACATGGAAACGCCGTTTACCTTCCCACTGGAGGTAAAACCTATTTATTTCCTTGCCATTTGACGTGCTTTCGAATTGCTAGGTTGGCAGGAGCTGGGACTGAGCAACGGGAGCTCACCCTGTCACGGGGATTTGAACCGCAAGCCTTAGGCTCTGTGGTTTAACCCACAGTGCCACCCGTGTCCCCTAGGCACTGCATACCGAGCTTTAATTGCCATTATTCTGTTATTACTTTTTAACAATTTAATAGAACTACGTTAAGCATCAGAGACACCACAAAAGTGGGGCTCTCTCGCTTGCTCTGCCCAAATATATTTTAATGTAAGAGAAAAGAAAAAGCAAAGAAGGGACTACAGGAGAAAACAAGGAGGCCAAGTCATGGGGTAATGCAGAAAGAATGAGACTGAGAGTTGTTCTTAAACAACAGTAAAAACTAGGAATCCATAATTCCATTTGTCACAGCAAGATCCCAATCCCCTTATGGTGAATATCATGAGCCTTAGGTCTTCCTCATCTCCCAGGAGCAGTACTATGCTTCTGAGTTGCTTGGAGGGGCTCTGAAGCATAGTACAACTTGCAGTGAACTCCAAGCAAGGGGCAGGGGGCACTTCAGAAGCATAATGCAAGGTTGGGGACAAGCGCCATAACATGGGAAGGGGCAGGGTTCTGTGACCAGTATTTATCAAGGCTAGGCAAAATTTGTTGATGCCTCACGAGATCCAAAAAGTTTTGAATATAATTTTAAGAAAGAAGAGGGAATTGCCTTGATAGACAAGGTCATTTTGAGTGCAAGGAATATGACAGAAGCAAGAGCAGACCAATAGTCAGCGTACAAAAAAGGCATGAGAAGATGCAGCATATAAAGCAGGCATAGGCAAACTATGGCTATCCCTAACAGGACCAGTTTTAAGGGATGATGGGAATTGTAGTCCCAAACATCTGAAGGGCTAGAGTTTGCCTATGCCTGATATAAAGATTACACTATGATTTTTTTTAAAAAAACTAGAAGCCTGCTAGAGAAAGTAGGAGCTTCAATGTTTCATTAAAATCAATAGGATTTGTATTAAGGAATTACTGTATACAAAATAAACTTTCTCTGAATTATGCTTAATAGTTGTAGGCTCTGATATCTAGAAACGTTCAGACAGATCACAAGCATGTGAATTTACCTTAATACTCTTGATGTGAGATGCTGCTTCGACAAGGACTTTATCGGAAGATTTATCCAGCAAAAATTCAATGATTGCATCTTTGTTATATAGTCTGTAATAGAAAATATACTGTAAAAGTGAGTAAATTTCATGATTGCAATTTATTCAGAAATTAATATTGTTTCACTGAAAAGGAGTTTAAAAATGTAATCCTACCTGCCAAGTTCACAAGCGACTATAGGCCTGCTCAACTTTTCTTGACTCAGAGTGCAGTAGTACCACTGGGCCACCAATTCTGCATTTTTGTCAACCTGAGGAATACATAAAATTATTAACATTTTTTGAAAGAAATTATTAAAGGAAAAAACTTTACAAACATCTTCCATTATGCTTTCCCCTTCTATGTGAAACCTACTTTTCCTGAAACACTAGTTTGAAATGAGTTGAAAGAGCGTTGATGATCAGAGCTTTCTGGGGTTTTTTGACCCAACATAAGCAACTGGAGAAATGCTTTGGGGCAATTTCATTTTAAAAAGAAAAGAAAAAGAAAACCCTCTGGGAATGGAAGAAAATCACCCCCAAATTATTTTCTTTGTTTTGTCCAAGGTTGCTACGACAAAACAATTTCTGAATCTTGTCTTTTAAGATTGTGTGTCAAACATTTTCTCACCAGCAGTCTGCAGAGCAGTCAGAAAGCTCTCATGACACAGCCCAGCCTCAAGGAAGGAAACAACCCCGAGAGAACACAACCACCAGACAAAAGGGTAGAGAAGAAAAAAGTGTGCCCCCCCCCCAATTTCTTAAATGCTGACAGGGCCCTTTTCACTCAGTTCTGCCCCCATTTTACCTTCTATGATAATGTTCTATAATTCATGTTCATGAGCAGGTTAACATCACACAACCCACGTATGATCCTTCATGATGAGCTGCATGAAGATCAGCAGCACCATACTTAACATGCGGTTGCAGTGAAGTAATATGTTAAGTCAGGGGTGTCCAGCTCCCAAGAGACTGCAATCTACTCCCACTATAAAAATACTGGCAGTGATCTACCCATTGGATTGACCAAAGTTGTTGAGATTTTTTTTGGGGGGGGGGGAGAATAATATAAGTTGTTGAGCTTCTTCTGGGGAGGCTTCAGCAAAGTTGTTTAGCTTCGCGATCAACCTGTTGGACATCCCTGTGTTAAGTCATGTTGAATGTGTCAGCTTCTTTTTTGTGTGTTTTCAATTGTTTTTGAAAGATAGAAGGGAGGGCTGCTGCAAGTGCGAACCCTCCAGAACAGACCGCATCTGTTATTGAGATGTGCAATAGGAGAGTAACCAGGACAGGGAAAGCGGAATGGTAAAACAAGGAGGGGTCTGACGGGAAGCACCAGTGCTTATCAGCCGTTCAGAAAGAGGGATCACTCCTGCAAAAGGCGTTATGTTTTGTCCACCCACTCTCTTCCGTTGTGGCAATGGTTTCCCAAAAGCTTAGCTACCTCACGGCAGCTTCTGAGGCTGGGACTACCCCGCCGTCTCCGAAAACCGTATTTCCCTTGGCCTCCCAAGGCCTCAGCGCGTCCTCCGGCCCACCCTTCCTCGCAGCTTCTTCTACCCCACAGGACCAGAACCAAGGCCTTTCCTGCCCTCACCTTCTCGATCTTGCGGGGCCCTTTCACCAGCTCGTGCCTCTTTGGGATCGTTCCCCCGTCGCAACCCATTTCTCTCTCCCTCGGCGGCTACTCCGCCGCCCCACTTCCGGGTTCCTCCAAAACAAAGGAGCTTCCGGCCGACGTAGGCCGTCTATTTCCGGCGCAGAACGGGAAATGGGAGGGCGAGGGGCGATGACGTAGACGGCCGGCGTTGCTAAGGGACCCTGGCAACCAGCAATACGCTTCCCGTAATGCTTTCGGTGATTCGCTGCGGCTGTTTTATTTGGTGCAGCCGAAGCCGTTGCGAAAAAGATAAAAACACGTGAAGCAGAATACAATAAAACGCATTACACATTTAAAATAGTCGTTGTGAAAACCAGACATTCTGTCAAAGAGTTTTTGCTCCCTTGGAGGATTTAACTTGCCATTCCCACAAACATTTATCCAGGCCATTGCAAATTTAAAGTACTGTAAGAGCCTGGCCCCAAAGCGTGTTTGCATCGCAGTAAAGCTGCAGTGCAGTCCTAGGCACACTTCCTTGAGAAATTGTACCAAACTAACTGGGATTCACTTTGGAGTAAGCAGCGCATAGGGTCTGGATGTAGTGCTGCTGCTGTTGGGTGCAAAGCATCACTAAGAGCATCAACATGACTTCTTTCTGAGTAAACAAGACTGGACTGAAAGACTGAAGTTTTTATGCTTGCTTACATCCCCCAACCCTTACATCACTCAATTAAAAAAGAAATAAATAACCAGTAAATATTTCCATACTGTTTTTCAATCATGTTTCCTTTTTTTATATATATAATTATTTATTAAGTTTTTTAAATAAACACATTTAAGACATTATACAAAACAAACAAACAAACAAACATTCAAAATACATACATCACTCTTTTTACCAATCTTATTATTCTTAACCAAAAACATGCTCCGCCGAGCTTGACTTCCCTCCCTCCCTTCAAAAGGTTTTCTAATCAATTCTTATCTCGCAGTTCCTTTGTATCTAATCTTTAGAGTCAATTCGTAGGATTTATTTCACGCCTGCAAGTGTCTTCAAACCTTTACAGTTCATTTCCATATAATCCACAAATTTACTCCAATCCCTTAGAAACCTTGTCTCCCTCTGGTTTCGGATCCTGCTAGTCAGTCTCGCTAGTTCTGCATATTCAATCATCTTTGTCTGCCAGTCTCCAATTGTCGGTAAGTCCTGGGTCTTCCATTTTTGGGCTAATAATGTCCTCACCGCGGTTGTCGCATACAAAAAAAGGGTACTGTCCTCCCTAGTTATCTCTTGGCCTATCAGTCCTAACAGAAAGGCCTCTGGTCTTTTGGGAAAGGTATACTTAAATATCTTTTTCAGTTCATTATATATCATTTCCCAATATCCTTTAACCTTTTCACATTTCCACCACATATGATAAAAGTCCCCTTCCTTTTCATTGCATTTCCAGCACATTCTGTTACTCATTCTATACATTTTTGCTAATTTCACTGGAGTTAAATGCCATCTATACATCACCTTCCAAACATTCTCTTTCAAAGCAGTACATGCTGTAAATTTTATTGTTTGGTTCCATAATTTCAACCACGCATCATATTCAATATTATACCCAAAATCCTTAGCCCATTTTATCATTACCTCTTTCGTCAACTCATCTTTAGTATACCACTCTACCAGCAAATTATACATTTTGGACAACAATTTTATTCTGCCCCCTAGCAACTCTGTTTGAAATTTGGACCTTCTCTCCTCAAAACCAATTTTTTTATCTTTCGCAAATACATCATTAATTTGATGATATTGCAACCAACTCGTCAAATATACTTTAACCTCTTCATACGGTTTCAATTTCCAACCTTGTTCCGATTGTCTTAAAAAAATTTCATATGTTGGTCTCTCACCTTCCATATTCACTTTTTTCACTATGATCACTTCCATTGGTGAGATCCACCATGGCGTCTTAGTCTCTAACAAGGCTTTATTTCCTTCCCATACTTCAAATAACGATCTTCTTATCACATGATTCGTAAATCCTTTATGGGTTTTTTTCTTATCATACCATAGATATGAATTTTTTCAATCATGTTTCCAAGGCAGTGTGGTAGTGGCAGCAGCAACCAAAGAAATTCAACCGTTGGTCAGCAGTTCTGCAAGGAAAGTGTGTAAAAGGCTCTCGCCGAATCTCCCCTTCTGTCACAGATGCATGGAAAACCCCTGGTTTCTGAGATCAAACAGACTTTTTTTAAAAAAAAACTATATCTCCAAATCACTTATTGATTTAAATTTATTTATTAAAAGACTTCTCACTTAAAATGTATCAAAGCAGTGTACAATGATAAAATTACAATAGAATTACATCAAACTGCATAAATACACAATAAAACAATGAGCAAAGGACAATTAATGGTTGGTAGATATTTGCATCGATTAAAAAATGTTTTAAACTGTTGATGGAAACATAACGCTGAATGTGCCTGCTGTATTTCTGAGGAGCGACTATTCCATAGCACTGGTACAACTGTAGAGAATGGCCTCCTCCTGGTTGTCACCAGATGGACCAATGCAGGTCATGGCACCACTAGGAGCGGTTCCCCTGAAGATCTTAATGAACAGACAGGATCATATGGAAGGAGGCGCTCTGTCAGATAACTGGGTCCCAAGTTGTTTAGGGTCATATAAGTCCATAACAAAACCTTGAACTGGGCTCAGTAGTCTATTGCCATCCCTTGCAGCATCTTCGAGAGAGGTGTCACATGTGTGCAGTTAGAAGCATAGCTGCCACATCCTGCACCAGTTGCAACTTCCACATCAAGCCTAAGAACAGACTCACAAAGAGCACATTACATTAATCCAAACTTGTGGTTACCAACGCATGGGTCACTGCAACCAACTTATTTCAGTCTAGGAGTGGTTGTAGTTACCATTTGAAGCACAAAAGTTGGCCTCCAGGGACACTGATTTTTCCAGGAGCACCCTCAAACTACACACGTGTTCTTTCAGGGAAAATGCAATGCATTCAGAGCAGGCAGCCCATCTAATTCCTGGAACTACTCACCCACAGGGTCTGCCTTGGTGGAATTCAGCTTCTGTTCGGCCCTATTGTTACCTTGCACTGTGAAGGGACTGCAGTTGCCAGCCCCCACTTCCACCACTCCAAACCTTCCTGTGTCAAATGGGAAGTTCTGAAGGGGGGTTGTTAAAAGTGTTTCACTGAGTGCAGCTAGAATCCTCCCCACATTCAAGAATCTTGATAGCACAGGATTTCTGAGCGAATGCCTGAATCTAAAGACCTGTCAGTATGGGGTATCCTCAGAACACCAGAAGAATGATGGCTTCATTCCATCATTGCTCGGAATTGCTGTGTATACTTCAACAGCCCATCAGCTTGAGTCTGAAGTTCCTTCATTGCCTCGGGACTTGGATATTGCATTGCAGCATTTTTCGTTGCAACTGCCAAGTTCTTTAGCAAACCACAAAAGTTGCTGCTGCCATACAATATCTCGTTTCGATCGGCCTTCTGAAGGGCTTCCTGACATAAGGCGTCCACCAACTTTTGGCCCACCATAATTATCATTTTGCTGTTGGCTATGAAAACTTCAGGAGCCAGATCGTTGCTAAGGCTTTTGTGGAAAACACCAATGGCCTTCTGGACAGCACCGAAATATAGTCTGCAGAGATCGGAGAGGACCATCTTCTTGGTTGAATCCTCCTTGCTCACAACATTATGCCTCATCATAGGTGGAGAATCCTAGAGAGGAAAAAACGAAAACAAGAACTATTACTGAAAGCTATCAACATTCAGCATTTTTGCTGATGCAGCAGCAGAAAAAGCTAATGCTATTCTAGGTTGCAACAACAGAAGTATAGTGTCCAGATCAAGGGAAGTAATAGTACCACTCTATTCTGCCTTAGTCAGACCACACTTGGAATACTGTGTCCAATTCTGGGCACCACAATTTAAGAAGGATGTTGACAAGCTGGTATGTGTGCAGAGGAAGGCAACCAAGATGATCAAGGGTCTGGAAACAAAGCCTTATAAGGAGCGCTTGAAGGAACTGGGTATGTTTAGCCTGGATCAGAGGACACTGAGAGGAGATATGATAGCCATCTTCAAATATCTTAAGGGCTGTCACATGGAGGAGGGATCACACTTGTGTTCTCCTGCTCTGGAGGGTAGAATTCGAACCAATGGCTTCAAGTTGCAAGAAAGGAGATTCCAACTAAACATTTGGAAAAACTATCTGACAGTAAGAGCTGTTCAGCAGTGAAACAGACTCCCACAAGAAGTGGTGGACTCTCCTTCCTTGGAGGTTTTTAAACAGAGGTTGGATGGCCATCCGTCATGGATGCTTTAGCTGAGATTCCTGCATTGCAGGGGGTTGGACTAGATGACCCTTGGGGTCCCTTCCAACTCCCAACCTGGTACCTTCCAGATGTTGGTGGCCTCCAACTCCCATCAGTCCCAATGAGCATGGCAAATGGTCAGGGATGATGGGAGTTGTAGTCAAAGACAAATTGGAGCGCATCAACCTGGGGAAGGCTGGGTGTAGTTTTTTTGTAAGGCATTCCATCACATCAGAAGTAAAGGTTATTTACTAATACCAGTATACTCAGAAGTACTACAGTTAGGGACATAGAAAGCTGCCTTATGCTGTATCAGACATTTAGCCCAGCTTGGTCTATTATGACTGGCAAAAGCTCTCCAAGGTATCAGGCAGAAGTCACCTGTTACCAAATTATTTCCTCTAGCGAAGTCGGGGATTGAACTAGGGTGGTAACTCAATTTATGGAATGTTATTCAATTAATTGCATATGTTACCTGTCAATTAATTAGAGAATAAAATCTGCATAAATCTGCACATGAGAAAATGGTGTTTTAAGATTATGTGTGCATGTGTCAGTCATCATCTTTAAAGAGACATTCCACTTTCTTTCACACAAGAGGGAATGTTTCTTGGTACATCAGGGTTTTTAATAACAATACATTTGGGAGCAGGGAATATGCTGCCTGATGAACTGTGGGAAACTGTTTCAGTTGGTCAAAATGTCTATTACTCAGTTAATCTGTTAACAGATCCATCAACTAAATGTTTCAGTCATAATTTCAATGGAACAAAGGTGTAATTTGAAGGATTATAAACCACAATGGAGAACCTCCAGTGAAAAGGAGACAGTGGTGTGGGAGTGCTGAAAAAAATCTGAACCAGATTTATAATTTTAGATCTTTGCTGCAAAGAATAATTTTACCTTTATTTTTAACTTGGCATTCTTCCTCTCCACCTTGCTAGATGAAAGAGGTGGTTGTGTCTGTTCCGGTCCTGGTGATTTCTGCAAAGGGGGAAGAGAAATAATATTTAACATAAATGGCCATAATCCTTAAATGGGAAAAAGACTACATGTTGTATGATCATGGATTATTGGAAATCCTGTCCAAATGCCCTCTGAGCTCTAAGCCTTTTAAAATATATATTTTTTAAAGATATTATCAGAAGCTGTCTTATAATGAATCTGAACATTGTTCCATCTTGCTCAGTGTTGTCTACACTGATTGGCAGCAGCTCTCCAGGGTTTTAGGCAGGAGTCCCACCTCACCCTACCTGGAGATGCTAGGGATCGAACTTGGTACCTTCTGCATGCAAATAAGATGATCAACCTCTTAGCTATGGGTAAAGACACATAGACATTTTTTGTTCCACCTAGCTTCCATTGTCACTACATTTCTTCTAGTATTCTACCCTTTCTGTTTATTCTATTTTTGTGATTTTCAATATGGACTTTTGTTGTATGTTAGCTGCCTCAATAATCTTGGACTGAAAGGCGTATTACTGGAAATTTTTAAATTAAAGTTCATAGGTTCAAAATTGGAGTGGTAGGTTTTCTAGTTTAATTAATCTAGAATGAAAGGCATGATATTGTGCATGTATATCAAAGCCCTACTGACCTGTTGCTGAATATAATCACAAACTTCAGTGATGGCAGCTTTTGCTTTCTCCAGACATGGGCTATTTTCTTTTGGCTTATCTAAAATATGTCTTAAAAGAGAATCTACCCGCTGTTCAGCTCCAGGCTTAATTATTTCATGCTCTGCACCAACTCTCCATTCCTTGCCTTCTTTCTCTTTGCAATTCTTTCTGAAAAGTAGCTTCCCGTTAGCTATGATGATAGAAGCAAATCTCTTGATGTCATCTGGAATGGTGCGAGCAACCATAACAAACCGATCCAGATCGTCTGGGTTGTTCTGAGGCTTCTCAATGACTAGAACATCGAGCGACCATTTGCAGTTATTCAAAGCCTCTCTCGTTTCCACCAGCATTTGAAACGAGTCCGTGAGGATATTCAGCTGCTTTTTAATTCTCGCATGAAGTTTACTGTCCGAGGACTGAGCAGAGTTTCCTTCAATGGCTCTAGCAAAGTCCAAGAATTCTCCCAACGAGACCCTTATGTGGTCAACCGCTCGGTGGATTTCGTCAAGGTTTCCCACCAGGTGTTCTTGGTATCTCCACCTGCTGCTCACAAAGATCATGAGACTTGCAATTGAACTGGACACGCTATGCTGGAGCTTAGTCAGTGTTTCTATGGCAAACTCAAGTTCCATGGTTGCTTCTTTAGTGGGTTCTTCTGATGAGGAAGAAGGGGCAGATGAAGAGGATGCTGCAGATGAAGAGGACTCAGTGGAAGAGCTTGACCATGTTGATATGGTGCTGGTTCTGCTGTCTAGACTGGAAACAGACAATCGGTCTTGGTCTCGTTTGCCATCTGTGTAATATGATAGAGGGAAAACATATGTGTGGTCTCCAGAATTAGGACTCTGTGTGTTTTCTTTCTTTTGAGACAAAACGACAGGCATTCCTCTTGGTATATCATAGACAGTCTGTTGATGGCTCTCCTTTTCAATCATGGAGGACAGCGCACCCGAAGGAACATCGTAGTTACCATTCTGACGCTGCACTAAGGCTTCATGTGTGGATGGTATGTCATACAGAGGAATTTCTGGAAGAGTTAGTTTCCTTTGTACAGGTGGAACATCATATACTTCTGAAGTTACCAATTTGACTTCATTATTTGTTGTTGGCAGGATTTTCTGCGTACCAGAATCGAGCCTCATTGGTGGTATATCATAAAACACATGTATATTTGGAGAACGATTCTGAAGAGCTGAGTTTAATCCTGCTTTTTCGGGTGACACAGGTATATCATAGATCCATTCTGATTTCCGAAGGTTTGGCAAGGTATTGTAAGGACCCAGGTGCTTTCCTTGGGGCCCTCTTTCTATAATGTCACGTTCTCTTGAAAGTGGTGTGGGAATGACATACACCTGGAAAACAGCAAAGCGCATGCTATTACAACTGAAATTCTATTCCACTTCTACAAACTCAAAGCAGTGCACAAAAGAGAAAAAACAGAAACCCATGCTAGCAATTTTTAAACCAAATGTAACAATACAAACATAACGAAACCTCAAAAAATGCCCTAGGCTCAGACCCCCCAATGCTGCTTGTACCGTAGTGTTGTTCAGAGGACTGCTTCCTGACACTGCCAAGTGTCAGGGACTGGGCAGAGGAGGAATGATGGAGACCGCCTCCCCAGCTTGACCCTTCCAGGGAGGAGCAAGAGGAAGACAGTGATTTACAACAGAGGTCGCAGCTCAGAGGCAGATGAGGGGGAAAGTTGGGAAATAGTGGGAGAGGAGGAAGAGGAGGAAGAAGCACCAGTGGGGCGGCAGCTGAGAGACACAATGTCTTTAGAAAGTGTTGCAGACACCCCCCTCTCAGAACCTGGCGAGCCTTGAAAGTAGGAGAGCAAAGAGCTCAAAGACATAGGGCACGTAGCAGCACCCATAGGAGAGATGATGAGATTGAAGTGAGAGAGACGGAGGGTGGAGATTCACTCAAGACAGAGACTGGGTTCTATAGCCTGTCCCTGTAAATACTGAATAAAAAGCGGATGGTAAGAAACGTTCCTTGTCTTTGTACGTTCCTGGACAACCGGCAAGGATTCGCTGGCAGCAGCTTGACACCAAGGAAGCCCAAGATGGCCACCAACAGGGGAGAGGCTCCATCCAGTGCCTCCTCAGATCTCCAGCTGTCTGTACCTGCAAGCCAACATTGGAGGTAGTAGCCAACCTCTTGTTCTCCCTTCAAACTCCAGCAACTGACCTTAAGGACCCGGGTTTTGTAGTAGTCACACGCCAGTTCAGCCCATCCACAACCAGGTCCCCATGATAAGAGCAGCATGACTGGCAGAGAACGACGAAGCTTCATGATCCACACAACAAAGTATTTTCTCATGCTGTACTTACATTTTCTAAGGAAGACTCTTGCAGTGTGTGAGCTCGTGGCTTTTCTGGGCTCAGTGGGATATCGTAAAGCTGCTGTGCTGTTCCCAGGTAACATTCTTTGGAGGGGAATAGTTTGGAGCCCTTTCTGGAAGAGGGTGGTGTGGCAAGACCCTAGTTAAATTGTTAAAAAGAAATTAATCTGTATGCTTTACCAACAGCGCTGGGGGAATCATTGTATACATTTATTTCAATGCATGCACAGAGGTTCTTTGGATTTGGTCGTTACGAGTCTCCCTAAGTCTCCCCAAATTAAAAGAAACAAAATAAAAAAATTCCTTCCAGTAGCACCTTAGAGACCAACTAAGTTTTTCATTGGTATGAGCTTTCGTGTGCATGCACACTTCTTTGTCCTTATGCCATTTTCTGTATCTCTGTGAATGCAACTGTGTAATATTTGGAAGAGGTTTTAATGTCAGGGATCCGGCCTGGCATTACCATACTGAAGCATCAGTCTTCTGCGGAGGGCCCAGAACTGATGCCTGCCCTGGCATCACTTTAACATTTCCGAACTGCCGGCCTTCTAGGGCTTGCCGATCAGAAGGTCAGCAGTTCGAATCCCCGCGACGGGGTGAGCTCCCGTTGCTCGGTCCCAGCTCCTGCCAACCTAGCAGTTCGAAAGCACATCAAAGTGCAAACTGATAAATAGGTACTGTACTGCTCTCGCGGGAAGGTAAACGGCGTTTCCGTGCGCTGCTCTGGTTCGCCAGAAGCAGCTTTGTCATGCTGGCCACATGACCTGGAAGCTGTACGCCGGCTCCCTCGGCCAACCCCAGAGTCGGTCATGACTGGACCTAATGGTCAGGGGTCCCTTTACCTTTTACATTGCACTGGAACATTGTGGGCTGTTAAAATGGTACCTGCCTCATGAGGAGTGCTGTTGTTGGGTAAGACAGTGGGACAAGGGCATGGCGTAGAAAAAGGCATATCAGGGAAAACCATGCTAAGTATGCTGCCAGTCCTTGTGGCAACCTATCAGGGACTCCCAGGAAGTAGGGACTGAGATCTAGCCAAGTGTTTTGTTTATGTCTCACAGTCAGAAAAGAATAGGCCCCCGCTATTGGAAAGTAGCAGCGAGACTCTCAATTGGCCAAGCCTGGTATGAAAAGCTGGAGTTTGACCTTCTGTTTGGTATTCCTTAGGCACCATTGGCTGTTCCTGCTTCCCAGCCACCAATCTGCACAATCTAGATTGTGCATAGCCCAGACTAACACTAAAATCTGTTTAATTTTTTAAAATTGGTGTCTGCAAATGCGACATGAAGGCTGTCAACATCAACCCTGCCATGTGGGAATCCCTTGCAAACAACTGCAGTGCCTAGAGACAGGCAGTCAGGTCATGTATCCATAGCAGTGACCGGAGGAGGAATGACTACTGGGAGTTGCACAGAGAAGAAACGCCGGGGTAAATCTGCAACAGCACAGCCAGATGCCGTCATCTGCCCCAACTGCAACAAAACATGTCTGTCCCATATTGGTCTCTACAGCTACAGCAGGCGCCACAACCTTCCAACAGTTTGACTTCACCCGCAAAGGCTTACTCCTTCATTGTCTCCCGAAACAGAAGGTTGCCCAACAACAACACTAGCACTTTTGACTGCAAAGACAAATATGCAAACATATAAAACCCAAATGAGCGGCTAGGTAGGAATTTCACTGGTGGAGTTAGAGGGATCTGCATGGCTCCTGGTCATTTCTGTACTGTCAAAAAAAAATCTGATTGCATTATAATGGCAGAGAACGAGCACTAGATGGCAGAGTGGCTTAATAAACGTATTTCCGGAGATCTGAATTAAAATATGGATCTACTCAATGCAGTGGCATAGCAAGAAATGCTCATTCTCTACAAACAGAGGTTGACTTTAAAAGAAAAGCTTGTCTGAAAATAAGGCAGGGAAAGGAGACCATGTTATCTGACGCCTGTGTTGTCGCAGGCACAAACTAGCTGCATGGCCTTCAGCTAGTAGGTCTCCACACACTACTGTACAGTTGTGTTTTTTTAGAAGGATAGCTGGCAATGATTTTTAACTGACTGCCTGTTGTTACCTGATAGCCATATCAATCAAGGCAGAGGGCCTCACCTGTGTGAATACATGATGCTGCGGCGATGGGACATCGTATATATCACTTTTCCTCTCCATTGCTGATGCCCAGGTTGCTCTGGGAAGAGTGTAGAGGTGCTGGGGGAAAAACGATGAAGAAATTGAAAGGAGGTTACAGGATCTGTGAGTAGCTATTGTCGGTCTATTTTTGTGCTGGCCCAGGAGCATGTGAGCATGCAAGCCACCTGCCCCATCAGCAGTCTAGCCGCTGCATTCTGCACTTGCTGGAGGTTCCAGACCAGATCCAAGGCCAGCCCTGGCTAAAGCTCATTGCAGTACTCTAGTCTTGCGATTACTAATGCATGGACTATGAAGTTGGTAAAAAGGCACTCTTGGCCACAGAGGTGTCTGCGGAATGAGGTTGTTCTTTGAACAATGATTTCCCATTTTGGTCGTTTTTGTCTGGCGGCCAGACAGGAGAGGTCCTGCTATTTTCTCCAAACAGATGGCTGGAAAGACAGGAGAAACTTAGTGCTATAAACCCTAGAGAGGAGGTAAGCCCAGTCCCTCTAAGATCCCCACTCAGCCGCCATGTTTACTCCTATAGAAAAAAAGTTGGAATAGAATGGTAATAATGTACTGTATGTCTTTTGGGAAAGCTATTCTCTCACCCAGAGTTTTACATCAGAAACGTATCAATGTTAGCGGCCACACTGCCGAAATATTGCAACCGTGAAGCACTATAATTCTATTAAAACACTATAATTCTATTAGTTGGTCTCTAAGGTGGCACTGTGGTCGAAACCACAGAGCCTAGGGCTTGCCGATCAGAAGGTCGGCGGTTCAAATCCCCGCAATGGGGTGAGCTCCCGTTGTTCGGTCCCAACTCCTGCCAACCTAGCAGTTCGAAAGCACGTCAAAGTGCAAGTAGATAAATAGGTACCACTCTGGCGGGAAGGCCACATGACCTGGAAGCTGTCTACGGACAAACGCCGTCTCTCTTGGCCTACAGAGCGAGATGACCGCTGCAACTCCAGAGTCGTCCGCGACTGGACCTAACGGTCAGGGGTCCTTTACCTTTTAAGGTGCTACTTGAAGGAATTTTTTTATTTTGTTTCTATTAAAACACTTCACACTAAAGTTCTATTAAAATGAGAACCAAATAAAAGAGACGGAATGGGGACAGGACTGCCCCGTTTCCTTTATGCTTTAGTTTAAAAGAGTCTGATCAGAGCACTGCTGCGAATGCTGCCACCAGGTAAGCTCACCAGGTGAGCCCACCAATGCAGGTGAAGGCCCAGAGAGCACTTTGCCCTCTCAAGCCTGGAGCCAGCTCTGACAAGAATAGACACAGACAGGAACATAGGAAGCTGCCTTACATTGAGTCAGATCATGAATCCATCTAGCTCAGTATTGCTGGAGTCTGGTAGCAGCTTTCCAGGGTTTCAGAAAGCGGATATGTCTAGCCTTACCTGGAGATGTCAGGGATTGAACCTGGGACCTTCTGCGTGGAAAGCAGATGCTGCGCTGCTCCCTTGAAGGTGCTTACAAGCAAGACCCTGGCATGTGTTTCATCAGAGAGATGTTGGAAAGTATGACCATTCCAGAGAAAAACCACTCAAACTTCTGTGTTGCTAGCGGCAAGGAAATCTGCCTTGTAAACGCTGAGCACAGTGCGTCTACCTATTCTGAAGCAGTTCATACCCTCCCCACACCACCAAATTTTGTAAACAGATTGCAACACTGGAACACCAAGTGTGTCACCCCAGGAAGTTTCCAGGCGAGGTTAGGAGCTGAAATATTACAACACGAGAAAGATCAGAAAGGCTGTGAAACGGAAGGGAGGTCCCTTCCCAGGGCCACTGGCAACACTCCATGGGCAGGTCGCCTCTAAAAGGCAGGCAGGCAGGCAGTGCAGGTTTTCAGCTGCCCATAAGGCTACCAAACACTTCCTAGGAAAGTATTGATCAAATCTTCAGGGGCAAAGCGAGCTCCACCCCATGAGACGGAAATGTTGTGATAGACAGCCAAAGGCTGCAAGAGGTTGGTGGAGGAGAACCATAAGTTACAGGGAACCGGCGAAAAACTAAATGTGAGCAATCGACCACATTTCAAACCGCATTTTTAAAAGGAAAGGCCAGCATCCACCTATCAGGAGCCAGTTTACAATATCCTGAGCAACCAGTTAGAATAGCGGGCTGTATCTAATGGTGCATTTGCACTAGTGGAGGCATTTTTTTCTTGCACAAGGCAGGGCACCGGATTTTCACTGTTTCTTCCTGCCATGTGCAGCCCCCTGTACCCCCCCCCAATCTCTTCCAAGTATTACAGCACAGAGAGCTGCAATTGTCAGAGAGGACTGGTGAGAATGGGGTGCCTTGCCCTGTTCTGATGGAAGCATTTCCACTTGTTCAGAGCTACCACTGGGTACAAACCACACTCAGTATATTTTCCTCTATAGCTGCATCCGGGGGTGCGGGGAGAGAATCCAATAGTTAGATTCATAATTCAAAAACAAACCAACCCAATAACTTTGAATCTTCCAGACCTGAAAAATTATCAGCAATCTTGCCTAATCTAGCATTCTTGGACATGGATATCAAGGGTGTTGTGGCAGCATGCGTGCTTCTACGTACAAACTTAAGCATGTGGAAGGGGTGGGACTGCACCCCACTGGCTCTGCCCATTGCACCAGCCCCACCTCTCGATGTCCTTTGAATGGGACATGTGGGAAAGGAGCATCTATACAACTTGGGGGGGGCATGATCACACCGAGTGCCTACCTACATGCTCCTTTCAACTCAACCTATGGATGGCAGCAGCAGTGTGATTATACTGAACCTTCTTCAGTCATTTAGCACACTCATGAAGAAGGCTATACTCTTACTGTCGTGTGTGAATTGACTCCTTGTTTTTAGGGGAAATGTTGCTAGAATAATGGAGATTTCCACCACAGAAGCTTAAAGATTGGGGTGTACACAAGTGAGTCTTCCTCAGGCAGATTCCGTATTAAGAGTCTCAAGCAGAATGGCAATGGTTTTGGCCGGCTGCTCGGGGAACAGCTGATCACCCGCCAGCTGTCTCCCTGCAATTTGGACTACCCTGTTGCTATTCCTGCACCCAGCTAGGGCCATTCACCCTCCGCGTTCTTTAAGTGTGTGTGCCCGCACGTGTGCTGGTGTGTGCTGTGTTGAATTGCTGCGGCACACTTGTCCTTTGTAGCGACAACTGTGATGCAGGGTACGACGTAATCCCAGAGAACGTCCAGTGCTCAAGATTGTTGTTGTTTTTAGCTACCTGTTTCAAAGAACTCCTAAAGGTTCAGTTACTTGCTCTTTTTCAGCATTTAAAGCTGTTTAGGAAGATGAAGAACTGCTAAACTCAACCAGGCTAAGTTGCATACCTCGGTTTACAAACACAATTGGTTCTGGAAGTCCATATTTAACCTGAAGTGTACTTAACCTGAAGCGAACTTTCCCATTGAAAGTAATGGAAAGTGGATTAATCTGTTCCAGACAGGTCCGCGGAGTACTTAAACTGAAAAATACTCAAACCGAGGCGTAGTTAAACCGAGGTATGACTGTACTTTGGCAGTGTGTCTCCAGCTGGGGGGTCAGCCAAATGCCTCTGAGAAAGTTGAGGTGTCAGTGAGCCAAGGAGGCAGATGCTTATGAAGTGGCAAGCAGCAATCCATCTTGTTTTTTCTTAACTACCAATTAGTTTCCAGGTGCAATTCAAAGTGCTGGATTTTAACCATGAAAGCCTTATACAACTCAAGGCCGCAATGCCTCAAGGACCACCTCTCCCCACACGAACCAGTCTTGACCCTGCAGTCTTCATCAGAGACCCTTTTCTGTGTGCCCCACCTGAGGGGGGTGCAGAGAACCTGCCTTTTCTCTGCAACGCTCATCTGTAATGCTCTTTCCAGGGAGATGTGCCTGGAAAGGTAGGACATGTCTTTAGCAATAGGTTGCTGGTTGTGTGTTTTATGCATTTTGCATTGTTCATTGTTGGGTTTTTTTTTAAAAAAAAATTGCTTTTATGTGTTGCATTTCACTTTATAAAGCAACTGATAAATGTTAAATAATAATGATGATGATTCATATTTATATTTTGAGGGGGGTTGTAGCTCTCTGGGAGGAATAGGGGGTCTCCTAACAACACTAGCAGTTTCCAAAATTCTTTGGAGGGAAGCCATGACTTCTTAAGGTGGTACAATACTGCTTTCAATGTATAGTGTAGAGGGGGCCTGAACCTAAGGGCTTCCAGCTATTCCTCCAGAATTTGTGAGGTTCTCAGGAGGCCTGGGGCAAAGTCTCCTCCTTTGAGGGTGGGAAAGAAGCCTTGACATGTCATCAAATGTCATCTCCAGGTTAATGGAGGAATTGCTTCTGTAGCCTGGTAATCTCACCACCAGCCATACCCCGAGTCCTTCTGCTTTTCCCTTCAGAAGAAAACGACCCAAACCTGGGCTTATGACAACAACTACATAGGAAACTGTTTCATGCAGAATCAGAAACCATTGGTTCATCTGGCTTAGTACCGTCTACACCAGGATTGGGGAACTCTTCTAGGAAACCTTCCAGGGGCCACATGCCAGAGGTGGGCGGGGCCAGAGACTACAGTGGGTGGAGCAATGCATGTAGATTTAACGATACAACCCTCGCTGTTCTTCACCCAGGAAGGCAAGAAGCGTTACCAGAGTTCAAAGATACATTCTAGTCAGGCAAAAGCCAAAGGAGTGTTGCCTGTGGAGAAGGGCTTTAGCTGAGGAGGAGGTGTGGTCTAGAGAGAGCCCCAAGGGCCAGACAGATGACTGAATTCGGCCCTTTGTTCACCATTGCTGTTCCACCTTGGGCTTTAGGTGGGGATTTCTCTCCTGGCGTGCTATGGTCCATGGGGTCACGAAGAGTCGGACACGACTAAACGACTAAACAACAACAACAACAACAAAGTCCACCTAGCCCAGGAGAAGGGCCGTAGCTCCGTAGTAGAACATCTGTTTTGCATGCAAATAATCCAAGCTTTAATCCCTGGTGTCTCCAGGTGGAGCTGGGAGAGAACCCTCCCTAAAATCTCGAAGAGCTGCTGCCGCTCAGTGCAGTTAATATTGAGCTAGATGGACCAATGGTCTGACTCAGTATAAGGCAACTTCCTGGGTTCATTCTTTGCAAGAACGCCTCTACCAGCAGCAGGCAGGAGATGGTCTACTGGAAATCAGCAAATGGTCTACAGTGGAGTACACAACTACACAACCTACATGAAAGGAAAATAAATATGTGTGTGATATTATTATACAATGAACACGCGGGCAGGATTTGAACTACGAGCAACAGGAGGAATTAAAGATTGCAGTAGTTTTGTCAAGCTTTAAGAGAGAGGAGACAGTGTGCAGCAGAGGAAGAGAAACAGAAGCACCATGGGAAAGGGATGGGAAGTCAGAAAAAAAGTTTATACTTGTACTGAAATGTACGTGTGAAATTTTGGAAAACTTAATAAAAAAAACTTCAGAATGTGTGTGTTTAAGGGGAGGGGGAGGCAGAGAGAAGGTGGGTGAGACAAAACAAAACACCACATTATACTGTGGGTCACCATCAGTGCCTGTTTGCTCCCTACTTTCCTCTTTTAGGGTTTGCTTGCCTCTTTACCTGGTCCGATGAACTTTGGGTCTTTTCACTGAGCAGTGCAGCTGCCATTGCTGGCACTTGGTAAACTTCCGGTGTCAGCGGGTAAGGAGCAGAGGGAGGAGGAGGAGGAGGCATAATCCAGCCGTCCATTTTTTCATAGACGGGTAGTGGCACAGGAGGCCTGCGCCCGGAAGGAACCTGGTAGACAGTCCGTGGCACGCTTGCCGGTCCTGGGGAGCCAGGCTGGATGGAGGGAGGAGCCTGTAAAGTGGTCAGGAGCTGGAGGCGATTTGCAGGAGCCATGCCTTGCTTTCCATGAAGCGAACATTTCCACCAGCCCTCGCTCCCGAGGAGATTCTGATCAAGAACCGTCAGGATGTCTCCTCGGCGGAAGGCGAGCTCATCTGGACACTCTGCTTTGTTGTCGTACAACGCTTTTGCCAAGGTGTTCTAGAAAGAAAGAGGCTAGGCATAAGGCAATGATCAAGACTATGGGCATTATTTCAGATGATGAAATAATGCTCCATATGAAAGCGTATATTATTTTATTTATCTTATTTGCAGTCTGCCCTTCACCGTATGGTCCAAAGCATGGCATAGAAACATTATACAGGCAACGACCGTTTTATACTTGTCCAATATGTGTGCCACCATGCATCGCCGCCACCCCGAAATTGGCAGGATAGGGGTGTAACAGGACGGGGCCATAGCTGCCAAGTCTCCCGTTTTCCCCGGGAAACCCCCGTTTTTAAAGCCGCTTCCCGCCATCATCCCAAATGGCGAAATATCCCGTAATTCCCCCGGATTTCTTCCGGTGCTGCTCTGCCCATGTCTGGGCACAGGAAATTGGGCAGCGCCGGCACCGGAAGTCGCTTCTACACATGTCTGGACATGCGTAGAAGCGACTTCCGGTGCCGGCGCTGCTGATCCCATATTTTTCTAACCGGGACTTGGCAGCTATGTCACGGGGCAGGGTGGGTTTATGCATGCTCTGCCAATGCGCATGGGGGTCAGGATTACAACCCCACACAAAACGGCTGTTGCCTGTACAACAAAAATAAGTGCTATAAAATATCACATTAATAAAATACATTGCATCAGCAACATATAGATGCAGGTGATAAATGAGCATCTAAGAATGGCTTAAAAATCGCAGCCCCCACCCCACCCCCAAGGTCTGGTTAAAGAGGAGCATCTCCAGTTGCTTTTGAGATGTTAATAATGTTTGTGCTCAACATCCCTTGGTAGGGGCTCCTGACTAGGCATTTAGCTACGCAAAGCTGAATGTTATCTATTCTGTTCTGTTTCCCCTTTGTTTTTGTTTAAACCAATTCACGGACCAGGAACTTACACATCAACCACTAATAATAGGCCCCATGTTGTAGATATTACTGCAAATTTATTGCTCTATTTTTGACATGAGAAGACTTGGTCTATTTATTTGTATCATTTATAATTCCTATAATTCATTTATAATTCCTATTTATGAAAACCCAAGAAAAAGTTACTTTAAAAATCAACAACACCATGCCTTAGTGGGGATGTCATTCCAGAGGCAGGGAGCCACCACAAAGAAGACCCATCTGCATATTCCCTGCACACAGAAAATTAGATGACAGGGATAAGAGCTCTAGCTAAATATTTTATCTTTCATGCCAGTTTTATCTGCCATGCCATTTGTAGTTCCCAGCCATGTGAAAATGTGCAGGCCAAATCTGGAAAGACCCTCCAATTCCCTATCCTGGACCTAACGTTTCAATCTAGCTTTGCAACAAGTGCTCTTGAAGCATATCACGTTTTCACAATTGAACCGACCATGTGCCCAAGAAGAGGGCGAGCAACTGCGACTTCCCGAATCTCGCCACACCTACTATCTGCAAACAAGACTGTAGTAAGGCTGCAGAACCCTTTGGCCGCTTGTGCAAGCGATAAACCATGGGATGCAGTGTAATGCGAGGCCTCAGTTGGTTCCTCCACCTCTCAGTTTCTTCATTCTTCCTCACCCCTGGGAACCTCTGCGCAAACAGTATCAACTCAAAACCACTGGTGACATGACAGCTGGAGAAGCACTAGATATTGGTAGGATGCCTTTCCTAGCTACTGCCAACTACAGCACTAATATTATAGGGGTTTTTGTGTGTGTGGATCAGGCTCCCAGGAAAGAGAAACAAGCTGTTGGAAACAAGATAAAGGGAATGCACCACATGTAGGATTCAAGAGCTGAGTAACAGCATGCATAGTTGGGCAACTGCTATCAAGGAGCGCTAACTTCCAGATGTACTCTGTGCAATGCTGAAAGAGCTGAAATAAGTCAAGTACAAACAGTTCCACATTATCTGAACAAAACAGGTATGTCTTACCAGGAGACAGGAATTCTCACTTCATTGGGCAGGGGATGGAAGACCCTTTCCAGCCTGAAGGCCCTTGTATGGGGCTTCCATACATTCCCTTTTATGGAACTTTCTGGGAGCTACATGTCAGCTGTTGCTTGGGCCAGACGCAGAAGTAGGTGGAGCAATGGACACAACTCTTGCCTTTGGACAGTAGGCTAAATCAAACCCTCCAAGTGTCCCTATTTTCCAGGGACATCCCTGATTTAGAGAAGCCGTCCCGGTCTCTAATTTAATCCCGGAATATCCCACTTTTCCTTAGGACATCCCTATTTTCATTGGAGAAAGGTTGGAAGGTATGGAGTTATCTGACCCCTGAGCCGTCTGAAGACAATCCTGTATGTATAGGGAAGGGTTTTTTTAAAAAAAAAGTTTAATGTTTTATTATGTTTTTATATACCCTGTTTCTCTGAAAATAAGATGTAGCCATAAAATAAGCCATAGCATGATTTTAAGCATTCAAGGAATCTAAGCCATAACACGAAAATAAGCCATAGTCGGGTTTTTTTTGAGGAAAAATAAATATAAGACGGTGTCTTATTTTCGGAGAAACACTGGCATGTTGGAAGCTGCCCAGAGTGGCTAGGGCAACCCAGTAAGATGTGTGGGGTATAAATAGTGAAATTATCATTATGGAATGGGACGTCCCTATTTTCATTGGAGAAATGTTGGAGGGTATGCTACATTCAAGCCATGCAAAAGCCAGAGGTTTAATCACACACACTCATCCTTCCTCCGCCCAGGCAAGCAAGAGGCATGCTCACATTCCAGCCAGGCAAAAAAAGGGTGTGGAGCAGGGATGGTGGCGAATATACGTGGAGGGATCATGTGAGGTTCTCTCCCGCTGACATAGTGCTACAGACACTTATTTGGGACGGAAGACAGTGTAAGGCAGTGAGTGCTAACAATTTCCTGCACTGTCTTGTTTCTAAGGTGAATGCTTGCCCCACAATGTCATTTCTCTACTCCTCCTGTGTTTCAAAGAGGAAGGATGCACCTGTCAACCCCCACCTGCAGGTGAAAGCTACCATTTCACAAGACCACAATGTCCTTCACGTTTGACAGATAAATCTTCTGCAAAATCCTTCACCCCTTAGCCATTATCCCGCTCCTCTTATTCGTCTATCAGCTTTATTCCCCCTTTAAACTGTTCTGGTTGTGCATATGGCAGGCTGTATCACCAAATGTGATTGCCCCGCTGCAAATCCTGCTTCACTCTGACCAAGGAATGATGAAATTGCCAGGGTCAGATTTTCCTACTTTCTCATTTCTCCCCGGTCTTAAGTTCACTAACATTTAACAGCATTTTACCGCAAGTTTATCCTAATTAATGCGTTTGCCATTTTCCTTAATATAATGAATTTCACTAACACATGCACAATGTGCACTTTGTTGTTGTTGTTTTTTAAAAAAAGTATGTTTTATTAAAATGCTTTTCTTGGGTAGCAATAGAACATGCATAGTTTCTGTTTACAAGTCACAGAATCATTTGAACAAATTGTTGTTTTTGGTTGGAAAACTTCAACATTTCAAAGGAAAGCTGCGTTTCAGTCTATGAATTGTTTTGGGAAGTGGGAATTAGGTAGGTTTGCAGTAATGGAGGCAGAAGCAAATTTCTCCCCTATCCCCACTCTGATCCGGACACCCTTGCGCCTGTTCTAATCCATAGAGTAAACTGCATGACTGCAGTGAAACCAGAACAGAATGTAAGAGCAGGAGTAAGACATCCATGTGCAGAAAGCAAGAATCCCACTGTGGGAAGAGGGAAACGAAAAGGTGAAGAGGACAGCCCAGGGTGAAGCAACTGGCCTGAACATCTTCCCTGTGGCGCACCACCAAAGCAAAGTGTTTAGTGGCCCAAAATCTCAGCTGAGCCAGGTGATCTGAGGAACCAATAACGGCCTGGCTGGCTCTAGGTAGCTGTTGTTCTAGACTTGGCTCTTTGCCAAGAACAATTTCTCTGAGTGAGTAGCCACACACACTGGGTTCCCCTGCGTTGATCTGGAGCCTACCCATCAGCCTATCTTGTGTCTTGGCTCCATTCAGCCCCAACCTGCCTCTTCCAGAACCTTGTCCCCACCCCATCCTCAAGCAACATCCGTCAAGAACTTCTGGATTTGGGGGCCCTGCTCTGCCTGTGCTAGAACTAGATCCCAGAGATGAAACATCTCTTGTTTTGGCCAAGGTCTGACACTTATTTACCAGAGTAGACATTACGGAGCAGTCATCCACACCCACAGTACCTTGACACACTCCGCTGCTTTAAGCCTGTCTCATGATGCTACGAGTGAGTAGGGCTGGGAGGAAGTTGCTTAATGCAACAGGAGACAGCAAAGTCCCGGGGGAGGCCGGTTTCACTTCACTCCCCCACATGATCCTATTCATGTAAACAGCAGAACTGGCCACCCCTATTTTATGTGCTTACAGGACAGGTGCATGTATAAAATACATGTGACGGCACCATCCCATCTAGTTTATTCCTGAGGTCTTTGGAGAGCTTGATGCTTTCCTTTCATATTACAAAGTTACCTGGGAGTCATACAAAGTGGGGAGAACCACTGAAGACCTCGCCCCTTTTGTTCACACCCTGTGACTGCTGTGTTGAGCAACAGTAGTTAATGTGATGCTGTCTGGATGTTCTAGAACTACAACTCCCATCACCCATGGCCATTCGTCACGCTGGCTGGGTTGATGGGTCCAAGAACATATGGAGGTACAACATTGGCTATCCCTGGTGTAGAAGATACTGGAGGTGCATAGGTGCCAGAGCACCCACCAAATTCTGCAACAAAGAGGCCAGGCACCCACAAATTTCGGTGCCAGGGCCATGCATGCTGCATGGCAGCCGCGACCCCAGGCACCCACAGTCACAGGGCCAAGCTGGCTGGCACTCCTGAGGAGGTGCATGAGTGCTACTGGCATCTCTTGGACATTGCTTGTGATGCGATCGGTGACAAGCAACACAAATCCTCTCACTGGATGGGATTCACCTAACAAGCCCCACCAGCGCGAGCCCTGTGCAAGGACTTCCACTTCTGCAATGGGGCTTCCCCTCACTTCTTCATGAAACTGGTTTGGTGGGTGGTCAGGAGAACCCCCAAAACAGTATGCAGCAGGAGGAGAGGGGGATTGTTCCACATGGAAAACTGCAGTACTTGCACAGACAGAACATTCATCATCATCATCACCACCACCACCTATTAAATTTGTTAGTTGCTTTATCTGGCCCAGGCAACCCAAAGCAATTTACAACCAACCATAGTGCGATGCTGAATACCACCTGCCATTTCTCACAGTATGATAGCAGGATTAGCCCTGCTGCAACCTGGACAGGAATGGAATATATTGTGCCTGTTAAACTAATGTTAAACTGGGCAATGTTTTCTTTTTGGCATGGAACAAATTAATCAGGTTCCCAAGGCTCAGAGAAGTCAACAGGCCAGGCAAGGTGGGACACTGTTGTAGCTCTTCAGCGTTCCTGTGACAGTAAAGCACATCAAGCAATCAATGCTCCTGGGGAAGGCAAACACTGGACACATGTAAACACCAGGCAGCAGCGAAGTGCAGGTTTATTGCACAGCAACTGCTGGGCAAGAGCAGTCTATCTGAGCAATTATGACTTACAGTTGTCCACAACCACTCTTAACTCCTCCCCAGCACTGTAGTCCTGGAGAGGAGAGTCCTGGGAGTGTGGCGAATTCCAGAGCTTCCACAGCAAAACAGGAGGTAAACCGCAGACACTCCTCACTGTGCCAATTTCACCCGGGGTTGCGAAGAATTTGTCA
Source organism: Zootoca vivipara (assembly GCF_963506605.1). Classification (NCBI taxonomy): domain Eukaryota; kingdom Metazoa; phylum Chordata; class Lepidosauria; order Squamata; family Lacertidae; genus Zootoca; species Zootoca vivipara. The sequence goes on along the minus strand of NC_083282.1, from coordinate 81,693,332 downwards.
CCCAAATTGCAAGTCCCAGGCACAGAGGCACAGTGCACGAGGAACACAAGGCTCATATTTTTATCCACAACATTTGCTGAAAAGAAACAGCTGCTGTGGAGCATCAGGGGGAAGGCATGCGCTTGCCAGCTCAGGGGATGAAAGCAACCTGTTGTTGATAACATCGGTTTCTTTCGCAGTGATGGCCTGGGAACAATGGATGTCTTTTAATGCCTGGCTTGGCAGCGCTGTGCTTTGCCGACTGCCCAGACAGCTGTCATAGACAGGCGGGAGCAGTCTTGCTCACCTTGCGTAGCAAAGGGCTTCAAACCAAAGGGCTTCTTTCAGTTATTACACCCCAACATTCTGTTCTATTTTGGCAATTAAAGAGGAATTCTTGATCTAGCCAAGCGCCACACCAGGCGTCTCTCCAGACAAAGCCTATGTACATTCATATCCCACCCATGGGAATTCAACTTTAACTCGGTGTCAAAAAAAATGTGTGATGCAACAGGGGAAGTTGTGCAATGATGGACACTAGGCTAGATGGCTTCGTGAAATGATTAGACAGGTTCATGGGTTTGGAAAATTCATAGAGAGCATGAACTCCTCACTCTCATCATACTAGAACCCAGGGCGATTCAATGAATCTGGCAGCTGAGGAGGAGCACCAGCGAGAAGGAAGGAAGGAAGCGGCAAGGGAGGGAGATGAGGTCATGCCTTCCCCCTTCTCCCTGTTGTCGCTCACGCTCCTCATCGACTGCACCAACAGCGACTCAGCCACCATTTTGGGCTGGCCACCCAGCTCCCTCTCATGCCCGATGGTGTCAAGGAAGGGAGGGGATGCTGCTGCAAGGACAGTGACGGGAACCAAGGGGAAGGGAGGCGGGTGGGCAATGCCAACCAATCTAATGAACTGGACCCATCCTCTGCCCTGCCCGTGCAAACTCACCCTCTCACTTTCCACTGCACCCACCCTCAGCCTATGCAGTTTTGAGGAGGAGCACTAAAAAGGAGTCCAAATGGGTCGAGGGACACTTTAGTCCAAAAAACGGGACAATCCCATTTTTCTAGGGATGGGTGGCAACCCTACCTCTGCCTGCAGCCTGCTTCTAGCTCTCTCTCACAAAACTCTCGCCTTTGTCCTTCTAACTACTAAGAGCCAGGGAGATTCCCTCTGGCACAGAGCCGCTTCCTTTGCTTCTATAATGACACATACTTAGGGGGGCATTACCAAGAAGTTGGTCTGGGACTTCCAACAACTGAATCCTTACTGGATCCAGGAATTAGGAGGCACTCAGGTATTAACCCCCCCCCCCACACACACACACAACTCACAACAATAGGTTGGGTTAGGGCAAAGCCTGGTGTTTTACCATTTCTTTTCACCTGTAAAGTATTACTATAGAACAGGGGTGGGCAGCCAGTGACTCTCCTGGAGTACTGTGTCCAGTTCTGGGCACCACAGTTCAAGAAGGATACTGACAAGCTGGAACGTGTCCAGAAGAGGGCAACCAAAATGGTCAAAGGCCTGGAAACGATGCCTTATGAGGAACGGCTTAGGGAGCTGGGTATGTTTAGCCTGGAGAAGAGAAGGTTAAGGGGTGATATGATAGCCATGTTCAAATATATGAAAGGATGTCATATAAAGGAGGGAGAAATGTTGTTTTCTGCTGCTCCAGAGAAGCGGACACGGAGCAATGGATTCAAACTTCAAGAAAGAAGATTCCACCTAAACATTAGGAAGAACTTCCTGACAGTAAGAGCTGTTCGGCAGTGGAATTTGCTACCAAGGAGTGTGGTGGAGTCTCCTTCTTTGGAGGTCTTTAAGCAGAGGCTTGACAGGCATATGTCAAGAATGCTTTGATGGTGTTTCCTGCTTGTCAGGGGGTTGGACCAGATGGCCCTTGTGGTCTCTTCCAACTCTATGATTCTATGATATGGTCCATACATCCGCATCTTTGGCCGTGTTGGCTGGGCCTGAGGATAGGCAAAGAGGCAGAAGAATATCAGTTGCAGTGTCATTTCAAGGCTCGGAGGGAGGGCTGCAGAAGCTTTTCTTGCAGCTCCTGAACACATTTATAAGATTCAAGCGAAAATAAGGCTAGCAAATGGAGTTTTCTTCTGCTTAACAAAGCATTGAGTCACAGCTTAAAGTGACCCAAGTCCAAAGAGGAAGTGCATGGTGAAATTCTTTAAAAACAAATAAATTGCCCTAAATCAGCATAGTTCCAAGGCAGCATGCAGATAGCTCAAGAAAAAGAGAGAGAGTAGAATTTAGCCGCTATTCAGACTTGAAGCCTGCAATGCAAGATTTGTAGATTATTTCAAATCAATAAAGCATAGGCTGACCACTTACCTATCACCCAAAAAAGAGGAAATGCATCACCAAAAGAGAAAAGGGGGAAAAATAATTTGCTTTGATTCTGGGTACCAAGTTCAGCATCAATGAATCTTAGTGAGAAACCACATTTTTAATACCTCTAAGAAGATCATCCTAAGAGAACACAAATGACCCAAACCAGTTAAGGATATGAGAACTATCTCATTGTACCAGGTTCAAAGAATAACACTGGTGTGTCATTTTAGGGGGTGAAATTTGATTTTTGCAAATTTCTTCAGTGAGAGGTCTTAAAAAGATGCTTTGGGGAGTGACGAATTCAAATCTGCTATTATTTTTGTGACCAGACAACATTGAGCTTGGTAAGTCTATGTGTGATGAAGAAGCACACATACTGCTTTTAGAAAACCAAAGAATTTTAATTTTACCTTCTGAAAATGTCAGATTATTATTATTATTAATGTTTTAATATGCTGTAAACTGCACTGAGATGTTTTTCTTAAAAATATAAAGTGGTATAGAAATGAAATGATCAATCAATCAAGGGTCCAGAAGCCCATCATAAAAGCTAGAAGGAGGATCACGGTATGCTTAGCAAATGCCTTAATGTGAGGCAAGCTGAAAATACAATCAATAGGCATTAACCTTCTGCTTCAGGGATACTCCCCCAAAAAATGCTGCCCCAAGATAAGTAGACAAGATAACATCACCCAAACCCCCTGCATTTCCAAATAAATAATAATAATAATAATATTTATACCCCACCCTTTCCAGTCAAGACCAGGCTCAGGGCGGCTAACAACAAGAATATCAAAGCAGAATATCAACTGCCAACCAGAATTACATTGACCCTGATGATGGAAAAACATTCTCCCCATATCTAAGGGCAGCAAAATAGCTTGAGAAGATACAGGGCAGCCTATGTGGAACACAAAGCTCTGTTCTCCAACCTTATGCCATGCCTTCCCATCCTGCAGCACCTGACTCTTGAAGCAACAGCCTCACTCTACCCAATGGCAGGACCAGGCCTGCATAATAAACTACTGATGCAATAACTATATAATGTTCATTCAACACTTCCATGGGATCAGTCTTTCAGTGTAGCAGCACCTGCATGCTGGAACTCCCTGCTCATTGATAATCAGCAGGGACCTTTGCTCTATTGTTTTTGGCACATCCTAAAAAAAAATGCTTACAAAAGCCTACCCAGAAATGTAATTTAGACATGTAATATTATCTGCTGATTATTATACTTTAAAAATCAACTTATTTTTATTGTTTGGATTCATCAGTATTTTTAGTGAATATTTTATAAAGTTCTATGCAAACTGCTTAGAGGTTTTTGGTGCTTTGGCGGTATCTAAATCCTGTTGACTCTTGAAGTCCCATGGACTGCAAGAAGAACAAACCTATCCGTTCTTAAGGAAATCAGCCCTGAGTGCTCACTGGAAGGACAGATCGTGAAGCTGAGGCTCCAATACTTTGGCCACCTCATGAGAAGAGAAGAATCCTTGGAAAAGACCCTGATGTTGGGAAAGATTGAGGGCGCTAGGAGAAGGGGACGACAGAGGACGAGATGGTTGGACAGTGTTCTCGAAGCTACGAACATGAGTTTGACCAAGCTGCGGGAGGCAGTGCAAGACAGGAGTGCCTGGTGTGCTCTGGTCCACGGGGACACGAAGAGTCGGACACGACTAAACACAAATCCTGTTGAATGAATGAATAAGAAAATGGTTGTGTATAGACACTCTTGAAAAAGACTTACTCCAGTGTCCCTTCCAAGTCTGTTTGAGTCTATCTGAGCATTCTGCATTTCCCCTTAGAGTCACACTTCCCATCTGCTTTGAGACTCCTTTCTGCTTTGAGAAGGTACTATCTTGTGAAAACACAACTTCCTCTCGTGGCTTGAGGGTTCTGTATATTTTTAGTACCCGCTACTAGCAAGGCAAAAATTTTACCCGTCTTGTCAAATTATCAACTTTGCTTGCAGGGCAAAGGAGAAGAGGATTTGAGAACCAAATGCAATGCAGCATTGAAGCCCCACTTCAGGGGGTCCCTTGGGGGGCCCAGGAGCACATTTGGAAATCATTAAGAAACGGTTGTAGGCACCACAGAACGACCCTTTCACAGATGGAAAGCTGGCAGCATCTAGCACCCTGAAAAACAGGCAGAGTGCTTCACCATATGCTTAAAGCAGTACAGTACCATACCACTTCAAACAGATAGGTTCCCCCAAAGAATCCTGGGAACTGTAGTTTGTTAAGGGTGCTGAGAGCTGTTAGGAGATCCCTTCCAGAGGTACAATTCCCAGCTCGGGCCCATATATCCTTCAGTAGCACCTTAAAGACCAACTAAGTTTTTATTTTGGTATGAGCTTTCGTGTGCATGCACGAATTACAACTTATCACCAAGCTCAAAACCATGGAGGGACCTGGTTTGAACAGAGACATTGGATTCTTATCTCATTATACATGATAAAGCGATCTTCAGCCATCTCAACCCTTGCTTTTTCATGCATAACCATTTGCAGTCGTTTTCGGTCATCAACAGCTATCAGTCAGTCAATCACCCACTTCCACCACCCTTCTGAGTGATGCCCCTCCCCTCCCCACCCCCTCCCCACCCCCTCCCCACCCCTTCTCTACTTAAGCACCTGGGGACTCCTATTTCAGTGTATCTGAAGAAGTGTGCATGCACACGAAAGCTCATACCAAAATAAAAACTTAGTTGGTCTTTAAGGTGCTACTGAAGGAATCTTTTTTTATTTTACTGCTTTTAAAGTTCTCTTTAATGTTTTAGTTTGGAACTCTGTGCTATTATTATTTAAAAGTATTCTTTCATTTTTTTTCTTTTTTCGGTCCCTGCACATTTAACCTCATATCAAAAAATTTTAACAGGTAAGAGTCCCCCCCACCCTTTCTTTAGAGCTCTTGCCTGCAAGGGCATCTTTACAGGATCATTTTCCTGTGAGTAAGAAGTTGCTGAAGTCCGTGGCATTTTTTGTAATGCTCATTTATTACCAAATATACAGGTCAAGCGGGTGAAAAACAAGCCGGCAAAACACAGGTCAAACCTGGTGGCATTACCAAATAAGAGAAGAGGAGAGGAGAGGACACATACTTGCATATTTGCTCCCTGTTCCCCCCAGGTGGACTTTGATCATCTTTCATAATATAGTGTCCTGTGTGAGGCCAAAATTTGGCACCCCCAAGTGGATCTTCTCAATTATGGATCTTCTCACTTTCACACCTGCTTGGCTTGGTGTTCTGTGTAGGGGAACCACCAACAATTCCCTAAATTGGCACTGCCCCCCCCTCTTCAGATCAAACCTGAATTTCAGCTCTAGACACAGAGGTTTGACCCCCGAGGTGCTCTTTGGCCACGCTTATCCACAGGACTGTTTGAGGTCTTGTTGTGCAGACCATGGCAACCGCACTTGCAGGCAAAGGAAATGAATGTGTTTCATACCCAGCGAGAGGAAGGCCCTGCCCTTTCAGCTCTGCCTCTGCTCCGGAACATTTCCCACTTTGTCATGTTATTTCCCCCCACCTCTCATTTCCCTTTTCGACCCTGGTTCAGCCGCAGTGACTCACGCACCATGCTGAAAGCTCAGGAGGAATGCAAGAATGAGAAATCGGGCTCTTGTTGTGCAAACCCAGCCACATCAACATTTAAAGCATGTTCACACCACTTTAACAGTTGTGGGATCCTGGGAACTGCAGTTCCGTTAAAGGTGACAAGAGCTGTTTGGAGACCCTTAAGATTAAAGCTGCAGCACCCAGATTCTTTGGGGGGAAGCCACGGCTCTTCAAGTGTTATAAGGGTGCTTTAAAATCTTAATGTCGGTGTGACCTATATTACCGTTTTGGCTGCAGTATGGCAAGTGCTGTTAAAATATCTGCTTGGTTTTAAAAACCTTAGATCAGGGGTGGGGATCATCTTTGGAGAGCCAGTGTGGTGTAGTGGTTAAGAGCGGTAGACTCGTAATCTAGGGAACCGGGTTCGCGTCTCCGCTCTTCCACATGCAGCTGCTGGGTGACCTTGGGCTAGTCACACTACTCTGAAGTCTCTCAGCCCCACCCACCTCACAGGTGTTTATTGTGGGGGAGAAGGGGAAAGGAGATTGTTAGCCGCTTTGAGACTCCTTCGGGTAGTGATAAAAGCGGGATATCAAATCCAAACTCTTCTTCAAACTCTTCTTCTTCTTGGACTCCAACTCCCATCAGCCCCAGCAAGCATGGTCAGTGGTGAGGGATAATGGGAACTGAAGTCCAGCAGCCCCTGGAAGGCCCCTAACCCTGCCATGGACAATACTATCTGCTGCTCTGTTTTTGTTAAAGCAAGGGAGTCAGGACTGCAGTATAGTGGTCCTTCACATATCCACAGAAAGACAGTGCTGGAGAGTAATTGCTTTCAAGCTTTTAAAAGCTTTAGCAGTTCCTGTGCCAAACAGCAAAATGAGCCTCAAATATATTGCTACTACAGGGGTGGATATCATAACCACATATTCAATATCTAGCCCTCCCTGTCCTCTGAACCTCCTAACAGATTTTGTTTTTCATGTAAGAGCCCAACCATCCCTATGGCCACTGAGATATATCCCTGGGACAGTTGGAGAAGTGACAGTTCCATGTTGAAATCAGCAAGAACTTTATTCCGAACCGGAAACTGACTTTGAAAGGAGGTTATCTGCTAGAATATCAACTTGGCCAGCGGTGTGTTTTTAAAGAGTTATTTAAATTTCTAATGTGCCTTAACAAGAACTATTTTGTTGTTGTTGTAATGAAATCCATCTGCCTCAAGAGAAAAGACTTCACACCCTCTGGGGGCGAAGTCAAACTGCTGGAGTATCACAACGCCTGCTGTGGCTGCAGAGGCTGGTAACTCATAACTAATATAGGCTCAATATTCAAGCAGGCAGATGTGATTCAATGATGGAAAAGGATCTCGGGTGCCACTGTTGTCTGTAGTTGCTGATGAACACTGGTGAAAGCTACAAGAGTGGAGCTGTACCAAAATCCCACACGTATTTTGCCATTTGGCTGATTTATTTCATTTAAATTCAGCGTTTTTAAATGTATTTATCAATTTTTGTTGGGGATATCTGATACTTAGCAACACTTGGCCCAAAGACTCATGACATCCTTTAAATTAGGCATAGCCAAAATCCGGCCCGCCAGATGTTTGGGGCTACAATTCCCATCATCCCTAGCTAACAGGACCAGTGGTCAGGAATGATGGGAATTATAGTCTCAAACATCTGGAGGGCCGGAGTTTGCCTATGCCTGCTTTAAATCAATGATTCTAACTTCCCAGATTCAAGCAATCTCATTCGTTCTAACATAAACAATGAATTTTTTTGCCTCTGTGGAACATTTCCAGATTCTGCCTTATATTTGCTATGGATTGATGGGAGCTTTTTCTACCTGTTGATAAAGTCTGAAGAGTTGTTGTTGTTTTCCTGGAATCCAATAACTGGCTCCTTCATCTCAATCAATTGTTGCAAGCTGAGTAGTTTATTTTATTCCTCCCCTGCCTTAATTCCTACTAAACTGTTGCTTTGCCTGCCTGCCTTCAGGCCATGCAAGATTTTGCCTTGTACCATGTCAGACCATTGCCCCATCTAATCTTCAAGGCTTCGGGTCCTTCCCTGTGTCATTTCCTAATCCAAACCTACCTGGAGCTTCCCACATTTCAAACATATACATAGATCACCTGTATGACCAGTTAAATTTATCAGAGCAAGCCTGGAGCCATGGAGAGAGGCTGCCAAATGCCAATCAAAATAGACACTATTGGACTCGATGGATCAATGATTCAGAAAAAATTTGGCACCACTCAGGTAGAGGAAGGCAAGCTGAGAAAGGCAGTATACAGCTGATTTTACACATGCATGTGCATACTGTATATGCATGTGCATCAATTGACGTCTTATCATTAAATGAGTTATCACTTGATGTTGCACATGAGCTCTCTGTGGGAAAGCATTGTACTTGAAGCAGTAGGGGAAAGGGCTGTAGTTCAGCGGTAGAGCATCTCCCCAAGCCCTGACATCTCCAGGTAGGGCTGGGAGAGAACCCTATCTCAAATTCTGGAGTGTCACTGCCAATCAGCGTAGACAGCAGTGAGCTAGATGGACCAATAGCTTGACTCGGTACATTTCCCCATGTTCCACTCTCACACCTTCAGAGCATCACTTGAGCTCTATTCAGGCATTCCACTTAAGGGTTAAATCAACCCATGATGGGGTAGAGGGACTGTGCCCAGCAGGCCCAGCCCCACGTTCCACCCCTCCCTCTGGGCCCAAAAGCTTTATGCACCTACAACCCCCACAAAAATGGGCTACAAGCAACCAGTTTTGTCATCCACCTGGTTCCTGCCAATTCGTGCTCAACCATAATAATCTCTGCCCCTATCCTCAGGACAATGGCACTGTGATGAATACCCACACACCTGTACAGCTAGGGTGGCAAATACAGTATTTTCATTCTTGGTGGGCCAGATCCTGCACCCCCAATGATGGGTTTGACCACCTGTCAACATTGGTTGACCCATATTTCCTTTGCAGTGTGACTTGAATTCAAGCAAGATCCTTGCCAATTAATTCTCCTATACAACTCCAATCAGCTACACTCCATAGTGTGACAACATACTCACAACTGACTTGGAGCAGTTAGCTCCTGCTCCCAAAGACCTTTCCTCTACCAAAGATAACATAAATTGCACTGCCACCCGGAATCCTTGGGAACAAGCATTTGGGGATTCCACCAGGACTGCAACAAGAAGATTGTCTCACCTCTTATATATCCCATTGATCACTTGTGCTCTAGAGATGAGGGCCTCCTGCAAACACCATATTATCAGGAGTTTCATTCTGCACAGTGTAGGAATTGTCCTTTAGTGTTATGGCATCTGCCCTCTAGAATTCCTTGCTGTTAAATATTAGACAATTCTGTTGCCTTTTCTGCACCTACTGTACTGAAGACCTTCCCACTTTCAACAAGCCTTTTAAACTGAGATCTTTCCCAGTTGGCACCTGTATTGGAATTGTATTGGAGTGTTGATGTTTTCACTGTTGTTGTTCGCCACCCTGTGCTCCACCCTGGGAGGATGGGCAGTATCTAAATTTAACAATAGTAAGGATAAAGATGACTGAGGTCATCTTCAGAGGCCCTTCGCTGAGTACCTCTGCCTTATAAGTGATCAAAGAGAGGGTCTTTTTATTCCTCTCCCATCTTTTGGAAAAATCATCCCTGAGAAGCTTGCCTTGAACCAGGTGAAGACATTGCATTCTAACATGCCTTTTAATGCGTTATTTAAATTTATTTTGCTACTCATATGTTTTCCTCAGAGCTATGTTTTATCTATTATTTGAATACTGTATGCTCGTTTGCTGTTAAAAATATGTATTGATATCTCTCAGCTGTCCTGGAAGTAGAATTGCTGAAGGACATGGTATAATCTTTTAAAACAACTGTGTAATTTCTACTTCACTATCAACCTGAATTTAGACAAATCTATGTAGCAGGTTCACGTTCTGGACACCCCATTAGAATTATGCAATGGCTGTAGAACCGCTACCTTATGCCTGATTTTAAAATGCTGCTCACCAGCAATAGACCACATAACAGAAACCCAGAAGTCAGTGAGAGAACATTTCAGTTTCCTAGGCTAGTCTTCCCTCAAATTCACCACTCTGTCTGTCTGTTTTTGGTCATTTATGTCCCACCTAATCACTGAAGTTTCTACCTACTAATACAACAAAAGACTTTGAAGGACAACTCAGTATTATTAAACTGCCATGTTGATTAAGGTCAATTCGGCCTTAATCTAGATTGCGGGCCTCTTTCCCACAACGTGTCCTTATTAAATTACCACAGCATAGCTAAAAAGATGGCATTATCTTTAGCGATTATCACATCACCAGCGTCGTATTGCATTATTGTATTATGGCTATGCCTGCTGTGGTGAATGGGTCGGCCCGTTCTTGTCTTGTATACATTGGGGCATTCCATAAAAATGCCACAGATCTAATGCTTCCCTTTGTAATTCATGACTCTAGTATTTACAACCCCCTAACACCATTTTTCTGCATCAAAGTATGGATATTAGTTAAGCAAGGATAACCCTTCAGCATCTGCCAAACTGGGTTCTGTAGTCCACAAAAGCTTATGACACAATAAATATGTTAGGTTCACATCCATACCACAACACATGGTTTTCTCCAAAGAATCCTGGGAACTGTAATTTACTCCTCACAGAACTACAATTTCCAGCACCCTTCAGTTCCCAGGATTCCTTGGGGGAAGCTATGCATGTTCAACTTGCTTTAAATGATGGTATGGATGTGACCTGAGACTTTAAGGTGCCACAAGATTATTTATTGTTTCGCTGCAACATAGCTACTCCTCTGGAGTGGACAGAAGTTGCTGTTTAAGCTGCTCAGCTATGAGCTAATAAACACAAAGTCCTTGCTGAGATTCCCAGACAAGTCAAACTGAAACAGCACCCTGAACTGCCATCACTTTATGTTTGACAAGACCCAATTAAAGGCAAACTGGCACGTATCAGTTTTAAAAGTTTGCAATTAAAAGGCTGTGTTGGAATACTGTAGACCTGGAAATGTTTGCTATTCTCTTTTTTTCTTTTCACTTTGTGGCAGCAAACCTGTGTATTCTTCCTTGCCAGTAAATCCCATAGAATAGAATTATAAAGGAGACTTGCAGCATCTGAAATTTATTATGGTGTATGTTTTCATGGACTAAAGTCCACTTCATCAAATATATGAAGCATTGCCCTAAGCTGGCAAGTACATATACAGATGGGTGTCAAGAGAGAAAATATGTAGACCATGAAGTCAGAGGGAAATGAAATGCAAGAAAAAATGACAATAGATTGTCATTCTAGTAAATTCACATGTAAAGCAGTGGTTCCTAAACTTTTTTGGGGTCACAGTCCCCTTTGAGAATCTGATGCAAGCCTGGATCCCCTCTCCAGAATAATGGAGTTAAACACATGCACACAACATTTTGCATACAATATATCTTGTTGCAATGGGGGGGGATCAGAAAGTTTTGTTCCTGATTGACAGACCCCTGAAGCCTATGGACCACAGGTTAAGAACCCCTGAGCTAAAGTCTCCAGGGGAACAAAAGGTTCATCCATATATGTCAATGCTAGATGAGTCTTTGGTTCAGCATGACTCTACAGTTTTATGGGTGGTTATAAAAATACATCTAACACAAAGAACGGACCAAAAGTCAATATAATCAAGTATCCTGTTTCTCACAGTGACCAAAGAGAAGCCTCTGTGAAACCCACAAGCAAGAGATGAGTGCAACAGTCAACAGCCCTCTCCTGCAATGTTCAGGGGTCCAATTGTGCCTCTGGTCCTAGAGGGAGCTTAAAGCTATCATGACTAGTAAAAACACCAATGCCGGTAGTTTATCCTCCTTGAATCTGCCTAATCACTTGTTGAAGCTGGCAGTGCTTGCCACTTCTTGTGGCAGCAAATTCCACAATTAGCTACCGGTAAGTCCTTTGTGAAAAAGAACCTTATTTTGTCTTCCTGAATCTGCCATCAACTGACTTCCTTGGATGACCCAGGGTTAGGGGTGGTATATTTTGCCACTTGAGGTAAAACAGGAAATGACGCCTTTTGCACGGTGCGGATTTCAGGTGAGATTGTGCTGAAATAGCGCAATATCTCACATGTCCCGGAAAATCTAGCATGGTTTTGGTGAGATATTGCCTGAAATTGGCCCTGATGCCAGAACCACTTCTCCATCAACGGTGGAGGTAGCACGACGCTGTGCCAGCCTGCCCTGGGTTCTACAGTTATGAGAGAGGGTAGAATCCCCAGCATCTCCAGGTAGAGTTGTGAGAGAACTCTGTCTGAAATACTAAGCTAGGGGGACCAGAGCCTGGCTCAATATAAGGCAGCTTCCTGTACTCATTCTTTGCAACAACTAAGCTGCAAGCAGTAGACCAGGCATCCCCAAACTTTGGCCCTCCAGATGTTTTGGACTACAATTCCCATCTTCCCTGACCACTGGTCCTGTTAGCTAGGGATCATGGGAGTTGTAGGCCAAAACATCTGGAGGGTCGCAGTTTGGGGATGCCTGCAGTAGACTGTGATCTACTCACAGAGTTAAAAACTGGCAGTGATCTACCCCCTTTTTTTGGGTTTGGGTCAAAGTTGTTGAGTTTTTCAGGGAGTAAGTAAAATGTTGAGCTTTCTTTAGGGGAGCCACAGTTGTTCAGCTTCTTTGGGGGGGGGGAGCCAAGAGAAGACTCCCTGGAAAAGACCCTGGTGTTGGGAAAGATGGAGGGCACAAGGAGAAGGGGACAACAGAGGACGAGATGGCTGGACAGTGTTCTTGAAGCTACAAACATGAGGTTGACCAAACTGCGGGAGGCAGTGGAAGACAGGAGTGCATGGCGTGCTATGGTCCATGGGGTCACGAAGAGTCGGACACGACTAAACAACAACAAATGATCTACCAGTGATCTACCGCAGACGTCCAGTGATCTACTGGTAGATCACAATCTACCTGTTGGGCATGCCTGGTCTATGTGAAAGAAAGACCATATTGGGGCCGCTTTGGACAGATTCAGGACCACAATTCACTGGTAGAGCATCTGCCTTGAATTCAGAAGTTGTAGACTTTGTGTCTCCAGGGAAAGTTGGGAAAAGCGGCTCCCAGAAATCCTGGAGAGCTGCTATGCAGGGCCGGCCCAACGTGCAGGCTGGGTGGCGCAGGGCACCATGGCGCCGGCCCGCCAGGAGGGCGCCACGAGCTGCGCCCACCTGCTGGCCGACCAGTCCGCCGCGCAGCTGCGCCTGCCCGCCCGCCTGCCGCGCAGCAGTGCCTATTGCACCCGCGCTGCGCGCGGCGCCCACCCGCCCACCGCGCTGGGAAACGGGGTGGGAGGGCGCCGGAGGGATCCGGCACACCACGGCACCGGGAGCGCTTAAGACGGCGCTGCTGCTATGAGTCAGAGGAGCAGAGGAGACAGTGCTGAGCTAGGTGGACCAGTGGTCTGGTGATGCTCACCACTATACTACCTAGGTGTCTGATGATGCTGTACAAGGCAGTTTCCTATATTCCTCCCTTGCAGTTACAAGTAGTCTTTCTCAAAATAAAGGGTGGGTGGGTTAGGCATTTCTGATTGCCACAGATGTTCAGAAATACATTTCAACTCATCTAAAAGATTGTCAAAGTAAAATGGAGAAACTGAACATCCACAATCAGTACAGCGTATCATTTCTACAAGAGGGCAATGGCATTCAAAGAGCAGTTGTCTCCCTAAAACAATCACACACAAACCTCTTGCATATATCAGCTTCTCCTCTTTTCAGAAATCAAAGCTGCAATTCCTAAGAACTCTTACTAGAGATGAAGCCCCACTGAGCTCTGTGGAACTTACATCTCCTGAGTAGGCATGTTCGTTTGTGGACTGAATCGTAGGGTAAGGGCAGAGATGCATGATTTTAAAGTACAGTATCGGCATTCACCAATGACATGAAAAACAATGACAGCATCTACAGAGGAGATGCCCCAAAAGTGTAGATACACCATATAAAATCATTTCATTTTAAAAATAAGCCACATCTTCAGATAAATGCCGCTTAGAAACAACAATGCCCCTTCCCCATGAAAACAGAAGAGAGCTCAAGGAAACGTCCGCTATACTCACGTTGAATTTCATTTTGCTGTTTTCAGCTGGGAGCCTCTATTTGACCATCATCCAAATCGCACCCTCCAGATAGACTCTCTCTCTCTCTCTCTCTCTCTCTCTCTCTCTCTCTCTCTCTCTCTCTCTCTCTCTCTCTCTCTCTCTCTCTCTCTCTCTCTCTCTCTCTCTCTCTCTCTCTCTCTCTCTCTCTCTCTCTCTCTCTCTCTCTCTTTTGGTGAAAAAGGGGCAAACAATCAAGCTGGTCTGCAGCACGGCAATGTTTCGTTGCAGACCTTTTGTGCAGCCTCCTTGCATGGGGAAGCAGCTTTCGAGTGAAGCGAGCAGCCCTCGGGGATGAAAGGCGAGGAGCTAATCGCGCAGCAAATTCCCTTCCAGCCCAGCAATTGGCTTGTAGTTATCTCCATGCAAATGAGGACATCCCATCTCCGCCACCCCTGAGGATTTTGGTGCCTCTAGTGTCAAGGGGCTAAAGGAAGAGAGTGAAATAAAAGCCCAAACAGAGTGTGTTCTTGTTCTTAGATCTCCAACACTTCAGAAACAGCACATCACTGACTATAATGCAAAAAATCAAATAAAATCTGAGCAGGGCAGATTTAGAGGATGTTTTTTCCAGCAGGCTTGCAAGAACCCAGCAGATGTTTCAAGGTTCGGTTTGGGGCTATGGTGGCGGCTTTGAATTATCCGTGCTCACTCCACCGAAACTGTCCTGCCTCAGTGAACCCTCTTCAAACTACAAAAACAAAGGCTTCGTAATGACATCGCTTTAGAGGCACACACAGAGAAGGAGACTCGGAAAGAACAAAGCACATTAGCCCCACGAAAATGAAATACTTTCACTGGGGCCCGGCTATTCAAATTGACCATCTGGTCTCCTTGGCTAGAATCTGCTGCTTAATCACTTTTTAACATGCACCGGTTCTGTGCAATGATCTCTCCCCCCGTTCCTTTTACTCATCATCACCCTTTTCCTTCGTCTTTTGATTAGACCTTCCTCTTTTCACAGAAACAATATTTCTGAGAATAAAATGTGTGCACACTAGCAAACATTCGATTTACAGGGCCAATATGGGACTGCCTTTAAGGGGAACGAACCTCCAGGTTTAAAAGAAGTATGCAAAATCTTTTTTGGGGGGGGGGGGACAGAACCATCAAAGAGGGAAATTCCCTGAAACAATCCAGTGGGGACTCAGCGGCCACAGAAGACTGACGATTCTTGAGAGGTACCCCTGCGCTACGGAAAACCCATGTTAGAAGAGAGCATAGTTCGCCGGCTGGAACTGTGACCATGAGCACTCCAAACTGCAACCACTGCAAAGAGAATTTCCTCCACAGATTTTCTTAGGCCAGCGTTACAAGGACAAATGCAGTTGTGTTCATTTCTGCCCAGTTAGTTTCAGAACCTATTAGCAATAAAATAATAATTTAGATTTCCTCATCACATTCTACCAAAGTGCAATCCTATATATGTCTACTCAGAGGTAAGCCACTCTCATATGTGTGGTTATTGGAAGGATACAAAGTAATTTTATACATGCTTACTCAAAAGTTCCACTGAGTCCAATGTAGTTTATTCCCAGGAAAGTGCCCATTGGATTTCAACCTCACACTTACGTGGGAGTAAGTTGCAGTGACCTCTGTAAGTGAACTTACTTTTGAGTAGTTATCAATAGGCTTGACCTTTTACTCTCTTAAATTCCATCTTAAATTCTCTGTTGACCTACCTCTGCAAATCTGCCACGTCCAATATTTCTATCCATAGTTGTTACCAATAACTGTTGCCCCTTCCTATATCATCATCAGCCATCAATGCTTTCATTTTGCAAACTTCTGTGTATGTCACAAAATATATATTTCAAGAAAAAGGAACCAAAATATTATTCTTCAGCAGGCACTGGTGGGGGAAAACGAACAAATGTTCCTGGAAAAAGGGAATTTCTAAGGCCACAGACAATCAGCACAAAGCATAAGAGAAGGGATTCAAGTTTTAAAGTGAAGTAAGTTCTCATGACAGCCTTTCTGCAAATAACCCACACACAGGAAAAAGACACAATATTTTCGCTTTGCTTCATCTTCCTGTCGTTCCTATTTTAGACAGATGATAGGAGGAACAGCCTGACTTGTTAGCTACAGGCGTCTTTTAAAAAACTTGGCACATCAGGTGCTTGACTTCCAGAATGGGACAACACAACAGTCACATCTTTTAAAAGAGCATTTTTCTTGATGGACGACGCTGGAAATGCCACCAGGAGCTGGGGGACATACTGATTCCACCCCAAACAATTTATATACAGCACAGTTGCAATCTAGACTTGAGTCTCTTGATGGAGGTTAAGGGGATGGGCAGGAGAAAAATGCTACCAACAAAATTACGAGTTTGTCTGCTCCAAGGGAAGTCCCAGAGAGTTCCAATAGAGCAAGGATCAGTTAGCGGGTAACGAGAGGGATCAATGTCTCTCCACAACAGAGAGGAGCTATTCCACTGGGCCCAAATGAGGACTTGTTAAGACCTCTCTGAATCCAACTGTCTCGGGCAATTTCTAGGGAACCTCCAATATTCCATTCTTGGCCAAAATGCTTGAGCATGTGACAGCATCTCCACTCTAGGTCTTTCTGTGTGGTTCATCTAGAGCCATTCCATCAGGGCCAGCCCACCCATGAGGCACGGTGAGGCAGTCACATCAGACAGCAGATTGGGGAACAGTTGGGAGAGGTGGCAGATATAGGTCCATGCCACTCACCATACCCTTGGCTTGTCACCCGCCTCCTTCTCTGCCTGCTGCAGGTGGTGGTGCCTTCAGTGTGGCAGCTTTGATGGGCTGTGGGAAAGGTAGCTTCAGTGGGCAGTGTCGTTTTCTGTTTCACCTCAAGCAGCAAAAGGTCCTGGGCCAGCTCTGCATTTCAACTTGGTTTCAGGCCCACTTATATGACTGAGACAGCTTTGGTCCCCTTAGTAGGTAGTTTATGCTGGGAGCAAGATGGGGGGAGTGTTGCCATGTTGGTCCTCTTACCAGCTTTTAATACCGTCAGCCATAGTATACTTCTGGTTCTCATAGCTGGGATGGGACTGAGTGGCACTGTTTTGTGGTGGTTCCAGTCCTTCCTGGAAGAATGGTTTCAGAAGGTGGTGCTAGGAGACTCATGTTTGGTGCTTCAGCTATTTGCCCATGGTGTGGGTGGCCAATCACATACTCTCGGTTGATGATTTTAGTTACCACATATCAAATGCAGGAATGAACAGGGGTGCTTAAAAATTTCCCTGAAAGTCAGTAACAAGGGTAGCAGAAGCACCTCAATGACCTAGCTCCTTTATTTATGGGTTATAAAAATTACTGAAATAACCTTTTATAAGGATTGTGAATACTGTACCAAAAAGCCCTATTTAAGTGGTAACAACCCAATTCAATTACTCACAAGTAATTCCCATTAAATTCCCTGGGTCTCACTCTGATGTATGAGTGCAAAGGACAGTACCCAATTATTCTTTTCTCGCAGCAGGCCTCAGACTACTGCAAAGCAACCTCATTCATATCTGTAGACGAGACAAAGAATGGGTAATCAATCAAGAAGGGCAGCCAGCCAATTCCCACATGCGCAATAAAATCCCCTCCCCTTCTGGCCAATTCACCTCCAATAGGCTGATGTTTCAAGGTCTGAATCCCATTCAAGATTTCTTCAAAGGTAGAGACTCTCTTAGTGCATAAGCCACAGCACCCAAAATAGTAAACTGGTACCAAGTGTGAATGTTTTTTTTGTTGTTGCAGGATCTATACCTCAGCAGTTGGAAAACAAGTGGTGACCTTGGAATTCTCACTGTCTTATGTGGGATTTATTTTACTTTATTGGTTTCCTGGTCCTAGTTCCTTTTTTGACAAAGAGCTGTGGGAATACCCTAGTTTATTTTACCCTGCACAATAAAATATGACTTATAATATCCCATATCATATATTCTCCACCACTGGAAAGCTCTCACCTTCAAGATTCTCTGGAACAAAAAGTATTGTTTTTTCCACCAAGTACTTTAATGAGCAATGACCTCAGTCAGTCCAAAATAAACATTGGGTCACCTCAAATGACACCACCAGAGGAATACGCCCCCCCGCCCACCCATGACATGTCATCTGAGTTGAGTGGCCCACTGCTTTCTGCTTGCGTAAGTCACTGTCAACTAAGCAACTTCGCAAGAAACGTCACTATTTCACAGGTCAAATAAAATGTTTCGTTTACCTTGGACATATATGGTCTAGCTTCTTTGTTTTCAAATGAGTCATCATAATGATCATCCTCAAATAGATGTTCACCATCCTCTGAAGTGAAGTCTTGGTTTACCACAGTTGGGGTGTTTGCACATATCAGTGCACTTGAGGCCTTGTTTCATACACCCACATCATGGTCCTTCACACTTCTTTGTAGGCTAGTAGACTGAGACTGGTCTCAGGTGTTGGCAGATTTTCCTCCCCATGGAGAATCAACTGCTCACTTCCATCTCTGCCTTCCAACTTCCAGCTCCTGCCAAGTGGACTTGCTGTTCTTGGGCCCTGCTCTGAACACCTTCTCCATATCACGGCCAAATACTTTGCACGTTAAGCAGGTTTCACAAAACAGTCTTCTCTTCTTCTTTGGCGATCACTAGTAGCCGAGTAAGATTGTCTTCCATAAACACGGTTTTAACAGTGAGTCCATGACTGTGGAGGTCAATTCTGGATTCACACATCCCAGTGGGGACATAGGTTTTGCCAAGTGTGCCTTCCTCTTAGCTCGCTACTCCCTTTCATCCTGAGTTTGAACATCTTCAAAGTCCACGACGCATTTGGTAGAGGCTGTTCTCCAATTGGAGCGCTTACAGGCCAGTGTTTCCCAATTGTTGGTGTTTATACTACATTTTTAAAGATTTGCCCTGAGTGTGTCTTTGAACCTCTTTTGTTGACCACCAGCATTACGCTTACTATTTTAAAGTTCGGAATAGAGTACGGTAGTTGCTTTGGAAGACAATAGTCAGGCAACGAAGTTGATGTTGAAGAATCATTGCTTTGACACTGGTGATCTTTGCTTCTTCCAGTACAAAACAGTGTCCTTATGGCGGCAGTTGGTACCTCTCCTTACCTGCTCCAGGCACAAAGCAGAGAATCCATGCCTGCTGGCACCTCCCACTAGTGCATGGATGGTATCATTTGACTTACATGCGAAACACCACTCATGTCTGAATGTTTTTATTATTTTTATCCTATTCCTTTTATATTCCACTTTCTTCTCCAAGCTCAAGGCAGCATACATGGCTCTTGCCTCATTTAATTTGCACAAGCCTGTGGGGGGTAGGTTAAGCTGAGAGGCAGCGAGTGGCCCAAGGTCACCCAGTGAGCTTCATGGCTGAGTGGGATTTGAACCCCAGTCTCCCATGGCCTAGTCCAAACCCTAATCACACCACCACACTGGCTCTATGTTGGAAATAAAGGGAATGACAGCATAAGGAAGCCAAGGTGTTTTGTCTTGAACGGGTGGGTTTTATTTTAAAGCTTCCACTCCCCCTTAATCTCATTCTTGGATTTTCTTCTCCCCATGACTCATCCTTGCCTTGCTACTGGGCACATCTGGTTAAACCAGGCTGATAGGAGAGCAAGCGGGAGGAGAGAAAGAGGGACCAGCTGCTGACTTTTCTAATTTATATGCAGGAGATACAGCAAGGATCACACTGGGAGCTGTCACCTGGGGCAGCCTCCTTTCTGCATAAAATACCAAGTATTTAGCAACCATTTCAGACCCCTGTATACTCCTTTTCTCTTCACTCACTTTCTTACCACCATCTATTGTGTACTGTAGGCTATGCCAGTTTCTCCAAGCTTCTCAATACATCGGGTCCTTCCGACACTCGCAAAAAGCCTTTAACATAATTAAGATTTCAACGGATGCCATCTGCTTATTTGAATGGCAGGCACAATCATATGCCAGTAAGAAAACCATTGTGTATCTGAGGAAACCGCTGTATATAGGAGACTTAGTTCATTATTTATTGTGTTTCCCTTTGTATGCCTATCCTAGAAAGAAATTAGTCGTACCTCGGGTTACGAACACCTCGGTTTGCGAACAGTTCGGGTTACGAACTCCGCAAACCCGGAAGTGTTTTCGCCCCGCGCGCGTGCGCAGAAGCAGCATGCGCGGTCTGCGCATGCGCAAAATGGCGCTTCGGGTCGCGTTCGGCTTACGAACTTTTCGGGTTACGAACTGCGATCTGGAACGGATCGCGTTCGTAACCCGAGGTATTACTGTACAGTATCTTATTTTGTGTCGCAATGTAGTGGGTGGACAATTCAGGACATAGTGATCTGTCTGCTGTCTGAGGAACACGAGTATATATCCTATTAAGTTGCATTATTTGCAATTGCAACAAAGAAAATCCAAGTGAGAATTTTGAACCCAATGTCAGTGGCCTACAAAGGTGACTCGTTATTTGGAGAAAGCTAAAATGAACAGCAACCCTAAAAAGTCTTGAGGTTGATTTTGCCAAGTCAAGGCAATGCAACTAAAAGTTATCTAAAATAAATCTCCAGATGAAAACAATATTACAATAAAAATCCTTTTATACATTGCTAGGTGTATAATCAGTCACTTAATGAAAATACTGCTCTCCTTTTAAACTGGACATGCTGGCTGACATTTTTCTAGAGAAAAATGAACCTTAGTAATCTAAAAATTGGGATCCAACACTGCTTTGAAATTGAGAACTATCAAGGAAGACATCTAAACCAGAGCACAAGCTAAATGAGATGTGTAAAATGCAACATGGGTTTTAGTTTTTTGTATTGTTTATGCAAAGGTTTCACTTCTTCTTGGGAGTAAGACTATTTTGGTGCTTTAAAGTAGTCAGCCAAAAGAGCCTAAAAAGCAAAATTTGAGAAGGCTAAGAAGCTGAGCGCTAGAGCAGCATATGCAGTACTTCACTGTCTATTTAAACACACAGCATTATGAAAATGAACCAATGACTGTCACTTATCATGTGTTCCTTAGACATGTATTACAAAAAAATTGTATTTAATTCAATCTGTGGTTAAGCAGGAATGTCTCTGGCCAATCTCTGATAGGCGTTAATAACAAATAAGTAACATCTCATCTCCCATGCTATTCTCATAAAGCTTTCACATGGAAATTAGCTCTCAACTTTACACGTGTGTAGGGAGAAGAGATGGTCATAACAAAGGAACTAGTAATTGGGAAAATATTATCATCAGAGACTTCTTAGGGGCCACTCCCAGACTGTTTGATATGTCCTTTAGAGCAGTGTTTCCCAACCTTGTGCCTCCAGATGTTTTGGGACTACAACTCCCATCATCCCTAGCTAGCAAGACCAGTGGTCAGGAATGATGGGAATTGTAGTCCGAAAACATCTGGAGGCACAAGGTTGGGAAACACTGCTTTAGAGACCCAACAAAAACTGGACTATGACACTACAAAACTTTACCTAACAAAGGTATCTGTATCCAAGAACACCATAAGAACCTGCTGGGCCTGAGGTAACCCAGCATCCTTTTCTCACAGTGGCCAACCAGATGCTACACTTCCCCCTCCTGCAGTCTTCCACAACTGGTATTCAAATGAATATTGCGCCCAAAACCATGGAGGCAAAGCACAGCCATCATTGCCACTGATAGCCTTTACCTCCATGAGTTTGTCTAATCCTCTTTTAAAGCCATCCTAGTTGGTGTCCACCACTGCTTCCTGTACACACGAATTTCATATTCTGACAATGCACTGTGTGAAAGTTTTAATGTACCTTTAAACATATTGGCTAAATGAATGTTCCAGTGATTTCTAGGTACCACAAGAGTCTATGCTTTAGAAGAACTCATCATAGAGGTGACCGAAAGAGGGATTATAATTCTAATAGCTCCCAGGACATTGTGGCTTTATACTACTCTATGGTGCGGTCACACTTGGAAGACTTTGTCTAGTTCTGGGTGTCACACCTCAGAAATGACCCTTTCAAGGAGCTGGAGCATCATATATATGAGGAAATGTTAGTATGAAGCTTTTCAGTTAGAAAAGTGGTAAAGGCGGGACACCACATAGTAGAGGTTTGTTCAAATTATGCATGGTGTGGACAAAGTTAATATAGAGGTTTTCTCCCTCTTATTTGAAGCTAAGGCTATCTAATTAAGCTTAATGGTGAGAGATTGAGGACAACAAAATTAAATACTTGTTTTCACAGTATAGTTAAAACACAGAATTCATTACAAGATTCAGTGATTTTCACCAAACTAGGTGGCTTCAAAAGTAGGGTAAAAGCCAATTATGAGAAAAATTAGATACACCTTTCTCAGAATGAGTTTAATAAGAGAACTTTTAAGTATCTACATCATCTACAAATAAGAAAAAAGACCATCAGAGAACTGGAAAAAAGCACATACAACAAGCAGCAATGCAATACATGTGCATCAAATGAAATAGAGCAAAGAGAGTTAAGGGGTTTAAAAAACAGGAGGCCAAGTTTTGCTACTGAATATGGGCAACCTGTCCTGCAAAACTTGTACAATTAGGTGAGGAAAAATATTTTCAGCTGTCTTGGCTGTTTTCAACTATGGACCCAACTTAAAAAAAACTGTCCATTCAGTAGGGATTGATGTTATTTCTAGTGCAGAGAAATCAGTCCAAATACTTAAATTCAGAAATGGTAAAAGCAATTTTTTTTTTAAAAAAAAGGAATAAAATTCAGACAACTTTTTTGCAGTTGCAGCTTCAGTCCGTGGTTGACCTTCGGTACCAAAATCGAGCTCTATAGTCATCACTGCAAGTCATGAAGCCAGGGTTGGTAGGAGAGTGGACAATGCAACGAACTATACTGTTATGCCCCAAGGAAAGAAGATTCCTTCGTTCAGCTGTTCGTGAATCCCAGCAGCAGAGGCTAATGGTCCTTTCATCAGGAAGCAGCACATAGTCTTCTGTGTGGTTGAAGACAGCCTGTGTTCTATGAACTTGGCGTCCACTCAAACCAGCTCCTGCAGGTATTGCAACATAAATATTCAGTATCAAAATACATAATAAAGGAAAGTACATGCAGGTCCTGCTATCCAAATGCTCATCATACCAAAATTCACTTACTGTATTTTTTCCGTCTATAAGACACCCCATATTTTGGGGGACTCAGATTTAAGAAAATGGAGGGAGATGGCCCCACGTATAAGACGCCCCCTAATTTTTGACATTAATTTTAAGGGGAAAAAACCTAGTCTTATACATGGAAAAATATGGTACTCAAACACGAGAAACTAGTATCCAAACCTCCCTATGTACACCACAGATTCAGATGTGTGTGTAATACTGTAAACATATAGCAGCCTTAAACAAGCCTTACTCTTTTGTGTTTTGCTGATCTGTGGCAGCCATTTCGCTAGAAACCATGGAAGGGAGAGGCGAAAGGAGGCCATATCAGACAAATAATGCAGCATTTTATCCTTCCTTGTTTGCCTTTTGCAAGGTTTCAGAAGGTTTTCCTGTTTTTTTCATAATTTTGAGGTCAAATTCCTTGATTGGGCATGCATTAGAAACTTTCCCATAGGAAATCAATGGAAAGTGTTGACTTTCTATTCAAACGCTTGCCTAACAAAATGATTTCCTGAGAATGCATTGTGTTCGGATAGCAGGGCCTGTGTGTAATGTGTATTTGACTGGTAATGGGTGAAATGAACATCAGCAAATATCAGAAAAAAGACAATAAAATAATCAAATATTCCTCTAAGAATCAACAGAATATTTATTAGTAAATTCAGCGAGATGCTTCATAAAATAAATATCCTTGCTTGCCTTTAGAAAAGCCTGCACAAAGTGACACATCTTTTGAGTCTTCCACAGCTCTAGTTCTACATAGAAAAGTGCTCTATTCCCAATTAATGGGAGTAGGATAATCAGGGCTGACTCAAAAGTAGGGGGATACACCTAAAAGGATTAGGCCATTTAGGAGTTCAAAACTTTGAATTGTAGCTGGAAGCTACAAGGCAGCACAGTTGATTAGTGCCCATGTTTCCCCTATTCTATTTGTAACAGAAAACAGTTTGCAACATTTTGCACAACTGAAGCTTCTGAATGCTCTTAAAAGAACTACCCATGTAGAGCGCATTGCAGTAATCAAACATGGAGGCTGAAGAAAAAAGATTGATGGTTGCTAAGGAAACAGTTGACAGAGCAGATGATGCCAAGTGGCAGCATACTCTCTGGGTCTCAACTGATACCTGATTATCTCTTTCCAGAAGGGTTACGGAGTTAATCTGTTGCAGCAGAAGTGAAGTCTTGTGGCATATTAAAGACTAACAAATCAATATGGCATATTCTTGTTATTATTTTGCCTACAAAAGCTTATGCCACTAGATTCATTTGCTTTATGTATAACTCTTCTCAGACTTTCCATTGATTATTAAAGAGGGATAGATCACATCCATCAATAGACACTTCCCTCTTTCCCAAAAACTCAGGGAATATTAGCCACTACCCCTCAAGCTTGTTTGGATTCAGTTTTCAGACTATGTGTTCTCTTCCAATTAACCAAACGCACAATGACCATTAGTGAGGCCACTCAATCAAATGAGTAAGAAAAAATAGAAGGGTACCACCATCCTGATCACACCTCATTCCAAGAGTTATGTATGATCTTGTTAATGGCCTCTTTTGTTGGCGTTTGTCTGTCTTGGAAGACAATGGAGTGCACATCCGGGGGTAAAGTCAAACCACTGTGTTAGCAGCACTGAAGTGACCTCCCTGGAGCAAAGGCCTGGGCAGTGTGTATGGAGATTTTGAGCTGGCCAGATGACAAGACCTCTCTCTTGGCCTTGCTGATGGTCCAAAGGTAAACAGAGCAATACATTTGGCACCAGCTTGGCTGTAGGAGTTGCCGGGAGGCATACAAGGCGCCACCCAACCATCTTAGACTCCACTCCGATTTGTGTAGGGCTTACACATTAGACTTATTTTATCCCGATGATATTCCACAAGGTGAAGAGGGTCAGGATCACAGTTTTCTTTTTCCTATAGGAGCTATCTTCCTAGGGTGATGAGTCCCAACAGCCTCTTACAAGTACAGTATTAAGCAATTGCAGAGATAGAATGGAATGGTGGCACTCTACAAGCCAGCTTCTACAGTGTTATTACAAACTTGCCTATCTACAATCTCAAAATTTACATCCACAAACAAATCGAACCAGGCCGGACCACTACATTTACAAAGCCCCAAAGGGAACAAGATTTTATTACAGGCATCTAAAATCTCAAAGGTAAATGGGACAACTAATAGGAACAACTCTAGTGTTACTTCCCTTGGCCATGTTAATAAAATGACTGGCTACTAGGGATATTATGGGAGTCTTTGTCCTGAGCCCATGCTGAAAGCCAGACAGAACAGAGTTTAAGAAAACTGTTTCTTATTCATCCCAGAAAGCAGACAGTATGGTGCAATTGTCAATTCAATCACCTTCCCAGTTTAAAGGCAAAAATGTAGGAATAACCAGTTCCTGTCAGGATTGGCACATCAAGAAAGATTTTTAAAGAGAACCTATGTTCATCTCATTGAAAGAAGTAATTTTCCTCAACTGCAATGAGCTTTAAAAATAACATTTTTAAAAATAAAAACTGACCCAGCTCATCCACCTTTAACAGAAGCTTCACACCAGCCTTTTCCATGCGGTTTTCAGCAAGTATGCTGAGCAAGGGCTTAGATTATATGAAGTTCACAGAATATCATGGAAGAGGAATAAATTGGCCAAAAGTAATCCAAGCATTTGCGGCTAAAGGTTGCCAATGATGATTCCAGTTGAGCTTCTGCTCTGTGGCACCATTACAGGTTCAATTTTATATTTAGCATGCCACAGCAGTCTGTACATGTTTCCTTCTCTGGGCGGGATAATCCATGTCAGGACCTCTCACACCAACTTGAACAGCTCTATGAGAAGTTGCAATACAGCAATAGCAGAGGAAAGTACGGTATTCTTTGGCAACATTACTGCATAAAACTTCACTCTGATTATGGCTGCACATCCTTTGCCAGCTGTGCTTATCAGTGCCTTATACCAGAGAGGTCAATAGGTCAACCTGTCATTCCAGAAGGCAATAAGGCAGGGGTCCCCAAACTTACCGCGCTTCGGGCCAGTGCCCAAAGCGCCGATCGTGCGGAGGGCAGGGGAGTGTGCACCCATATGCATGCGCACACGCTATTTCTGGCACACTTCCAGGTCACAGGAGCACCGGAAATAGCTTGTGCGCATGCGCACGGGCCTCCTCCAACCTGAAAGTGCGCCGGAAATGACGCTTGCACATGCACACAAGCTATTTCTGGTCCTTCCTCAACTCGGAAGTGGGCAGCCGCGCTGCGCCGGTAAGAGCTGGCAGCGGGGCCGGATAAATGAGGCCTTTGGGCCGTATCCGGCCCCTGGGCCGTAGTCTGGGGACCCCTGCAATAAGGTAATTAACTGCAGCTATAGATGACCACCAATAAATCCTCCTAGAAAGAATTCTAAAAACCAAAGGATGCATCAGTATCTGATAGGCACATCTTAATGGTTTTTCACCCCTGTGTAAGCATGTGATCTGTGTTGTTACTAGGTAATGATTTATCCACAACCAAACCCAATAAATCTGAGAAGTTTAGACTAGAACAGCAGCTACAGCATTGACATCACTATGATCACTGAATGGATATGAGGAGAAATTAGGGCTAAATTACTGGTTAGATTAAATAAACATTTGAATAGTTAAAACAATACTTTCATGGTGTATTTCTATGGCCCCTGTAATACCATTTTGGGGGCCATAAGATATTGCTGACCTCTCTCGCCATGTGGCTAGAGGTAATCTTGGGACAGAGCTGGAGTTTCCAAACATCATGGCTGCTCCACTGGCTGACTGGGAGCATGCTGGGGCAGTTGAGGGCACACAGGATCCTAAGGCTCCTTCATTCCCCCAAAATATCTCCAAAAAGAGCCAGAAACTACACCAGCCTGAGACCTGGCATAATTTCCTCCCATTGGAGGCAATGGAAGGGAATCAAGAACAGTCACAATTTCCTCCCACTGCAAGCAGTCACAGCTTGGAAATTGCATTAAGTATGGTACAGATTTCTCCTTCCCCTTTTCTAGTAAAATTTCTCTGTTAGTACAATGACACATTATATATAACTTTCTTAAAAAATAATAATAGAAGTATACTAGTCTCCCCATCTAAAAAAAAACCCCAAAATAAAAAATGGCCAAAGTAAAGAAATTTGTTAGTCAAATCTCAGCTATAGAATGTAGGGCAAGGTTTGAGAACAAGATTACACAAGCAAGTATGGTACAGATTTCTCCTTCCCCTTTTCTAGTAAAATTTCTCTGTTAGTACAATGACACATTATATATAACTTTCTTAAAAAATAATAATAGAAGTATACTAGTCTCCCCATCTAAAAAAACCCCCAAAATAAAAAATGGCCAAAGTAAAGAAATTTGTTAGTCAAATCTCAGCTATAGAATGTAGGGCAAGGTTTGAGAACAAGATTACACAAGCAATTCTCAAAATTCAATGTGAAACTGAAAAATTAAAAGGAAGCTAGAGAGAGAATTGTTACACACTTGGGGAGAAAGCTAAAACCAACACTAATGGCATATACAGACACATCTAAAAAAATATTTATTTTACTTTTGGGGGTGCAGGCTGAGTCCAGCTCCTCCCGCCCCCATCTTTCCACTACAAACAAAATATACTTTGCTTTCAAGCTGATTGCTAATTAAGCTTCACTTTTGGTCCTCATCCTGCACTTCCGGATAAATTTGTCTTTTTTAACTATTGAAAACACTGCTTGAAGGTTTATACATACATAAGTTACTTTGGCATCTTATCAAACCCTACCCCCCCTCCCAAAGTTGAAAAACTGCTCTTGAGAGAAGAGGTGGATTTGCGAAGTCACAAGTTCTTAGCCAATCAGCACTGCATAAGCCATCTTTTCCTACAAATTGACAGGCCTAGATTCCCCTGAACTCAATACTGGAAAGATTGTATATCTGACCAAAATGTGCCAAGTAACATTTCATAGCAGCCCAACCACAGTGAAGAGACCAAGGAGCAGGCTTGTAAGAGTAAATGTTAGGAGGAGGAGATTTCAGCAGGGAACAGAAAAAATGCCCAAAGAAAAGATTGATCACTTAGCTAGTTAAATGCTCCAAAAGATTCTGTTAGCAAAAGAAAATATGGTGCTTGAATGCTCAAAGCACAAGAGAAGTTTAATTACAATAAAAAGATTTTGTTTTTACAAAGGCTTTTCCATCTAAGAGAATTGCATTAATGTAGAGCCGGGATGTCCAACAAGTCAATCGCAATCTACTTGTAGATCCCCGTGAGGTTTTGGTAGATCGCGGTCGATCTCTGGCTCCCTTTCCTTAGCGTTGCTAAAACTGACTCCTGTCCCGCCCCCTCGCCCCGCCCTCCATTGTTGTATGATCTCTGGAAGGGAAGACGGAGCTTTCTCTGTGCTTCTGTTTTGATCCACAGCAATCTTTTTGAGTGACCTTTGTCCCTTGCCTTTAACCCCCCCAAAAAACGGAACTCCCCCCCCAACTTTTCTTCTCCCTAAAAAAGTTTAACAACTTTGAGCTGAACCCCCCCAAAACGGAGGTAGATCACTGCCAGTTTTTAATTCTATAAGTAGATTGCAGTCTCTTGAGAGTTGGCCACTCCTGATGTAGATGATAATTGAGTGTCTTATGCTTCCTATGATGATTGCACTTTTCAATGGTCACCATCAAAATTGGGCAGGAAAAAAGGTACCACAGTTTGGTAATCCCTGCTCTAGGTAAATGTACCACATTTTGGTTGGATCCAATCAAGTCACCCTCAGGGCAGATTCAATGAAATCAATAGACATGATTACCTGATGCTATGGTCCATAGGGTCACGAGGAGTCAGACACAACTAAACAACAACAACAACAACAACAACCTGATGTTCACCAATTTCAATGGGTCTACCTTTGAACATGACTTGATATAGACACATTGAAATTATTCAGACATCAGTTACTCAAGTCCATTGATTTCACTGGGTGTGCTCTGAGTTCAAGTTAGTTGGCTACTACCCTCTGGATCCCATCTAACGAATATTCCACTTTTTTCTTTACGTTTCAAAGATGGTTAGACTAAGAAAGCAATTCTCCCAGAAATCTTCATTGCTGAGTGGCAATTTGAACCCAAGTCTAGCCAACCGAGTACCATTTATTTAGATTACTGGTAGGTTATTAGATTAGCTCAAGGACGGCATTCCCTTGAGGGCAAAATGCTGGGAGCCACAAGTTAGTGGTAAATGGAACCAGAGGCAAAAGTGGGCAGGCTGAAGGATGTGACACTTATCTTTGTATAGTAAACTACATCCCAAACACACAGAAGTCAGAGGCTTCTACACACATCCACATCCCTCTCTATCCAGACCATCAAGATGCAATATCACAGCTCAAAGACTCATTCAAAGACTCATTCTGGAGGTTCCCTCATTGCGAGAAGTGAAGTTACAGGGAACCAGACAGAGGGCCTTCTCGGTAGCAGCACCTGCCCTGTGGAATGCCCTTCCATCAGATGTCAAGGAAATAAGCAGCTATCCTAATTTTAAAAGACACCTGAAGGCAGCCCTGTTTAGGGAAGCTTTTAATATTTAATGCTGTATTGTTTTAATATTCAATTGGGAGCCGCCCAGAGAGGCTGGGGAGACTCAGCCAGATGAGCGGGGTATAAATAATAAATTATTATTTATTATTATTAGTAGTATTAGTAGTATTCCAGTCAGACAAAAGCAAAGAGGGGTGCAGTTGAAGGTTATGGCCTAAGAAGAGTTCCCTAGAGCGGCCAGGAGGACAACATTCAGCCCCCAGGTCTGAGGTTCCACACTCCCATTTTAAATTAAGCATTCAGGCATTTCAATAATATTTTGTTGTTCAAAGTTTAACATTATGTAAGAAAAACAGATTTTCAAGTGAATACAAACATGTTGCATTTTCTAGTGTTTATAAACAGCACTACCCAATCACTTGCTATACTGCTGAAACGGCAAATGGAATTGTGACAGACTTCCACACTATCAGAAGTATTGCACTTTCTCTACATGTACATCTTGCTATGTTCTGCCAACACAAGTGGACATGACATACCTATGGTGGCACAGCACTCACCCCTTATTACTTGTCCATTCATTGTTGTTGTTTTTTTTAAAAACTCTTTTTTTAAAAAAAAACCTTACTATTAAGGTGTTAAGCTTTTTTAATTTAAAAGAAATATGGTGGCTGGAAAGTAGTTTTGTACTAATAAACAAGATAAAATTGCCACCCCCCCCCCAAGAAAAACAAATGAGATCATAAATTGATACCCATCATTAAAGCCGATGTGTGCTGAATTGCAATCGGTTTGCTTTCCCAGTAAGTCACAGCCCACATAAATCCCTAGCTTTTACATAAAAAGATGGAATAATGGCATGAAAGGAAACCTCTGTCCAGAGATTGTGCTGCTCTTCTGGTCTGAGAAAAGATGCAAAAACCGCAGGGAAAATACTGGTTTGGATGACTGAGTGAATGCCCACTATAGGAAAGTAAATGAAGCATGTAAATTTCACACTCAAGGCCTAGTGTGGAAGCATCCTAGAGGTTAAGAGAAGCACTACTTCCACAGCAACAATCCAAGCTAGACAGGAATTTGAAGGCTGGCATCAGCAGAAAATTGTGGTTTTGAATATTCATTTCTAAAGACCATAATGTGAAAATTAGTTAGAAAGGGTGTGTTTCTCAAGACAACTCTAAGCAAAATTGCTAATGGAGCAATGAGCCAGTCTGGCCTGGCTCTGCAGTTTCAGAGTTGACTGGATTCCCAGAATCCTCTGCTCTGTTAATGACCTTGCTAACTAATGGAACAGGAGGTGGATGTCAACCTCTAAAACAGTTGCTTCCAAGGGTCATCTTCACTACTTCATTGGCACAAGTCACAACTTTACATAGGGCTCAAAAGAGATGAAGTGAAGTGCAAGATGATTAAGAGTGTTAGATGGTATTTTACTTGCAACAAAGCTGGCAGATCTTGGTTAAGAAGATCTGCTAAAGCCTGTGGCAAGTAATTCCTCCCCATTTGCCATAATACCTACAGAATATCATCCAAAGCTATTTCTGGTGATGAGTGAACATGGGCTGCCTCTACTTCGAGAAATATACATCTACTGTCTGTTTTGAAGACTGAGTATCTAATACACAAACATAAGAGTCTTCAGGGATGTAAGGGCCTTATGACTTGTCCAACAAAACTGGGAGAAGCTGGGTTTCCTTGCTGGGCAGTACTCCCCCCCATTTAGATAGGGCAGTGTCTGCCATTGTTTTGTTCCTATTTAAAAGGTGGGCGGGAGTACCTTGGACATAGCTTTGATACACTTCTAACCTTTCATTTTGGAAAGGTTACAGAGAGTATTTGCTCTACAGCTCCAGGCATACCTGGATATCAAGTATTTTGAGGCTGGCCTTGTGAGCCTGTAGATTTTTACCTGAAAACTGGGAAAGGTAGGTTTAGTTTTAAGGTTTTTATCAGATCAAGACCTAGCAACTGTCATGTATTCATAACCTTGAGGCTAGACTACTGTGATGCGCTCTATGTGGGACTGCCCTTAATGAATGCCTGAAAGAGTCAAATATTTCACAGTAAATTTGTTTAGATGAGCTCTCATTGCTAGGGTTAAGCATGAGCTTTTATATTATTTTTAGTTTCAAATTTATTTTGCTGTACTGGGGCAGGGTAGAAATGGAAATTAATCTAAGTATGGCAGAACTGGTTAAATACTATTCATAGTTACACAGGTCTGACTCACCCAAAGAAAAAGAGCTCTTTCTTTCTAACGTCCAGATTCCTAAAATTTCAGATGAGGAAAAGAATAGGTTGAACCAACTAGTTAGAGTAAAGAAAGTAAGAGAGACCATTAGTCAACTTACGAGTAGCAAGACTGGTATCAGGATATTACAAAAGGTTTGCTGGGATCTTAGCAGACACTGAAGTATCTTTAATCCAAACAGCTGTCTCTGTCTTGAAAAGTGCCACTAAAGAAACTTTACATCCAAGAGGGCAAGGACTTGTTTGTGATCTATTATCACATATATTTAAAGAGATCTCAATTCTCCAAGTGATGGTATTTATGTAGCCAAAATGGCACCACATACACACACAGATTATCAGCAGGCTCAGAAAACCTCAAAGTTTGCAGAAGTACAAAAACCTTAAATCCTAGGCAGGGACTTCCTCCTCAAAAACACCCAGTCCAATGCTAAAATATTGTATTGCAGATCACACCTGTACCACATTTCCTGTCTTCTAAATCTCAGCTATCCACCTTTATTTCCACGTTGGCAGAAAGGGAATCTGTTCAAACCTAAAATACATTATTTATGATATAAAATAAATTTATTCCCAGTTGGGAATGAAAAAAGTTATATCTGAAAGATTATTCATCTTGTCTTTTAGGGATGAGGGAAAAGTTTTCAAATGAAATGAGTAGATCTCCCCCCCCCCACCTTTCTTGGGGTTTAGGTTGAGCGCTCTCTTTGACATGACTACAAATATTTAATGGTAAATCTGTCTCTACAATTTTGGTGGATGGAAGTTAATGGAAGCCATATATTAGATAGTTCTATAGGAAAAGGATACTCCAATTTTACTGTCACAGATGTTTTAACTTTGTTTATGGAAACATGAGGATCCCAGGAACAGATCATAATTTGCAATGTCAGAGATGTCATATCAGAGATGACTTGCCGTTTCAAAATACCCATCTCAGAGCAACGCACGGAAACGCCGTTTACCTTCCCGCCGGAGCGGTACCTATTTATCTACTTGCACTTTGTGCTTTCGAACTGCTAGGTTGGCAGGAGCAGGGGCCGAACAACGGGAGCTCACCCCGTCACGGGGATTTGAACTGCCGACCTTCTGACCGACAAGCCCTAGGCTCTGTGGTTTAACAGGTTAGTACCCTTGTCTTAAATGCCAAACTCTTACTCCAGTGTAATGTAGCAAGCCTTTAGTTCTCAGTATCTATACGAACTATATATGTTCATTAGCTGGTACAACAATTTTGAGACAAGTATTCTCAAGAGCCTTAAAACTTACTGACACTAATGCTCCTAATAGGGATAGAAATGTTAAACATGGCGAAAGTTATTGCAAAGCCTGATGTTTTGATATATAGAGATATATTTAAAGACCCATGCATTAGATTCTAATAAATGATGCCTATGTAGAAAAAATATTTACAGTGGTACCTCTACTTATGAATTTAATGCGTTCCGAACGCACATTAGTAAGTCGAAAAAAATTGTAAGTCAAATCCCATAGGAATGCATTGGGAGAAAAAATTCGTAAGTAGAAGCAACCCTATCTAAAAATTCATAAGTAGAAAAAATCCTATCTAAACCGCATCCAAGATGGCGGACGGAGCTCCATTCGTAAGTAGAGGTACCACTGTATTCCAAAAATCTCAAAGACACTAATAACATAAAATGACTGAAAGCATTATTAAAACATGTGCCATTCACATGAACCAAAACAGCTGTTGCTCACAGCATACAAGAGCAACAGAAAATCTTCTCTCAGAAAGAAACCCAGTAGTGCACTAGTTGGATTGGTAGAGTTCATCTAGTGAGAAAATAACCAACCACAAACATTAAATCAAGCTAATGTACTGCTTTCCAACTACAGCAGAGGATGCATACTATGCCCCCCCCCCAGTGCCCTTGTTTCTTTGTAAAGGAAGAACAATACATTATTTAAAACTGGAGAAAGAGCCCTGCTAGATCAGGCCATCTAGCACAGTATTCTGTTCTCACTGTGGCCAACCAGATGCCCATGGGAAGCCTGCAAGCAAGACCCTAGTGCAACAGCTCTCTCCTCACTTGCTTCCAGCAATTGACATTCAAAGGCAGAGTGTCTCTGACAGCGGAGGTATGCCAAGACTTGACTGCACCCTGCTGGTTTAGCATGTTAGAAACTTGAAAATTTGTATTACAAAATATGCCTCTACAGAAAAGGACTTATTCCAGAGAAGTTAATTCATACAATTTCCGTAGCATCTCACACACTGGAAGTATTAGAGAAAGCATTGAGAAGAAAATTGCAATCTTACATGTTGATGTAGTTTGTTTCCAGCTCAGCAAGATAAAAAAAAGAAGCAACATCATTCGTATATTAAGAAGTATTAGTAGGAAACGAATCATTGTGTGAACCCCAAGGATTTCTCTTAAATACACCCAAGTGATTTTAAGTAAGAGTTGTGCAAACACACGTATGATTTTGGACATGACTGCAGAGTTTACCTGATTTTCTCCTAGGTCACTGATCATGAGGTTATTTCCTTATGACCAATAATGAACTATTTGTTAAAAATTTCAAGGGAAAACGTCTGGATTTATATGCCACTATTGCATACTTTGTACAGAACTTTCAATTTACATTTTTCCTCACGATACATCCAGGAAGGCCATTACATTTAACTAGATGTAATGGAGGATGGGAGAGAAATATATACATATCTATTATATTGGTCAACATCTACTCACCTGTATATTTTACTAGTGTTCTCCCTGTAGAGATCTCCCACAGTTTAGCTACAGAGTCTTTTCCACTAGACAGAATATACTTTGAATTCTTGGAGAAAATGGCAGAACAGACTTCAGCCCCATCGTGCGCTTTTTCAAAAGTAGTGATACAACGATTTGAAACGCCATCCCACAATTTGATGCAACCGTCTTTGCTGCCCGTTACATACATGTTAGCACTTGGATTGTAATTAACTGAGCATATGGCATCAGTGTGCTGATCTTGAGGATTGCAAGATACAAAGCACTGGAAAGTATTGACATCATACAGTCGCAGGGTAGGATGCTGGGTACCGACAAGAATGAAGTCTCCAGAAGGATGGAAAGAGATAGAACGCAGCATTTCTGCTTCCTGTTTAGTTGAAAAATAGGAAGTTAACATTAAAAGGCATCTTCCCAGTACACTGATCCACCTAAACACCAAGCTTGTGTCAGCTACTGTATAAAACATACAACATTGCTATTTAAAGAAGCCAGATAGGACACAGCAGAACAGATTTTTCTAAGCAAAGTGTGGGAAAGCAGGACCTCATAAAAGAGGTGAGATTATTATTTGTCAGAAAAAAGGTTCTGAAGGAAGTTGCCTCCAAGTCACACCTTTTCAAGATCAGTATCACCTACTTTGTAGATCCCCAGAGACCACTCTCATTTTCCTGCAAGCTGGATTTATGCTCTGAAACAACTGGTAAAACTAAGCTACTGTTAGGGAAGAGAAATATTTACTGGTAGTTATGCTTAAAGAAGTCACAAACTACTTCAGATCTATTGTAATCTACCCCATGCATTCCACCCCCCTTCTCTAGCAGATTGGATGATGATCATGGTGTTCCATGTTAATTTCTTCTTGAGAGATTGTCAGTATGTGGACAGAGGAGCCACTTAAACCTTCCCCTGGGAATTTTCTAGCTATACAGTATTGATTGCCCTTCCTAAGGGGGGAAATATAGGGGGATTTCCCCAGCAAAAAAACACAACTTTGGGTGTTGGTGGTAATTTTATTTATTTGCTACAATTATTTACATCCTACCTTTCAGAATACAAATCCTTCCCAGGCACTCATTTAAAATCACGCACATTATTCCCATATAAAATGTCAGTTGAAAGGGGGGGGAAATTAAGCAGCCCTGTCTTCTACTTCTTTGTTCTTCCACTCAACTGCAGCAGCTGATACTGCTTTTTATTTTTTAAAAAGCCAGGGGAAGAAAGAATGAAAACCATTTCATAGCTAGTTTGGCCCCTCAATTAAAGTTAGGAGGCGTTTGAATGGCAATGTCCAAAGTATGTTTTGTACTCTTATGACTAAGTTAGAAACTGGACACCAGGATGGTCTTAATCCCACTTGTACACACCATTTAATAGCATCAACAAGGCTTCCAAAGTCATGCTTTTCTGGTTATTTTTGTTATTCCTTATAAAGTTTTGATTTAAGTGTCTAACCTGGATATATTTGAAGGCTCTTTTGGCAGATGGTTTTGAGTAGTCAAACAATTTAAGTGTGTAATCCCTTGAACCAGAGGCAAGGATTTGTTCTGTTGGATGGAAAGCTAAACATGTCACCTCATCCACGTGATCATACAGAGTTCTAATAACAGGGTGGTTCTCCATGTTCTGCTGAGCTGTTTCATTCATCATGACCTGAAAAATACATTTAAACACAGCACAGTAAGCATAGAATTTTCACTGCAGGCACCAAGACACAAATGCTGTCTATTGCATATCTGATGGTGCTCCCTTCATAGTGGACACAGTGGACCTGCATCTTCCCACAACTGTTTATGCAGGATGTTTAAAGCATGAAACAATCTCTCGTATATGTCCAAATAACTCTCTTTAGTGGGTCATTAACAGCCCATCTTACAAATGAAAAAAGGAACTCTGAGAGATCAGGACTGGTCCAAACTTTGCAAGTCCATGGCTATGCTAGCACTGAA
Source organism: Zootoca vivipara (assembly GCF_963506605.1). Taxonomy (NCBI): domain Eukaryota; kingdom Metazoa; phylum Chordata; class Lepidosauria; order Squamata; family Lacertidae; genus Zootoca; species Zootoca vivipara. Next base: position 81,656,779 of record NC_083282.1, on the reverse strand, counting down.
TTCAGTCACCAATTTCCTTTCCCCCGCAGCTTCCTGTAACCCACAAAATTTGACAGAATGTGAGTGTCTCTCTCTCTCTCTCTGTGTGTGTGTGTGTGAGAGAGAGAGAAGATGTGGGTGGCTGTAGGGAGAGGGGGGGAAATAATAAAAAAGGCCTCCTTTTCTTCTGATGCAGTTCTTTAAACACAGGTATAATACATGCAAAGCTAGGTACTCTGCTCAGAACCCTAGCTGCTGCATTCTGCACTAGCTGAAGCTTCTGAACAAAGCCCAAAGGCAGACTCATATAAACCACATTACAGTAATCTAATTATGAGGTTATCAATGTGTGGATCGTGGTGACTAGGCTATCATTGTCTAGGAAAGGGTGCAGTTGACATACCAACTTAAGTTGGATGTAGGCTCTCTATGCCTACCTAGGCATCTAATGCCAGTATTTGTATACCTGTGCCTTAAAAGCAAATTCAAGCAACCCAGTTCCTGGACTCAGGAACCATCCACCCACAGGCTTATTGTATTATCAGAGGAGGCTCAGTTTATTGATCCTCACCCAGCCCACAACTGCGTCTAGGCTTCTCCCAATTGAGACTGCTCCCAACAGCTTCATATGACTAGTAAATAGCACTGGCACCCCACAGCTTAACTGGCAGAGTGATGAGATGCTGTCATTCAAAGCTACTCTCTGAAAACAGCCTCACAGATAGAAGCATGACCAGTTTCTTTTGGCAGATAATTCCCAGAGGACCCTAAAGCTGCAAAAGGAAAATGCAAACATTTATTGATTCATTACTATTTGAGCATTTACCTCAATTGGCATAGCACTCTTTGCTAACATTCTCTCTGTATCAAGAATTTTGATTGAAGCATCAGCTGATCCTGTAGCTATTAACTGTCCATCTCTGCTGTATGTAGCTACACGACATGGTCCTTTGTGAGATGTTACATAACAGGTCTCATATTCAGAAGCTTCTGGGGACATGGTCTGCACATCTGCATCAAATTCCAGGTCAATCCCTGTGCCAGGAGCTACTGTATCAGAGCGCCCAATTGCATACTGAACTGCACTATCATCATTTTCCATTCCTGGAAGAAAAGAAATTACAAAAGCTCATCTTCCAAAAGTAAGAAGCCCCAACTTTATAAACAGGGAAAAACCTGTTATGACAATAGTTCTCAAACCTAATCCTTTGATCTTTTGAATGCTTATTAAGCTGTGAGTCCTAGAAAACCTGTTCCCTGCCTTATAGGCCTTTCCCCACCTGGTCTAGAAGGGTGGGGACCTGACTGACCCCAGCTACAAAAGCTGAGGCTGCTGAATGGACTCTTGGACTGGGGTGTTGTTTAAGGTTTTTATAACTTAACTGGAAGCATAACATCAGAAAATTTGTGGAAGGTAAACTGTCACAATAATTCATACCGTTAACAACCATTTTTACTCTATATGAGGTGCTTACCTGTGCAAAATAAAGTCTTCCTAAAAAACTCACAAGGTGAAATGCAATTGTTCACAACTGTGCCTCTCTAGTGTACCTGGCACCCACATAAGTAGGTGAGCAGCAACTGATCTTTGCTCCAAAGCAGGGATAGTTAACCTCAGGCCCATGGGCAAGATGCAGCCCAATCGCTTTCTCAATCCAGCCCACGGACAGTCCAGGAAATCAGCGTGTTTTTACATGAACAGAATGTGTCCTTTTATTTAAAATGCATCTCTGGGTTTTTTGTGGGGCCTGCCTGGTGTTTTTACATGAGTAGAATGTGTGCTTTTATTTAAAATGCATCTCTGGGTTATTTGTGGGGCATAGGAATTCGTTCATTATTATTTTTCATACCGGTAATATAGTTCGGCCCGGCCCACCAAATGGTTTGAGGGACGGTGGACTGGCCCACAGCTGAAAAAGGTTGCTGACCCCTGCTCCAAAGCATAAAATGGAGATTGGTGGGAAGCTAAGGTGTAGCATAGTTGCAAATTCACTGGACAGATAGGGAAGTTGACCTAGTTTATACACTAATAGCTGCAACAGAGCCATCATGTACATGTATTTGCTGCTTTACATCCTATTCCAAGCAGGATCACAGGATACAATGACTCATTTTATACATTTCTCTAGAAAGGGCTGATCTGGGGCAACTATCAGTGCTATTTGCTATCATTTTAGAAGACTTAAGTGGCTGCAGATAATGTTAATGGCTTAAATATCCAGAGACGAAAGAACTATTTTGATTACTGATGTTTTGACATGCCATGTAAAATAACAGTCTTAACAGAACCACGGCAATAGTGCATACCTGGCTTTAAACACAGCATATTAAATTTGTTTCACATCACAACTTACCCACTTTAATAAGATGCAATAGTTGTTCAGAGGGTGCACATACAGACTGTGGTTTTACCTCATTTATCAGACCGTTAGCAATGTTGATATATCCATCATAAAGCAACTGACTAATAATGAGTCTGTAAAGTTGTTGCCTGTCTTTCAGGCTTACTTTTGGTCTATACATTGTGAGTAAGGGCTGTCTTCCAGAAGTCTGAAACGAAGAAGGAAAAAAATAATACTTGCATGTACAGGAAGAAGGCATTTGTGTTTAATTTTCTTTTTGAAAGCATTTGTATCCTCCTTTTTTCTTTTTTTTAGTAAAATGCCCAAGGTTGCTTTCACAGCAGAAATAAATAAAGCAACCAAGGAAAAAATATATTAAGTAATATAACCTAATAGCTCCCACAATTTTTCTCCCACGTGCCACCTGGAAATTGACGAGGGTTTTGATAGATCCCTCCTGCAGCCTTTTCCCCGGCCGCTCTTCCGCCCGCGCCGAAATCCTTATTTCCCACCTCCCACAACACCGAGCCTATCGTGACAAAGGCTTGTGGGGCTGGGCGGCTCTTCCATTAAAGGGAAAGCGGCAGCTACTCTGGCGGTTCTCCACGTGCAAGAAACGGCCAAGGCGAAGAGCTGGCGAAACCGCCGGGCCCGGAAAGCGGAACTTGATTCTTACCAGCCCGTCTTTCGGCCTGGGTCGATCTGCGCTCAAAATGGCTGCCGGGGGCCCGACGACGTCGGCGGGCGACTGCGGCGGCAAAGGCAGCGGGAGCGGAGCCTGCGGAGGGGCCGGCAGCAACCTGGACCGAGGGCCGCTACGTCGAACAGGCTGCTGCATCGAACCTCCGCACATCGATTGAAGCCGCAGCTGGGAGGAGAAAAGGAGCGCAAGCAAGGGTCACTTGTGCGCATGCGCCACCAGTAAAGCAACGTCTGTTCGAAATACGACGTGAAGATGGATAGTGGGAAGGAATTTGGCATGCCAAGTTTTCTCTATCGCTGTAGCTCCCTCTTGGGGGCAAATGTTTTACAGTACAGTATTCTTAAATTTTTGGCTACTATAAAACGGTGGAGGCACAGGAGCCTTGCCACACACAAAAAAGGATACAGTACTTAGTTGAAAATCGAGGTATCATGGGCGTAGCCAAGAGGGAGGCAGCTGCCCCCCATCAATAAACATCAATACAAACCTGAAGTTCTGCCCCTCCTAACAAAAGCCTGCCCCCCTAACAAAATTCCTGGCTATGCCCATAATCACTATACGTATTTAAAAATGTGCAGTGTGATACGGTAGATACCGGTAGGATTTACTTCTAGGGGCAGTAAATTCTGCTAAGCCTGATTCATAATTCTGTTGTCACTTCCAGTACACTGCTGTGCATTTACTCAGATGTAAGCCCCACCCACAATGTGGCTTACTCCTAGGTAAGCACGTACAGAATTGCAACCTTAAGCACCGATATCCTAAAAATGTGTGTACACAACTTCTTACTAATATAAGGCCTTTAGGAATTTCCAAAAAGTTTTAACAAAAATATTGAGAATGGGCCTGATTACTTGACCTGTTGGGTTCTTTTTTCTGGCTAAAAATGGGATAATATATAGTATACAGTATTGACTTTAAAAGTCCCAAACTCTTCCCTGACCAGTTCTTCATATCTAGAGGTGTGCAACCATTCTAAAGGGCAGGAATCAGATGGTTGAGCTTCCTATTGAATGCCATGTAGCTCAGATAGTGAAATACGGGGTCTCCTCTTAAATCAGGCGCCCCCAAACTCAGCCCTTCAGATGTTTTGGGACTACAACTCCCACTATCCCTAGCTAATAGGACCAGTGGTCAGGGATGATGGGAATTATAGTCCCAAAACATATGAAGGGCTGAGTTTGGGGATGCCTTTCTTAAATAAAGCATTTACCTGGTAACCTCACAATCAGTTCCTAGGCAGTTACCCAGAGATAAACCCCACTTGAGTTTAATAGGACTTATTTTAAAACTGAGTAGAGTTGCAATTGTGCAGCCTGATCCGTTGCATGTTTACTCAGGGTGTCCCACTGAGTTCAAGGGGGTTTACTGTCAAATAAGTGTACAGTGGATTGCAACCTTAGACAAGTGGTGCATAAGTACATGGGCACTGTTCAGTGACAAAAGATAGGAAGAATGACATTGGGCATGTTTGCTTTGACAGTCTACATTGCAACAGGCCCAAATACCTCATGCCCCCAATCTTATCGAACAATTCTACTCACATCAGCTTCAAGAAATGACAGTCGCATTGGTCGTGGTTCATTGGTAGGCAAGGCCATGTTACTCATGCCCCATGGAAACTGTCGCCTATCACATGGCGGCGTGATACGACGACTTGTCATTCTTCCTCACAACTGTATATCCTTCAAACTACCTCTTCAATCCTCTCACTTGTCGTCAAGAATTAAGTTAAATGAAGATGACCTTCAACCTGAGAAGCACACATTAATCTGATGTCTGCCCTGGTCCCCAAAGGTCAGTCTCATAATCCTGTCATGGTAGCTTTTCAAAAGACATGGACAGAGGACACTCACATCTGTCCACAGCTGCCTGCTTGAGAGGCACAATGCCCATCATACAGAACTGAGCATTATGGGAAATCTAGTCTGGTACTGTACAATGCTGTATCACATTTGTTAACAGAAAGTCCATCCCGTGGCAAGTTGCTCTTTTTTGACTTAGCAGCCTGATACCTGAACTGATAGACCACCACGGCTCTGATAAAATGTGGTCAAATTTGTCGTCAAACAAACACTTTTTTGATGCCACAGGCTGAAAAACTAAGAATACCAGAATCATTGGTCTTCACCCACCCAGTGCCGCCTATTCCTGTTGGGCCCATAGGTTTTAAAAACAATCTGGTGACCTCCACCTGGAAGAAAACAACCACTCAGCATCTCTTCAAAAACAAAACAAAATATTGCTGTGAATGTGACCCATGCATTCTTTGTGGGCAAATGCTACCACTTACTGGAGGTCACCAATGGACCAGAAGGCTGTGGCCCTCTTTGGCTGGGCAGTCCCGCTGCTCCTGACAGTTTGCAGCAAGCTAGCTCATTTCACGGTCTTTCAAATTTGGCGTGGTAAACGCTTGGTTTTAGGGAGTCACGCCTCATGCAAAATGGCAGGCCCTACTGTCCGTTTTTCCCCTTCGCTGCCAAGGTGCAGAGCTGCACTTCTGCTGGCCTGTCACGTTTCCCCCTGAAAATATGTCGTGGCATCTGACCACGATCACAGTTTCCCTCTGGACATTGAAGCGAGTTTCATTGTAATAAAAAACCAGCCCTGCAGTGTTGGCAGCTGCCCTCACAGGAGCCGCCCCACTCAAGTCTTTCAAAGTGGGGGCTTCTGCCCCAAAATATAGAGACTGGGGGTAGGAATAGACCCAATTCTCAGTCTTAGTCTGAGTCCGTCACACTGTAATGAGGCGGCGAATACGAGATTTTTGCCCTCGCCACCGTCGGGGCTGCGCGGTGAGGGGATGCGCCACATGCGCAAGGGAAAAGAGCAAAGAGCCCTGTGCGACGGGTTTAAGCAACCAGCGTATCGCGCGCCTACTAAAAGAGAGCTCGCGAGCTACGCTGAGAGCGTATCCTGCTTAGCCCTCTCTCTCTCGCTCGCTCACGGTTCACAACAACAGACACCGGCAGGAAAAGAGCAGCCTTCCAAAACCCCGCCCCGCTCAGTGCCCTTCCTTTGCGCATGGGCAAATTGATCGCAAGCCGCGAGGAAAGCGCTCTCCTTCAAAGGCGACAGTTAGAAGCCCGCGAATGGGCGGAGCGGTAGTCACGTCGACAACTGGGTGAGCTCCGCCAATAGGAGCGCGGCGGCGGTTTAAAGAGCGTTGCGGAGGAGGTGGGCTAAGGTTTGAATTCAAATAGCTCCGGAGGCTGTTGGACCTCGGAGTGCGCAGGAATCGTGAGGTAATCGGCCTGCCTGCGTCGGAGTCTGGTTTCGGGGTGTCGCTAAGGAAAGTGGTAACGACCTTGAGCTGTGGCACGCGTGAGTAAAGGGGGAAGGCGCATCCCAGAGAGCCGTAGCGCTTTTGTTAAAAATTGTGAGCTCATAAATGGCTTGAATGGCTCTGGGGTGGGATAGGTGCCCAGCACCAAGGAAACTTCTAGAAAGCCCTGTTTCTTCTGCATAGAATACATTGAAAGCATATCTTTTTCCCTTCCCCAAGATTCCTGGGAACTGGTTTGTTAAGGGCGCTGGGAATTGTAGCTATGCGAGATGTAAAATGCAGCTCCCAGGTTTTTTGGGGGGTGGGGGTGCAAGATACTTAAAAACCAGAGTTTGAAGCAGTGATGTTTTTCCCTAGAAAAAGTGCCGATATTGCATACCCATGAGTTCCCCCTGAAAAAAACCACACTGGTTTGGAGGTACCCCAAGGATCAACTGTAATCTTCCATTTTTGTTTGTTATGTTTTATGAGCTTGAGTTTCATCAGAACAAAGAAACAAGGTTCTGTGGCATGGGTTGTAGGCAGTTTTGAAGAGTTGTTAGAGCAGGCATTCCCAAACTGCAGACCTCCAGATATTTTGGCCTACAACTCCCATGATCCCTAGCTAAAAGGACCAGTGGTTTTACACATGTTGAATAACTGAATTTCATTTTCTCCAGGCAATAATGGACACAGCTTGTATAGAGAATATGAATGCTCATCCGGCTCATAATGGCAAGGTAAAGTGATATTCAGATACTGAGCATTGTAAATCTTGGCTTTGATAATCAGAGCTACAGTTCTTGCTGTATGTGACCAATACTGATGATGACATTATACATATAGTGCTGGAGTGAATAATTAACACATGGAGTAATGTTCCCCATCTATTTAAGGCCAAGTCTAGATGAATGCTTGCATAAATGCAGTTTACTGTTATGTCCAAACTTGGGATATGGCTATGCAGCTGCAAATAAAATGTTTTAAATGTGTTGTAAAGTGCAATATACAAATGTGACACTAGATGGCAAGAGTGAGCTATGCCAAATTCAATGTCTTTTTCAAAACTTTTTTTTAAAAAGCATTTTCACAGCATTTTTATGTGTTTAGATTCCACCTTGGGAAGCTATGGTTTTTTCTCATTGATCAGTTCAGACAAACTAGGATGTGAGATCTCTTAGCCTGCTATGATTATATTTCCTGTTTTTTTTTTTAAATCAGGCAGCTATTGTGGATGGTGCAAGACGAGTTCCTGTGACCCAGAACCGGACACCTGGAATTGAAGTCCAACAGCAGCGTATTCTGACTGCTTTCAATGTTGCTCAGCGGGTGCCTATTCAGCCTCAGGCACAGAAACCTGTTGCCAGTGCAAAACGTCCCAAACAGTTAACTCCGCATCATCCAACACTTCTTGTTCAACCAACATCTAGGAGTCTAGGTCCAAGTAAAGCCACTGACACGTCTCAGCAGCCCTCTGTGTCTGGTAAATAGTGCTGTTCAAATGTGCCCACCTCTATAACAAATGTGCTGGTTGCTATTCTGTATAAAGTTCATAGTAAATGGTTATAAAGTCAAGAAGTTGTTTGGTGGCTTAGGGCCTTATAAATTCATAAGAGAAACCAAATTACTGCAAAAAAACCACTTTGCATAATGATCCGAGTAGCAACTTAGGCTTGGATGCTAACAAGGTATCCGAACAAAAGGATTTTTTCTGTTCATGGATGACGCTGAGATTCTGATTAATGTTGGTTACCTGCCTTTCACCTTAAGGTCCCAAGGTGGGTTACATTTAAAGATAATATAATGCAATAAAACAGTCTCGCCCCAAAATGATGTGCCATACATACATACATACATACATACATAATAAACCAGATGGTATTTCAACTGTCAAAGGTCAAAAAGGGGTATGCCTTCCAGTGTGCACCTAAAGCTGTAAAGAGATACTGCCTGATGCACCTCTATAGACCATCAGCTCCCTGCATTTCCAAAGGCAATGGCACCATATAAGATGAGCTTTGTTTGCAACTTGTCATGTCCTAATTGGCACATAGATGCTCTTGAAGGTATTTGGGACCCCAATCATGTAAAGCATTAATATCAAGGCAAGTACCTTAAATTAAGCTTAGAAATTTAGGTCTCTTTGATAGGAAACAAGAATTCAATTGTAATATGTGCAGGCAACTCCTGTTTGGTGTACATGCAGGCCGTTTTCAAATCTGGAAGAGGGAGTGATGGGGGGTGGGGTAGGCTTATGTGCCCTCTGCCGACATGCACTATGACCTGGAACATAGCCCCTGTCCAAAACGAGGGTTGCCTGTATTACATTTTGCACTGGGGCCCTATTCTCAGTTCCTAGAATGCCCAGCTGGCAGCTAATATGTGGATGTCTCATAAAAAACAACCATTTCACTTGTATAATTGATCCAGGGAAGGCCAATTCATGGCATGATCCTTAACATTCCAGAGCAGATTTTCAAGGGACTCAAGTGGCTCCAGAGAAACGAGAAATTGTTGAATGTCTCCTTGTGGTCATTAGCTGGAGTGTAATATGAATAGGAACCTGATCTTGGGACAGGGCAGTCTTTAGCATATGCACCACCGGGGTGCAAAGATTCGCCCAGTGCCCCCAAATTTAGTTTAACCCCCAAACTGACCCGTCCCTTAGGGGAAAGAAGGGAGAGAGATGCTTGCATCGCAGCCACAGGAGGTGCCTCCAGATGCCTCCTGCCTTCCATGCCTCGGCTCTGTCTCTGGTGAAACCCTTCTTCCTCCGTCCCAGAAGAACCACTATATTTAACGTGCTGCAAATAAACTAACTTCTCTCACACACACCCCACCTTAAATCCCAGGAGGCTGAACGGCGTTGCCTCGCCACCCACCTTTGCTGCCAGCACCCTTATCTTAGGCAGCTTCAGTGGCAAGCACCTTGCGCCCCTCAGAATTTGGCGCCCGGGTGCCTGGCACCCCTAGGTAAGGCCCTGTCTTGGGGTACTTTCCAGTAGAAGCTTAGGCTCCAATTCATTGAGATGGTGGCATGGAGTGTTACTTAGTCAATGGCGTAAATGACCTAGATATACTGCAGAAAGCATCTGCAGTCATTTGTTTTGCAGGTGGGAGGACTTGGAAACAGATTGGAAGGAGCTTTTGTGTGAGCTTCACCAGCTTCCGGGGTGGGTACATATGTTGCAAGTAAGCAGAGGATTGCTACCCAAGCTGCTTATATTCAGAATATTGATCTGTCTGCATGGTTTTCAGGTGAAGATAAATAGATTTTTATTTTGTGTGCTGGATATAAAGCACGAAGTTCACCTTCTGAGAGGGACATTTTAAAACACAAATTGCTAGAGAGCAGTGTCGCTTCATAAAGTCTGAGCTTATTAAGAGTATTGAATTTTTCTACATGCAGGAAAGAAAACTGAACCAGGTGTATCAAATCAGAAGAAAGAGGCAAAAGGGGTATCAAATCCAAAAAGTGAGACCAAAAAGTAAGTTATATACTTCATATGTTGTTGTTTTTTGTAGGAAGATGAAATACAAATGTATTGTTCTGCAGCTTTTGGCAAATCTCTTATAATCACATAGTAAAAGATTAAAAAATATTACTCTAAATTGGTTTCTAAGCTTGCTTCCTTTTCCCAGTCTTACTGATGGTCTCTCAGATAATTATTATGGGATGTGTTGATCAAATGTACAACATTTTGGTAATATATCCTTAAAGAAGAATTACCGTATTTTAGCTCCATAACAGTTTTTTCCTCCTCAAGAGTAAGGAGAAATCTCTGTGTGTGTTATGGAGCGAAGGCACTAGCCAGAGCCGCTTACAGGCTGTGCGCGGCAAAGCGGAAGACCCGCACAGCCTATAAGCGGCTTTTGCTCTCCTGGCTGTAAAGCAAACAACAACAACAACCACAAAACAACAGCAGCCAGGAAGACATGGAGGGAGAAACATCCCTCAGCCAGCCCCGCGCAGGCACGTCGCCCGGAGGGAGGTAGACTCTCTCTCCCCCCTCCTGCTCCGGAGGCGAGGAAGGCACGAGGGGGAAATGTCCCTCAGCCAGCCCCACACGCGCACGTTGCCCAGAAGCAGCTCTCTCACCCTCCCTCCGCTCGGGCAGCCCTGGTGCCTTATTGCCAGCTGCACAGCAGCAGCAACAACAAATGTCCCTCAGCCAGCCCTGGAGGGAGGCAGACTCTCTCCCTCTCCCTTTCTCTCTCTCTCTCCCCCCCCCTCTGCTCGGGTTGGAAAAAGGGCAGGCAGTGGCAGAAGAGCACGTGGGGGGAGAGAGGAGTGTTTGCAAAGCGGGCTACCCGGGAGAGGGAATGCGGCCGGCTCGGCATCCTCCCTTCTTCTTTTCCCCCACACTCTCGCCTTTTCTTTCCTCCGCTCTCCCCCAGCTGCCCATCCCACCCCCCTTTTGCACATGCACACCCTGGCCAAGCAGGCTACAGTTGCACGACTTTTAACCCAGGTTGTGCTCAGCTAGAATTACAGGAGGCAAACCCCTGAAAGCCAGCTTGCTCTTGCTTGGCAGCGGCAGCAACCTCAGAAACACCCACCCTCGAATGCCAGTTAGGAAATGGCACACATAGAGAAGAGGAAGGAGATGAATCGAGGGCTCTCTCTCACTTCTGCTCACCCCTTTCCCTGTAGCCTCTACGCAGCCGAAATAATAACAACAATAAAGAGTATAGGCAGAATGCAGAATAATCATCGAAGACGGAGGCATGATTAATCCACACTTCAGTTGAGAAAATGAGAAAAGTCCTGTCCTGTCTCAGAAACCTTGGAATTCTGAAACAACATTAACCAATATGCTAATTCGAACTAGCAGGAATTCCAGACTAAGTAAAGAAGGGGAAATGTATGCTGACTAACCCTGCATTTTTGCAAAACACAGGGGGGAATCAGAGGGATGAGCCGGGGGGGGGGCAGGATCTGTCATGGATTGGCACAGGGTGGGGGGGAGTCACAGGGATGTGCCTGCGTAAACAGAACACACGTAAAATAGGGGGACTCTGAAGGTGAGGGGAGTCTGAAGGGGAACTCTTGAGTCTCCATTTAACAGACTGAGCCACAGCAACGCGTGGCAGGGCCAGCTACTTACATATAATAAGGAAGCATTAAGTACTGCACATTATGCCCTGAAGGACAGAAAATAAACCTACCTACTCTGAATAATCATAAAATTGTGGGGTTGGAAGGGATCCTGAGAGTCATCTAGTCTAACCCCATGCAATGCAGTAATATGCAGCTGTCCCATATGGGTATCTAACCTGAAATCTTGATGTTGTCAGCACCACACTCAGAACCTGGTAAGATTTGAGGAACTTGGTCATGGAGCCTAGCTTGATGAAAATGTCAGCTGGGTATAGTGTCACAGATAAAGCCACACTGATGTGAATGAAGTTGTTGGTTTTTTTAAAAAAGTGACTTGAGTTGGGGATACATGGGCAAAGACTCATACAACTTTGAATGCTGTAAAAAGTGGGTAGATAAACACTAGAGCTACGATGGGGCTTTAAGTGTACAGTAATTCATAGTAGTAATACCTAATTTATAATTTATATGATTTCTTACCTGTCCAGTACGTAGGGCAGGTTACAACAATTTAAAAATACAATATTGAAATTAGTTTAAAACAAATTAGAAGAATGGGGTGGGTCCAAACAATATTTACAGTGGTACCTCGGGTTACAAACTTAACTCCTTCTGGAGGTCCATTCTTAACCTGAGGTGAGCTTTCGTTAATGGGGCCTTCCGCTCCTGCCACGCCACCGGCACATGATTTCCATTCTCGTCCTGGGGCAAGGTTTGCAACCCGGAGTAACTACTTTGGGTTAGCGGAGTTTGTAACCCAAAGCGTTTGTAACCAGAGATCGCAAATGCTGGGGTAAAGAGGTGTGTTCCAACAAGAGCTGCATAAGAAAGCTGCCAGATGCACCTTTGTGGGGAGGGAGTTCCACAGCTTAAGGGCTGTGACAGAATGCCTTTTTCCAGGCAGCTACCCATGTACTTTTGAGGATGATGAAGCTACCAAGAGGGCTCTTTCTGCCAGTCTTAAGACCTGGGAGAATCTGTAAGGAGAGAAGTGATCTTTCACATATTTGGGGCCTAACTAGTTTAGAGTTTTAAGTACTATTGTGAATACCTTGAATTGAGCCTGGAACCAACAAGCAAAATGAATGCTGTTGTTTTAAAACATGGGTTATAAGAGCCAAATGGAATTGCAACCAGTCGTCTGACTGTTTCTGAGTCTTCTTCAATAGTGTATTGTGTGAAGTAAACTGTATGAAGTTACTTGTGGAATTCATTTCCAGAATTGGTAGTTTAGAAATACTCAAGTAAATAAATTATCACCCTATGTTGGAAAGGAATGTTGGACTAGAGAAGCCCTTGGTCTGACTTAGTAAAGCTTAGATTGTGGTATACCAGTAATCTGAATATGAGGAAGGTGGGCTTTGTCAATATACTTCCTCAAACAAAGTGCTTGCACAATACAGGGGTAAGCAAAAATACTGGAAACAAAAAAAAACTTTTGCATGTTATGCTACTGAATGCCTTCTAATTACCAGCAAGTTTACTATTTGGGGACAGGACCATATGCATGAAAGTAACTTCTCACTTCAGAGAGGCAGCTGTATTACCTTGCAGCAACCTAAATAATAGCTTTGTTTTATAGAAAACAGTGGTCTCTTGATGACTTTGAAATTGGTCGTCCTCTGGGAAAAGGAAAATTTGGAAATGTATATCTGGCTCGTGAAAAGGAGAGCAAATTCATCTTGGCTCTGAAGGTCTTATTTAAAACACAGCTGGAAAAAGCAGGTGTTGAACATCAACTGCGGCGAGAAGTAGAAATACAGTCTCATCTTCGGTAAGATTGATTTTAAATGGCCATTTTGAATGGGTTTATATGTTTGCTATCTTTAGCAGATTTTTATTTTTAGAGGCTTTCCACATTTGTTTGTGTTGTGTGTGCGCGCACACAGAGATATACACACAAAATGCTATATTATAAAAATCAATCCATCTTACAAGAATATATACCCTGTTTCTCATATTTTAAGACATACCCATAAAATAAGCCATAGCAGGATTTTTAAGCATTCAAGGAATATAAGCCATACCCCGAAAATAAGACATAGTGATAGGCACAGCAGCAATACCGGCCATGGCAGGAGGAGGAGGAAAAATATAAGACATCCCCTGAAAATAAGCCATAGTGTGTTTTTTTGAGGAAAAAATAAATATAAGACATGTCTTATAATATGAGAAACACGGTAATAAAAGCAAGTAGAAATTTAGAGGCAATCAACTATTATGGAAAGACGTTTTCTTAATTGCATGCATATGCCTGGCAGCACAGAAAAGTTTTAAGCAGATGTTAAAAAGTTGAAACAGGTGCCTGCTGAATCTCTGTTGGCAGAATTTGCCATAGGACTAGGCTGATGACGCTAAAGGGTCTATTTCATGCTGATGTCAAATGAACTTTATCCTACTCGGGGAATAACCAATGACACTCCTGTCGTTGCTTCCAGTGATCAAGCTCGGATTTAGGCAGCCCCTAAGGTATCCTGAATATAAGTTCTTCAGGTTTGTGTAAATAAAAGGATATTGAGCCTGGCTCAGTAGATAGGCACCCAGTGTAGATGTTTTATAAAATGGTGTCACATTTTATTTGCAGTGTGCCCCCATTATCAATCTGGCTGCCACATTCTATGTGGTGGCCCCACATAGAGTACACTGCAGTAATCCAGCATCAAAGTTACTAACACTTGGGTCACACTGGTCATACTATCCTCATCCAAGAATGGCCATAGCTGGCAAACCAGACAAAGCTGGTAAAGCACACTCCTAGCCACAGTTGCTCTAACTAACTTGGTGGTGGTTACAGAATTTATCAAATGATACTTTTATTTATTTTGTAAATTGTAGGCAGATTTAGGGAGGCATGGAGAATTATGTGCACTTCATTTATAAATGAAGCCATCATTATTAAATATGCATATACTTACTTGTAGGCATCCAAATATTCTCCGACTTTATGGCTACTTCCATGATGCAACAAGAGTCTACCTAATCCTGGAATATGCACCACGTGGAGAAGTGTACAAAGAACTCCAAAGGCTTACTAAATTTGATGAGGAGCGGACTGCTAATGTATGTTGACCTTGTGAGGATATTTTTTTCAGAACTGTGTACATTTGAAGCCAAAACTGCACTTTTAGGACCAAACTCTTCCTTAGAGAAGGGCATGATAGAGTAGATTCTTCTTTCACTGACTTGAGCCAGGGTTATACTAAACAGCTTTGTTTTGCTGGTCTAAAAGTGGGAAACAATATCAGTATAAATGGTAGAGTAAGGTATGTTTCCTCAGTTTTGTGGAGTTGAGAAGTTCATAGCTTTTCCAGTAAAAAAGGTAAAGGTAAAGGACCCAAGACAGTTAAGTCCAGTCGCAGATGACTTAGGTTGCGGCACTCATCTCACTTTACAGGCTGAGGGAGCTGGCGTTTGTCTGCAGACAGTTTTTCTGGGTCATGTGGCCAGCATGACTAAGCCGCTTCTAGCGCAACGGAACCCCAAAACCAGAGCAGCACACAGAAACGCCATTTACCTTCCCACCGGAGCGGTGCCTATTTATCTACTTGCACTTTTTGGCATGCTTTCGAACTGCTAGGTTGGCTTTTCCAGTAAAGAATATCCCAAAATAGGACGGGAGGAATTTCACTGGAACAATTAGGACATTTATATGTGTCAGTCTTTGGCAAGGCTACATGGCAGGTTGCATGATACAGGACAGTGCTTGGTGTGCATGCAGATGAAGCCTATGGAGTTGTTGGAGCAAGATTGGTTGGGGCAGGAGTGTCTATTATTGTATTGGCCTGAATATAAGCGTCACTTTTCCCCCAAATTCCGACTGAAAAGTTAGTGCGGCTTATATTCGCAACCTTATGGTATGCAGCCAGGAGTACGGGGCAAACAGCACCAGGAGCGCGGCAAAGCGGTGCCCACCCTGTGCGTAGTCCCCCGTCCTCTCTCCCAAGGCTGGTAAGAGAGAGAGGAACACAGCCCGCCTCCACCATCCCCTCCCCCCCCCATGCAGACAGGAGCTTGGCGTCCAATGTTTTGAGTTCTTCATACAGTACTTGGCTGTGGGAAAGAAAGTCTTGAATTAGGTGTGTCTAAAGGTTTTTGTCCCATATTAAGGACTTGTTTGCATCAATGATGCAGCATGTTATTGATACACTGAGAACCATTTTCTACCATTTTACCCATGCATTTTAGGCATTTGCATAGCTTGAACAATGCTTAGATTGAACTCCTTATATTTGTAATCTTCATTTGTTCTACAGTATATCACTGAACTGGCAGATGCGTTATCATATTGCCACTCGAAAAAAGTAATTCATAGAGACATAAAGCCTGAAAACCTGCTGCTGGGATCAAATGGAGAGCTAAAGATCGCTGACTTTGGATGGTCTGTGCATGCTCCATCCTCTAGGTAAGGGAATGATAGAATTGTAGAGTTGGAAGGGACCAGAGGATGATCTAGACCTACCCACTACAATGCAGGAAACTTTCGGCCAATGTGGGACTCAGATCCACAATCCTGAGATTAATTACAAGGGTATCAAGCAAGTGTTGTAGTATATCCCTAGAAGGGATGCTCTTGTTCAGGTTGACCATCAGTCATGCCATCTTCCAGTATACTGTATACTACTGCAACGAGCTGAAACAGGACATTTCAACCCCACCCACCCCGTTTACCTCAGATTACTTTTTTTCCGTGCAACTGACATTCAATATTGCATGGTTACTGAACATGCTCAAGTCTCATCATGTATTTTGCCCTCTTGGTGTGTTTAAAGGTTTGTTAATGTTTCTGCAAACTTCAGTGTTCCTAAAGCATCCCAATACATTCCTGTTTCTTAGTGGCCTCATTTTAGCTGTGATTCTGTCAGCACTCTCCACCGGAGTCTGCTATTTAGGAATTAAAAGTTTATCATATGTGGTGGACATGTGAAAAAATCAAAAGATTTTGGGAAATGATATATAATGAACTGAAAAAGATTTTTAAATATACTTTTCCCAAAAAACCCAGAAGCTTTTCTATTAGGACTTATAGGAGAAGAGATACTGAAAGGAGATCAAGTATTATTTATGTATGCGACAACTGCGGCTAGGACTTTGTTAGCCCAAAAAAGGAAAACCCAGGAGTTACCCGACGATTGAAGAGTGGCAGACGAAAATGATGGACTATGCAAAATTAGCAAGACTGACTAGCAGGATCCAAAACCAGGGAGAGTCAAAGTTCCAAAAGGATTGGAGTAAATTTGTGGACTATATGGAGAAGAACTGTAGAAGTTTAAAGACACTTGCAGGACTGAAATAAATCCTACGAATTGACTTTAGGTAGAAGGAATAAAGAATCTGTGAGACAGGAATGGACAAGAATACCGATTGGGGGGGGGGGGATGGAGGGAAGTCAAAGCTCAGCAGAGCAAAGAAAATTGTAATAATTGATAAGATACTTAGAAGATTTTTTTTGTGTTTATTATGTGTTGTGTTTGTGATTGTTTTGTTTTTGTTTAAATGTGTTTAATTGGAAAATTCAATAAATTGTCTTTTTTTTAAAAAAGTCACAAAGGTAAGAGGTTGTGATTTTGAGCAATTAGCTATTGGATGGAATCCCATCTGTGTTAATACTAAGCTTTATTCATGGACAAAGTGCTTTAGAAAGTGTTAAATCATGAATGCAGATCTAGATGAGTGCATGGGGAAATATCTTAATAGTTGTGTGTGCCAACCTTCAGTTGCTAGTCTGTGCATCATTTTTGTTTTCTAGGAGGTCGACTTTGTGTGGTACCCTTGACTACTTACCACCTGAAATGATTGAAGGGAAAACACATGATGAAAAAGTTGATCTATGGAGTCTTGGTGTCTTGTGTTACGAATTCCTAGTAGGAAAGCCTCCTTTTGAGGCAGACACATACCAGGAAACATACAGAGCCATTTCAAAGGTAAGTTGAATTATAACGCTGCTTGATTTAGAATCTGAGCGTTTCATGGTATAGGAATTAACTCTCAACTAGCTGTTATGGAACTTGTACTTTCCAAGTTTGGGGCCTAATATTGACTTTAGTTCAGGAGTTTTCAATTAAAGAACTAGAATTTCTGCTTTTTAAATGTGTTGTCTTAGTATCTTTTTGTATTCTGGTAAATCCAGGTTGTCCTCCCCAACAGGTTCAGTTGCAAGCTTTGAGGTGCAATCCTATGGCACACTTACCTGCTCAATTTGCATTTCCCACTTGTAGTCCACCGTGGAAAAGCAGCCTAGGACAGACAGGCTTGAACAATTTCTCTGAGCTAGTTCAAAAATTGAAGTATGGGAGAACTCTAGTTAAATAGAACCCACAGTGACGCAGAAAGGGACTGCTAAGCAAAAAGGCTAAAGAAAAACCATGATTACTAATGTATAGTGAAGGGGGGGGAGTCTAATGGTTATACTTAATAATTCATGCACCTTGAATGCATGCTTTCATAGCAACATGTCTAATGATGACTATTTCTTTGGTTTAAAGGTAGAGTACAAATTTCCTCCATTTGTAGCAGAGGGTGCTCAGAATCTGATTTCAAAGCTGCTGAAGCATAATCCATTCCACAGGCTGCCACTGGAGGAGGTGCTCAAACATCCATGGATTATTGCAAGCTCTACAAAAACTCCCAAGCATAGAATTTCTGAAACTACCACTGCTAAGAATATTCAGTCATAGCATGTAGTTCCCAGGAACAAAGTAGTTCCAATGTGGTAATCCAGCCCAATATAGGCTGGTTGGACTCAAAAGGCAGAGCTTATCACATTGTAAGCTCTGATCATGAACCTTACAAATCAGGTTATAAAGCAGTTTGTCAATATCTAACTTACTTGGAAGTCCTCTTTGCACATGTCACTCTGAGGCACAGTTGGTTGAGGATCGTCTCATGTTCATGGCTGGCATTTCACTTTTGGCCCCTTTTTGATAGCATCATGAAACTGAGCCATGGATTATTGTGCAATATGAAGCAGTTTATGAAGCAGCAAGTCCTCACAAGATAACATTTGAAACACATAAGCAATGAATGAAATATGTCTTTGAGTGTAACTGTATTCTTTAGTTGTTCTTTTCCTTAGGTGAGGCATTTAAAAGTTTTAAATAAAGATTTTTTTTAATAACAAGACTTATTTTTGCTACCAAAATGGTCGGTTTAGTGGTCATTCTAAGCACCCACACATTCTGATTGGTGTACCAAATTTGCCAATATTACAACTATGCCTACTGGCTAGCAAAGATCCATTATAAAATGCAATCTGACACTGATTCTGCATACCTTACTTGAAGTTGCCTTTGATACTTAAATCTGTTCTGGATTTTTTCACATCTGCCTATGCCAGGGTGGGGAACCTTTCTGGCCTAACAGGCCAGATCCTTATTGGTTCCCAGCCCCATGGAATGATCCACCTGTCAAACACCTGGCATTCTCCAATAGGAACTTGCTTGTAAGTCATTCCAGTTGTGTATCTACCTATCCCACATCTGACATCACACGAGGTGTGGGGCAGGTGGGCATTTGGGGAAACTTGCCTCATGCCAAATTGGGAATAGTATGGGGCCTGCAAGGTAGATTTTCCCCATTCCTGACTTAACAGTACCTTGAAGAATGTACTGCTTAAATGTCCAGGTGGAATAAATACACTAGTTGAACTAGTCTTAGAAATCAAGACAGAACTAGTGTTCTTGATTATTAAAACTATATTAGAGAGGGAAGAGAGACTTCTGTAAAGCTACAGGGTTAAGCATCTTTATTTAAGTGGTGTAAATAATAAAACTTAAACTTATTGTTGGATTATTTGTGTATGGCTTCAAAACTTAAATTTACAGTAGTACCTTGGTTAGACACTTCGGGTTACAAACTCCGCTAACCAGGAAGTGGTTGCTCCAGGTTAAGAACTTTGCTCCAGGATAAGAATGGAAATCGTGCGCCAGCGGCGCAGCAGCAACAACGGGAGGCCCCATTAGCAAAAGCACGTCTCAGGTTAAAACCATTTCAGGTTAAGAGTGGACCTCTGGAACGAACTAAGTTCTTAACCTGAGGCACCACTCTAATTGGAAGTGATTTGGATTAATTTCTGCAAGGAATTAAATTTGGGGATGAACTTGTTAACTGCTTTTTAGCCTAAATTTTAAAATATTAAAGAGGCAGAAATAAAGGCATTTGATTTTTTAAAATTGTCATTAGCAATAAGTTTCATATTTCACTGCGGCATTCCTACAATGCTGTGTGCAAGGATGTAAGGCTACTATAAAATATGAGTTGAAACATTTGTGGGTCCTGTGTCTGGTTTGTTTCATATGGGCCTGGAAAACAACAAATGATTATGGCAATTCTTGGTCGGTTTCTGTAGTGTTTGGGTCCACTAGAATGGCCTGCTAACAAATCTGACTTCTCAATTCTCAACTCCTGTAGATTAGCAGTATATCCAGGACACAAAAGCAGTTCCTCATGCAGCACAGAATTAATCACATGGATTTTGCTACCATAAAATGTAATGGCTGTTAAAAGGGTAACAAATTGATGGAGGATAAATTTACCATTGACTATTACTAGTAAAGGGGCCCCTGACCATCAGGTCCAGTCGTGTCCGACTGGGGTTGCGGCGCTCATCTCGCTCTATAGGCCGAGGGAGCCGGCATTTGTCAGCAGACAGCTTCCGGGTCATGTGGCCAGCATGACAAAGCTGCTTCTGGCGAACCAGAGCAGCGCATGGAAACGCCGTTTACCTTCCCGCCGGAGCGGTCCCTATTTATCTACTTGCACTTTGATGTGCTTTCGAACTGCTAGGTGGGCAGGAGCTGGGACCGAGCAACGGGAGCTCACCCCGTTGCAGGAATTCGAACCGCCAACCTTCTGATCAGCAAGCCCTAGACTCTGGTTTAACCCACAGCGCCAACTGGGTCCCGAGTAAAGGGGCCCCTGACCATCAGGTCCAGTCTATTACCATTGACTATTACTAGTGATGGCAATATAGAATCTTAGACTTTGTCAAGTGGGAGAACACCTGGGAAAGATAAATTAAGTACCCAATGCAAATACAAACAAACCGATCTCATCAAATACAATTATTGGTAACAGTCACCTCACCTGAAGAGTATACGAGTTCAGCATTCCTTCCAGTCCTTCCCTTTAAATAGGGTGATCCCCTGCCCCTTACCCTAGTCTTTTTCAGTTGACAGGCAACATTATGTGGCTACTGCCTAGGCCCAGTTTTACTGACCTACCGCTTCAGAATTTTAAAAAGTTTTTGTATTTCTGAAAACCCTGGAATTCCTCCAGGTGTGACGATACCTCATTACCTAGCAGCCCATTCTAGCCTACATTCATGTTGGCACTAAACACTAGAATTATAGTCCTCAGACATCTTAAATCAGGGGTCTCCAAGCTTTCCTTGCCTCGGGCCGGTGTCTTCAGCGATGATTGCGCGGAGGGCGGGGAGCATGCACCCATATGCGTGTGCAAACACTATTTCCGGTGCACATCCAGGTCAGAGGAGGCCTGTGTGCATGCAGAAGCTGTTTCCGATGCTCCTCCGACCTGGAAGTTGGTCCCCGCGCTGCTAAGAGCAGATGGTGGCGGGGGCCGGATAAACGAGTCCCTCAGGCCTTATCCGGCCCCTGGATTGGTAACCCCTGTCTTAAATTTTCCATCTTTGCATGTGTCCGTGCTCACGCATATGTGCATATATATACACATATTTGTGGATTAAAACCCACTTTGTTAGATGTATGCCATCTCCCATTTGCATTTATGTGTGAATGCATATGTGTTTATATGCATATGTATACATGCACCCACCAATGAAGATGTCATGCATTTAATGAGATGAGGTTTTAGTCCACTAAGCTTATACAGGTATCTGTATATGGAGAGGAACCAAAGTTCAACTGTATCAGTATGTGCTTTTCTTGCAAAAGGTTTCAAGATCAACCCCTGCCAACTCCAGTTAAAAGCAGCTAGAAAGTGAGGTAAAAAGACTGCTGTCTTAGAGGCACTGCTGGTCCAAACAGACAATACTGAGCAATGGTCTAAGTTTCTATAATAAGGCAGTTTCCTAGCTTCCTAGAAGTACCCATATTATTGTTATTAGAGCATTGCCCCTCTAGGCTGGCACAGGACTTGAAGAAACATAGGTAATCAGTATTTGTGAAGTAGTTTATCAGGAAAAAACACTTCCCCTCCCTCCACCATGAATATAGAATGCAAAGGGGGTATTACAGGAATCTGCACAGGCACCACCAGGGTGCAGCAATTAAAAAACATTTTATATTAACTGAGGTGGCAGCCTTGTTTTCTTCCAGTGGTTAATCATGGATTTGGAGCTGGAGGTTTGAAGAAACCTATCTTCCGAAAATATCGCACAAGTAATGGCACAGAGACTAAGGTGATGCTTATGCGGACTGGAGCAAACAGTTTGTGGATAGCGTAGGCCAAAACAAAAGTACTCGTCCCAGCGGCCAACTTTGATTGCACAAGAGTGTCATCAAATCCCAACTTGAAGAGGATGGCAGTCATGTCCACTCCACTAAAAGGGGGTGAAAACAAACCACAACTTAGCTTAGTAACATTACAAAAACAAGCATGGATTTTCCAAAGTTATATTCTTCGCTACTGCAAGATTTCATGATGGGCACCAGTTTAGATCAGGGATGGGCAGACATCATTTGTGTCGTATCAACTCCAAGGTCCATCAATCGGAGTCACTACAAAGTGGTGGCTTAGAAGCTGGACCCAATTTGTATTCAAAGTACAATTTTATACTCGAGTTGCTTCTGTTCACATACAAGTTGGCCAGTACAACTATTACAAAGACCTGATCAAAGTAATACTTTACAGGTAAAGAACATGTAAAGGGGCTGATCAACAAATTGTACCTCTTAAGGAGACTTAAAAAGGTAAAGGTACCCCTGATCGTTAGGTCCAGTCGCAGACGACTCTGGTTGCAGCGCTCATTTCGCTCTAGGCCAAGGGAGCTGGCGTTTGTCTGCAGACAGCTTGTGGCCAGCATGACTAAGCTGCTTCTGGCGAACCAGAGCAGCGCATGGAAACATCGTTTACCTTCCTGCCAGAGTGGTACCTATTTATCTACTTGCACTTTGACATGCTTTCGAACCGGTAGGTGGGCAGGAGCTGGGACTGAACAACGGGAGCTCACCCCGTCGCGGGGATTCGAACCGCCAACCTTCTGATCGGCAAGCCCTAGACTCAGTGGTTTAGACAATTGTTTAAAAATGACAACTATAAGGAGATGTTCTGCATGGGGGAGGGGAATCGATGGGTGTGCATAATATCCAAAAAGCAGTAGGTTATAGCCAATGCAGGTCTTACTTAGAGTAGACCTACTGAAAATGAGCATGACAAACAGGTTCATTAATTTATGTGGTTCCACTCTGGGTAAAAGTTAGCTCGACACAGCCTATTGTCTCTTGAATGCCAAATGCTGGGGACAAACTACAAGAAATAGCCATCTTAATTCCATGCTTAAGAACTTCTACAGGGATCTTGCTGGCTGTTGTTGGAAACCAAATGCTGGACTGGATGGATCGCTCTTTGATCCAGCAAATCAATTTTTATATCCAACAGCCATAAAGATTTCTCCCATGTTATATGTGACATTGTATCAAGTCCCCGCCACACCAAACCCAATTACAAATAGTATGGAAAACTTACCTTGACACGGCTAGATAGAACATTCCTAGAGACATCAAAGAAATCCCAACATGGAATACAACTCCTACAGCTCCATATTCCTTAAAAACTTTCTTCAGCTGCTGGGATTTGTTAGGTTTCTTTCCATTCTCCTGGCTAGGATCTTCATGGTCGTTTCCTGCAGTTTCACTAGTCTCCTATGTATAGTGGGGGGAATGGGTGCTCATTAAAATATGTAGTTTTGTTTCTAGAGTGATTGCACTTTTATTTTTAGTGAAACGCTCGAAGTTTAGTTCATAGTGCTCTGTTCAAATGCTACAATATAATCTGTGTGCACCATAGTTTTCCTATTTCTTACCTGCATTGTTCATATGTATTATATTGTATTTTTATGTTGTGAACTGCCCTGAGATCTCCGGATGAAGGGCGGTATACAAATTTTAAAAATTACGATGGTGATGTTCATCATGCCTATCCAGTGCTTGGAATGAACTACTTCAGTTGAACACAATTCATTGCACTACACCTGAAAGTAGTTCCCATAATTACCAGATGAATTAATTTGGGAGGTAGAACATGGAATGATTTCTACTTCATCTTCACAGCCAATTACCCCACCCCTCAGAAGGAGGCCCAGACTCTTTCTTTTAAATTGAGCAAAAGAAAGGGAAAGAAAACCAAGACACTTGGACAAAGTTAGAAAGCAAAGTGTGGAGACAATGTTCTAAGGCTTATCAGGCAGATATGGAGGTGAGCTCCCATTGTTCGGCCCCAGCTCCTGCCCACCTAGCAGTTCGAAAGCAAGTCAAGGTACCGCTCCGGTGGGAAAGTAAACGGCATTTCTGTGTGTTTGGTTCGCCAGAAGCGGCTAAGTCATGCTGGCCACATGACCAGGAAGCTGTCTGCGGAAAACCCCAGCTCCCTCGGCCAATAAAGTGAGATGAGCGCAGCAACCCCAGAGTTGTTGAGACTAGACCTAACGGTCAGGGGTACCTTTACCTTGTAAACCTAGTATGGAAATACATTTATGAGGAAAACTTTCACCTGTTGACATTCTGTCTGTCAGACACTTTACTACTTATGTGTGCCCCCTGGCTTCCATTTGGACCCTATATTTCAGCTTGTAACATTCAGAACACTCTTTGTTTTGCCAAGGATAAACTTTTTATGAACTTGAACTAAATTATTTTGTAAAAGGACAAACTGGAACGAGTACCTTTTTGGATAGGATGAAGTTGAACTAGTTTCTTTTTTCAATGGAACTTTTCAAGCAATGTTTATACTATCTGATTTCAAACAATGTGTATAATAAGATGCTATAAGTTACTGATAGCTTGCTGCTTCAGAACAACCACCCTCTTATCCCAGTGAAGAGTACCTACTGCAGAGTACTACACACATTTGTTGATGCTCAAAAGATACCATAATGCTCTTTGAAAAATAGTCATAACTAGGTACTACACTGTATTTTGATGTGAACATGCAATGAGTAAAAGGATGTGAAAGATGGTCAATTGTAGAAGAAGGACACACTGTGAATGTGTAGCTGTACAGTCTTCTTAATGCTGCAAAACTGATGGTCATTCGCATAATGCAACTGAGAACATGAAGCTGAGAGATGGTGACACGCTTCTAATGAGAGAAGGAAATGATTATGGATAAAGTATATAGAGAATTGGCCCAGACTCACTGTGTGTTCTTCAACAATTCACCCTCTTTCAGTTCTACGTAGTAACTGGTCTATAAAATGCATGACCTTTTTACAGGGGTGTTGTAAAACACCCACAAGAATATGGCGGCAGACAATCATTTGGAAGAAAAGAGCACATTCTTCACATACATTTCTGAGCTATCCAACCCAGCAAGATGAACCAATGACCTGACTTGGTATAAGACATTATTGTTTATGCTCCAAGGCCATAGTTCAGTGGCAAGAATGTGTGCTTTGCAAAAAGAAGGTCCAATCTTCAATTAAAAGGATCTTAAGTAGCAACACTGGGAAAGACCTCTGTCCAAACTTTGGAAGGCCTCTGTACACAAACAGAGAGTTTAAAGAACCTTGTCTATGTACCTTACTCTGTAAGGCAACTGGATCACAAACTGAAAACCACAGTAACTTCTAAGTCTTTAACCCTACTTTTATAAGTGAGAAGCACACGGGTCAGATTTCAGAGAGACTCCAGTGGCACAATGGGTCAGTCAGTGCATTTGGCTGTTAATCAGAAGGTTGGTGGTTTGAGGGCCCCCTGCCCCAGGGACAGCTGTGGGCAGGATCCCTGCAATTGCAGGGGTTGGACTTTATGACCATCAGGGTCCCTTCCAATGCTGCAATTCAATGATTCTAAGCCAGGCACCCCCAAATTGCGGCCCTCCAGATGTTTTGGCCTACAACTCCCATGGTCCCTAGCTAAGAGGACCAGTGGTCAGGGATGATGGGAATTGTAGTCCAAAACACCTGGAGGGCCGAAGTTTGGGGATGCCTGTTCTAAGCTATAGAATCTGAATCTATGTTGATTATGGCATAGTAACTTTCAGTTCAACTTCAGCTGGCTCTGCTGACGTGTGCAAATCCTAGGTGTACTGTACTGCTGCAGGCAAGCAGAAAGCTATTTAGAGTCTTGAAATAATTCATCCCAGTATAAAGACCAGCATTTTCAGTTCCCATGATGTTGTGAAATATGCATGTTTGCAACAAAATATTGTACTAAAAACTCGGGAAAACTCAGGAAATTCCCCACTGGGGAATTGCTGGCAATTGCTTGCTGACAATATGCTTTGCTAGGCTGGTGAAACGACTGCAACTAATAAAAGCAGATCTGGGAGAACAAATTCCAGAGGGGAAGCTCTGTTAGTACTGCAGTGAAAACAACAAAGGCTGTGGCACCTTAGACTGGCTTAACATTTGCCGTAAATCAGTTACAAATATGTGAACCTTAAAATGGCGCTACAGGTTCAGTGTGTTTGTTTGTTTTGCTGGAAGAACAGGTTTAGAACTCCCAGGTCCCAGGGGGAGGACATGAGCAAATTCCCAAGGCGGCCCTGCCTCTCCATTGCATAAGCAATTTGCGGGGAGGAGAAGTGGAGATGAGAGAACAAACCTGCCCTTTTTTAAATGGGAGAGAAGGTGGTGGAGGAAACAATTTACTGGGAGCCAGGAAAACAGGAAATATAGTAGACCTTGAGTGCCCAGAGTGGATCGCTTCCACACCCTCCCAAATGGTGCAGGGAAAGAGATTATGTTGAGTAGATAGGAGAGGACTCCTTTTAAAAGGCAAGAGATTGACAAGGGGATTGTTTTTGCGACCCAGCTGGGACTCCAGGGACCACACCACCTCTGAGTTATGTACAGCATTCTAGGTGCTTCTGACAGCTCACCCTACAGGTCGACTGCACACTAAACAGTAGGTCCTGGATCACGGTGGCCTGGTTCTCATGTCCCAGGCTGTCGGATACGTGAAGAGCAAAATACAATCGAAACACTTCTGCCTTAAAACAGCAAGACATAAATGATCCCATCCAAACCAAATTTTCCTGAAGCTAGCTGGTGACATCTGTCAGGAAGGCCTGTAGGCCACAGTGCAGAGGCATAGCTTTGGCACCTGATGAAACTGAAGAGAGCTGATGGACCTCCAGTGGCAGAGAGTTCCACAGGGAAGGTGCCACAACTGAGAAGGCTCCCCGTCCTCACTATATGATAGCACCCTAAGAAGGTTCCCTTCTGACAATCTCAATGGTCAGGCTGGAACATATTGGAGAGGCACTCTTCAAGGTATTTGGGCACTCTTTGAAGTATATTTTGGGATAGATCAGGGGTGGGAATTTTTTCCCCCTCAGAGGCCACATTCCTAACTGGTCCAAATGCCAGTGGGGGGTGAGACCAAAGGCAAAAGTGGGCAACGGTTGTACAGTAACTAGCTCCCACACACACACACACACACACACACACACACACACCTCTGTCTTCCATCCAGGCAATCAAGAAGCATTATCACAATTCAAGGACATTTTCTAGCCAGGGGGAAAAAAACCCCTGGAAGGGTATGAAAAAGGGCTGATGGGGTATCTGGTTGAGAAGGGGATGCGGCCTGGGGAGCCAAGGGCCAGAAAGAGGGTTGCATTTGACCCTACCACAGCCCAGCCCTGAGGTTCCCTATCCTTCTACTAGATTGACCAATGGCCTGACTCATAAATTCATAGAATTGGAAGGGTCCCTGAGGAACATCTAGTCCAACCCCTTGCAATGCAGGAATATGCAGCTGTCCCTTACAGGGATCATAACTGCAAGTGCAACCTTGGCGTTATTGGCACCATGCTCTAACTCAATTTAAGGCAGCTTCCTATCTTCTGAAGCACTTGGTGAACCTCTTTGGTGAGCTCCTGGGCTACGTTCAGCTTGGTGGATAACTTGCAAGGCGACAACAGGCCGTGCTCCTTCCTCCCTTTCACTTCTGAGCACCCGAGCTTTTTATGCATTTGGTTAGCAACAAAGCCCTAGCCAAGAGAACTGGAGAAAAGCTAACTTGTTTTGATTTGGACTAATAATTTTTTAAAAATACAAAAGGAAACAGCACACACAAACAAAGGAGACTGGGATAATTTGCAGACGCTTAAAGCAGTCACGAGGAGAGGCATGAAGCGAGAGAAAATGCTTTCCCATTTGACAATGAAACTGGCTGTGGCAGCGCCCGACTGGGACACAATTTGGCTTTTGCTCAGCAGGGAAAATCAATACAATGTTGTGCATTTTGTTTTGGGACCTTTGTTCTGTGTGTGCTCGTTGGCTGCTGTTTGGATGATGACCGGCAGGCAGGCCAGAGAGAGGAGGAAGCCAGAAGAAAGAGCTCTTACTTCACCCTCTCCTCGTATTATCTCCCCAAACCATGCCTTGTCTTTTTGGTAGGCATTTTGCAACTCCCCGGGCGTGTACAGATTACATTTCTCTTGCTGTTAAGGTCACCTTTGAATGAAGTATAACAGAGGCAACACTAGCTCAATGGCTACTCGTTATGATAGCTACGCTCCATCTCCATTGTTGGAGGCAGTAGAATCATAGAATTATAGAGTTGGAAGGGACCCCAAGGGTCATCTAGTCCAACCCCCTGCAATGCAGGAATCTCAACTAAAGCATCCGTGACAGATGGCCATCCAATCTCTGCTTAAAAACCTCCAAGGAAGGAGAATCCACAACCTTCCGAGGGAGTCCATTCCACTGTCGAACAGCTATTACTGTCAGAAAGTTCTTGGTGATGTTTAGTCGGAATCTCCTTTCTTGCAACTTGAAGCCATGGGTTCGAGTCCTGCCCTCCACAGCAGTAGGAAACAAGCTTGCTCCGTCTTTGAATATGCCTTTGCTGCCAGTAGCTGGGAACTGTTAAGTGGGGAAAGTCCCGTGGCCCTCAAGCCCTGTTTGTGGGAATCTCACAGGCACCTGTGGTTGGCCTGGCCACTGTGAGAACATGAACAGAGGAAGTTGCCTTACACCAAGACAGACCATTGGTCCATGTAGCTTAGTACTGTTTTCAGTGACCAGCAGAAAGTCTCCAGAACCTTTGAGTTTGAACTTGTTTTTGTATTGGATCAGACTGTTATTATTAATGTTTGATGTTTTATTATGTTTTTATATGTGTCAGAAGCCGCCCAGAGTGGCTTGGGCAACCCAGCCAGATGGGCTGGAAATAAATAAATAGAATAATAATAATAATAATAATAATAATAATAATAATAATAATAATAATTTATTTATTTATAACCACCCCCAATCTGGCTGGGTTTCCCCAGCCACTCTGGGTGGCTTCCAACCAAATATTAAAAACAGTACAGCATTAAACATTAAAAACTTCCCTAAACAGGGCCGCCTTCGGTTGTCTTCTAAAAGTAAAATAGTTGCTTATTGCCTTGACATCTGCTGGGAGGGCGTTCCACAGGGCGGGTGCCACTACCGAGAAGGCCCTCTGTCTGGTTGCCTGTAACCGCACTTCTTGCAATGAGGGAACCACCAGAAGGCCCTCGGTGCTGGATCTCAGTGTCCGGGCTGAATGATGGGGGTGGAGACGCTCCTTCAGGTTTTAAATGATGATGATGATAATGATAATAATAATAATAGTGTGAGAGCTTCTGCATGAAAAGCAGATGCTTCCAGTGAGCTACATCCCCTATCCTGGACTAGACGGACCTTAGGTCTGATCCAGAAGGACTCTCTTATGGTTCCGCGTGTGGATTTCTAGCAAACTGGATCCCAGAGCCTCTTTTTCAAAAGGAGCCGTTGCTCTCCCTTTCACCACCTTCAGTCCTTTGTTAGCCCTATGCCATTCTGTTCCCCCCTGCCGTGTCCACCTAACCCAAAATGCAAACCCGCCGTGCCCACATCTATTTTTCGAATATCGTTTTGCCCCATTGAACTTGCTAGACGATACCTAGAAGATACGCCCTCCTGAAAGTGCCGTGATCTCTGCTGCCTACCCTGCAAGCTAATCTTGCTTATAGGGGCTGCGGCCCTTAATAGGTCGATCAACTGAAGCTTTTCATTTAATTGGTAAAAGCCAGTTTTACATGGCGGAGATGAGGATGAAAAACAGGTTGATTTGATAGGAGGGTATTTTGGTGTGTTGCCGTAACATGTAATGGAAAAAAAAGGAAATATCAAGTTCATCCAAACAATGCTTGGCAACTTTTGTGTATTATATCGAAAAAATTGTAATATGTACATTCCTTTAAAAGAAAGAAAATTAATCAACGAACAGCAGAATCCCATATACATCCTCTTACAGATAAGTCCCATTCGGTTTAATGGGCTTACTTGGTATAGGGTAGCAGCCTAGACTGATCTTTCTTCGTTGGCACCTCTAAGTGTTATGTTTTGTTTTGGGGCAAGGGGCTGGCTTAAAACTGTGATGTTGTGCAAAAGGCCTATCATGATACACCAAAAAATTAAATGCAAATTTGAACAGGAGAATGTTTCTTCCTCTGCAACCCCCCCCCCAAATATGCCATTTGAAACTTTGCTAATCTCATGTTGCCCCCTAAAAATACTCATGGTAATATTAGAAAATGTTAAGAGAGGCAAAGGCCATATAATGGGTGCAAATGAAGTGTTTCAACCCAACCAAGAAAAGGGCATATGGATAAAAGCCTGGAAGTCTGTAGGTGGTCTAAAAAAAATAGGGAGAGAAAGGAACTTTTGTCAAGGACCTGAAGTGATGGGAACTGGCAGCGATTCAGCTCCCCATCACTATGCTCCTCTTCTTCCAACACTTCTGCTCAAAACGGCATCAAGTGCCTCCAGCTGAAAAAAAGGCCAGCAATTTGAGAGGGACAATGAGCCTTACAGCTTCTTTTGATTTCTGTCAATAATGAACACAAGGGGCAGTTCATGGCTAGGGTCATCAGCTCTAGAAAAATACACATATAATGCCAGGCAAGTTTCCAAGGATCGTTAAGAGCATCTCTAGAAAAGGAAGTTTGATTGCAACATTTAAACTGAACCGTTCCAGCACAAAACAAATATAAACAAATGCATCGGAAAATGAATTAAGAAACATCCTCGAAAAGGATACTGCAAGGTTGGAAAAGGTTCAGAAAAGGGCAACCAAAATGGAAAAAAGGGGGTGGAACAACTCCCCAATGAAGAAAGGGTTAGTTTAGAGCAGGGTTTCCCAAACTTGGGTCTCCCGCTGTTTTTGGACTACAACTCCCATCACCCCTAGCTGTCAGGAATGATGGGAACTGTAGTCCAAAAACAGCTGGAGACCCAAGTTTGCGAAACCCTGGTTTAGAGAAAAGGTGACATGATAGAAGTTTATAAAATTATACATGGCATGGAGAAAATGGATACTTTTCCCCCTTTTCCTAAACGCTAGAACTGAACGGACATCCAATGAATTTTGGAAGATTCATGCCACATAAAAGAAAACACTTAATTCATACAGCTCATAGTAAAACTACGGAACTTGCTCCCAGAGGTGGCAGTGCTGGCCACCAACTTGAATGTTTTTAACAGAGGACTGAACATGGAGGGAAAGCTACTAGTCCTGTTAGTGGTGTTCTGCCTCTACTGTTGCTACCAGTTGCTGAGAATCACAGGTGGGCAGAGTGCTTTCAGGCTTCCCACAAGTATCTGGTCAGCCCCTGTGAGAAAAGGATGCTGTGCTAGATGAGATTATTTTTGCTGGTAGGAAAAATAAGGCCACCGCCGTCCAGTATACCTGAAGGAGCGTCTCCACCCCCATCGCTCAGCCCGGAAACTGAGGTCCAGCTCCGAGGGCCTTCTGGTGGTTCCCTCACTGTGAGATGTGAGGTTACAGGGAACCAGGCAGATGGCCTTCTCGGTGGTGGCGCCCTCTCTGTGGATGTCAGAGGAAATAAACAACTATCTGACTTATAGAAGACATCTGAAAGCAGCCCTGTTTGGGGAAGTATTTAATGTTTGATGTTTTATTTTGTTTTTAATATTGTGTTGGGAGCTGCCCAAAGTGGCTGGGGAGGCCCAGCCAGATGGGTGGGATATAAGTAATATATTATTATTATTTATTTATTTCATTATTATCATAGTGTCATATCCTACCATACACGCGTAACGCTGGTGCTGAGGGATCTGCAATGGCTACCAATTAAATTAGCTACCAAGTCAAAGTACCAATAAAAGGTAATGATTCTTGGATGGCCAAATAGGGTGAAGGGTGAGTGATGACCAGCCAGGCAATTGCCCCTCCTCACTAGAGGAACCACAACTCCCAAATACTTCCCCCGCACTTTTTTAAAGTAAGTGTCTAACATTGCAAAAATCTAAAATGTGCGACAAAATATACAGATGCTATTCCTCTAATTACTTGTAGGAAATTAGCTGGCTCCCCCTTTCAGCATTTTACTTTGGCCCTCTCTTTAAAAAAAATCCTGCAGGCGTCCATGTAAAGATTCTGGATTAATGAAGCCAGTGCTCAATGACATAATCTTACATGGTACCTGGCCATTGTTATTTAACATTTAGCACCAATGGTTTCCAGATGCTGTACAGAAGCAGAGCAACAGAGTGAAATGAAGCAGCTGAACAATAAGAACAGACTGATAACAACAGGACAGGCATATACGGTAGGCAACAGAGAGGCAAAGAGCACAGAAGCCCTAACCATTTAGGACTGAGATATCTTCCCTTCCTCTCATACAACTGGAGAAGTCTCTTCTCTGCTCCCATGAGCTTCAGAAGTTCAATTATTAGTAGTGGCACTCAGGCTTTGGGACTCCCCACCCCAGAATATCTACTTTGCCTCATCAATGGCATTTTGTCATCATGCAAAAACAATTTCGTTTCAGAAGCTCTTCAGCTCGATCTTGTTTTCAGATATCACCACCATCTACTGTAATTTGTATTTTGATGCTGCCCCCCTCTGCCTTGCTTGATCCATTTTTTTTTAAAGTGCATCATGTGCTGTTTTTATCATGTTAGTTTAAAGCCGCCTAGGCTTTGCTCTGCAGTGGGAAGGCAGGAGTTATACAAGTAATAACATTAATATGCAAGTCATACAGATAATAAAAATAAGAGAGAGAAGTGCTGGTTCTGATGGATACGAAGAAATAACAGAGCTAGTGCAGCATAGAGCAGTCACCAGGGCGAACTGTCAGCAAATGACGAAGTTTTGCTATTAAACACCTGGCCTTCTGCAAGCCTCAGCCTCTCTCATGTCCTAAGGAATGTTGTGCAAGAGGCCTGAGCAACTCCTCCTGGCCTTCTTGATGTTGTTGGACTCCAACTCCCATCAGCCCCAGCCAGAAGGGGCAATGGCCAGGGACCATGGGAGTAGCAGTCTGAATGTCCACAGACAGGCCCCCCCCCCACTGTACTGGGTTAACAATACTGTATATGTATGCAGTACTTCTATGTAGATTCTTAGTGGCTTTATGAAGTGTCATTTCCCAGGCACCAAATAAGGCAACAGTACTACAAATATTAGTATTGTCATTGTTATTAATTAAACGCACGTATCATTCTTCATCCAAAGATTACAAGGCGGTTTTACAGCATAAAAATGCAAAATGAAAAGGCAGACTACTTAAAGTCAAACAAAACCAATAACCAGCTCTCACAAGCACATTTAAAAGGCCGAAGGGCCTGTTATAGAGGTGCCTAAATAAATGTATGAAGGTTCCAGGCATAGCTGCCAAGTTTTCCCTTTTCTCACGAGGAAGCCTATTCAGCATAAGGGAAAATCCCTTTAAAAAAGGGATAACTTGGCAGCTATGGTTCCAGGTGAGCCTCACTGGGGAGAGCATTCTACAAATGGGGAGCCACCGCAGAAAAGCCCCTCAGAGAGAGAGAGAGGTGCCTAGGCCTTAAACCAGGCCTCTGCCAGTCTTGGATCCTAGGAAAGGACACTCTGCTCGTGCTCAGTGGAACTCTTGCCCACGTTTGCGGGGGATCCCATTGAACTGCGGCTTCTCCCGAGTTTTAACCACCCACAGCTCGCGCTGGCTGCTTGACTCACCCACCTTCCTGGATCCGAGGCCGCCGCTGCCTTTTCCGCCGCCCCCGACCGCATGCAGGGTGATCTCGGAGAGCAGCTGGCGGGGGCCGCCCGCCTCCCCTTCTGCCTGTGGCAGAGGACGTGTCAGCAGCAGCAGCGGCAGCAGCAGCAACGGGTCGCCCTCTCTTCCTCGGCGCAGATCAGCCCCGGCGGCCGGGAACCAGAAGCGCCCGGGGCTTGGAGGTTGCTGCTGCTGCAGCAATAGCAGCAGCGCTTCCCGCAGGAGCCTCCGGCTGCCCCTCCAGTGCGTCCTGCGCGGCGCTCGCTTCTCGACTCCCGGGCTGGGCTGCACCTGGCCGATCGGGAGTCCCGCGCCCGCCGGGAGGCTGCCGGTTACCGCTTCCCCGGAGGCGACGCTCCTGCTGGAGACCTGCAACAGCCCGCCGGGGCAGAGCTCGTGCAGAGCGCACGGCCGGCCTAGCCGCAGCATGGCCTCAGAGGGGCTGCGCCGGCTTCCCACGGCTGGCAGCCCAAGCGGCCGACGGATCCCGGCCAAGGGAGGCGGCTGATCAGGCCCGGAGAGAGAGCGCAAAACAGCCACCTACCGCCTTGCCAGGCACCCTCCTCCTTAAAGGGACAGCGCCCCGATTGTCTTGGGCAGGGCAAGGGAGCCTGCTTAGAGCCGCTGTGTCGTTCAGGCCTCTGCCTTCTTCTTCCTCCCAAACTTTCGCCTCTCGGCAGGGAGCACTTGCAAATCGCCGGGGCTCTCTGTCGGGGGGACGCGGGGAACCAATGAATGTCTCCCCACCACCGCCTTTGGGTAGCAATTGCGATGCGCTGCCCTAATTCGCTGCACGATTTCCCCACGCATTTCCAAACGCTTCTTTCGGTTCTTGTTTACATCGTGTTTACAATGCGCGGTGAATTGAAAGAAGCGATTAAAAATGTAATTAAAAGTCAGTATTGAATGCAATAGGTGCGCCATCTCCAGCCTTCAACCACAAATCCGCAGAGTAGCTGCTCTAGTCAAGCTTTCTCTGGCAGGGAATGGCTTAATTATTAATTAATGCACCGTCTTTTTCCTTTGATGGGACTCATTATATAAAATCTGTTTAAAACATACAAATAATTTCAATAAAACAGCTGTACAATAGTATCAAAAGTATCCAAAATAGTATCCAAAGCCTGGTAAGAAGCACTCTCAAAGTCACCAAGGCTGCATGGTGTTTCAGAGGGAGTGCAGTAGAGTAATTCACTTATCCTTCAAAATGAAGGTCATACATCAGGGTGACCAAGGCTGATTTAGCCCCAAAGCTAGGCTGGAACCCAGATTGGAATGGGTCTAGATCAGGGGTCCCCAAACTAAGGCCCAGGGGCTGGATGCGGCCCAATCGCCTTCTCAATCCGGCCCGCAGATTGTCCGGGAATCATCAGCATGTTTTTACATGAGTCGAATGTGTCCTTTTATTTAAAATGCATCTCTGGGTTATTTGTGGGGCCTGCCTGGTGTTTTTACATGAGCAGAATGTGTGCTTTTATTTAAAATGCATCTCTGGGTTATTTGTGGGGCATAGGAATTCATTCATATTTTTAATCAAAATACAGTCTGGCCCCCCACAAGGTCTGAGGGACAGGGAACCGCCCCCCTGCTGAAAAAGTTTGCTGACCCCTGGTCTAGATAATCCATATATCCCCCAAAAGGCTTGCAGTTGTGCCCCCATCACCCTCTCAACTCCCCTGCTCAAACAAGCTGGTCTAAAACCAGCTCCAGCCTGTATTTTTTTTCCAAGTGTGTTTTCAGGAGGTACCTAAAATAGATGATGTTGCCTTGTGGGTCACTGAGGGAAAGAGCATTCCAAATCACAGGAGCAACCAGAAAATACTTACAAGCGGCTGCCCTATAGTACTCTGAACACGGAGGTCTATAAATGGCACAGGTGCAAAGCTTATTCACTTATTCCGATTTGTCTTGTGTTGGATGCCACGGGTGGATCGGTGGGAATGGGATCAGTTTGCAACAAAACTATTGCACTTTCCCTTTTGTGTTGTTTGAAAAGATTCCCATTAACTAAATAAGCAAAATTGTTTGGCGCATCCTTTAAAAATGCAGATCTGGGAATTGCAAGTAAGAGAGGGCAGAGGGGGCCTTTGTAAACTTTGACTTGAAAGGGATTTCTGTTTCAGTATCGGCAGGGCTGATGTTTGGCATTCTCTCTCATCAAAAAGGATCCCTTTGATCTCTAATTTTCCACCCTTCCTTAGGCACATTGTTTTGTTACGTCTATAGTGCTGTAGACTTCCAGGCCATAACCTAAACAAGAGCTTTCCTGTCTGGGAAGCCATGCAAATTTGGAGCGAAAGAGAATTGCAGGGATCGGCCCAAGATGATACAGTGGCGAAGCAGCATTGTAGAAGGAGCATGGGCTGGATGTGTGCGGACAGGAGATGGAACATTCGAGATAAAACTGCACAGCAGAACAGATGGGTCTTGAGAAGAGCATCTTCAAGGGAGCTTTGCATTCCTTCGCTGACAGCCGGTTCTCAGAAATTGTATGAGCTGGTCCTTTGAATCAAGGCTTTTGTGTAGAAAGAGATGTGTAGGGCTGTCGGGTTCAGCTCCAGGACCTGGAATACTGTGTGACATTTCTAAGGCATGCTGGAGTCTTGCCCCCTCAACAGCACTCACCATCATTTCAATCCCCTGCATACCTGGGCATTTGCTGGGGCCAACATACCAACCAAGTCCCATTGGGCTGATGCATTGCCTTGCTCTCCCGGGACACCCCACAACTTAGGCCCCAGGATGGCACTGCTGCTGTTGCAAGCCTCACCTGGCTAGGAGTCAAGCTGAACTCCAGTCCCATAATAGCAAAGCCACACCAAATCCCAGAGATGCAATCACATCTCTCTGCCAACATGTCTAGTTTTGTCCCAGAGTTTCATATTTTATCCTGATCATTGGGTACCAGAGGTGAAGGACATGGGAATGTCACAATGGGAGTGTGACAATGAAAGAGGACAGGGTAGGATGTCTTCAGTTTGCAATAAATGAGTTGACTTTATATTAGGACCCCTATTATTTCCATGGTAATAGTAATATATTTGGTTCTTAAATGCATCTATTTCCATAACTGAAATAAGTACATAATAACTCAATTTGCAGTTTTGTACAAAGTTTGCAGCACCCACCCCAGTTGCCCAAATGGATCAACCTCCACTGGCTCCACGAGCAGGAATTATAGAACTGCAGTGTTGGAAGGGACCCTGGGGGCCATCTAGTCCAACCCCTTGCAACACAGGAATATTTTGCCCAATGGGCTCAAACCCACGACCCTGAGATAAAGAATCTCATGCTCCACCGACTGAGCTATCCCAGGAGATTTGATTCATCTGAACAACTCCTCATTCATATCACCCATAATATTCATATGCACTTTATTTTCTTGAATTTATATCTCAAGGAGCAAAAGGTGGCATGCATGGCTCTCCCTATTTTCATTTTATAACTACCCTGTGAGGTAGGTTAGGATAAGGAGCAGTAACTGGCCCAAGGTCAGCTGGTCTCCTAGGTCCTGGTCCGACACTGTAAGAAGCACTTTGCCACAGCAGCTCTCCATTGTGTGTTACATATTCTGATGTAACACTGCTTCCAGGTATTTTTTTCACAGAGGGGGGAAATGCTCTGGTGACATTGGCCTTCTGTCTGCAGGGATAATTTCTGCTGATGGCAACATCTGTTGGGTTTGCCTAAGAAGTGATATCTAAACCCGCCACATTGGAGCCGGTGAGCCTGTTGCTCAGATGATGAGCATGTATGCCGTACAGTTCCCTTTTGTGGTTGGCGGGAGGAGGGCAAGATTCTGCTAAGCCTGCTTTGAAACAAAAAAAACGGAAGCAGAAAAAAACAACCTGCATCACGCTACATGTTCATTTTATTGTATTTATAAATGACCCTTCCTTGGACAGAGCAAAGGGCTGTGTGCGACAAAGGATTAAGGAACAAAACAAATATAAAACGAAAGCATTAATTATGTAATCGCAATTAAAAAAAACACAACCCACACATTGCTGTTCAGGGAAACTATTACCATCTCAGGCTGAAAGGGTTAGGGAAATAGAAACCGTTTTAGTTGGCATCTAAACCCCAACCACAAAGGAGACATTCACCTCTGGGGGGAGATCATTCCAGAGTCAAGGCCCCAACACAGAGAAGGCCATTTTATGAGTCCCCTCACCACAGATTCTCGTGGGGACTATGAACAGAGTCCACTCCTAAGGATGGAGTCGGCTGGTATGGGATGAGGCTGTATTGCAGATATAGCTGAGCAGAAGGATGGGAGCCACTGTGGTGTAGTGGTTAGATACCGGTAGTTGGACCAAGACCTGGGAGAGCTGGGTTCAAATCCCCACTCAGACATGAAACTCACTGGGTGGCCTTGGACCAGTCACTGTCGCTCAGATGAACCTACCTCACAGGGTTGTTGTGAGGACAAAATGGGGAGGGGAGAACCATGTGTGGCACCTTAAACTACTTGGGGATATAAATGTAATAAATGAATGAATGAATGAATGAATAACTTAAACAAATAAATACTTCAGGCAATTGTGCCAGTATTATGAGGTCTTTACAAACCTTGTATCTGGTTTAAGCTTCTGCATGCTTGGAAAAGTGAAATAGCAAGCTGTACTGGTTCTTGCGTAACATCTATAGATGCCTTAACTTGGAATCATTATCCCAGGACACCAGTGAGAAAGCCATATCGCTACAAAGCACAGCATGCGGCTTTTAACTACTAAATGCTGCAGCTCAGCCCATTCATATTTAATCTCTGTTTAGCTTTTATGCTGCTCCTTTGCGCTCAGAGTCTCTCCACGGACGTGTAAAGTATTTACCAGGCTTAGTGGTACAGGTCCCAGAGGGAAACATGGAATTCAAATTGCAGACCTGAAGGTGGATGGATGTACTAGCTGCTGAATATTCATGAAGGTAAACATGATCCTCTGGTTCCCAGGGTGATTATCTTCAGTGAAAATACGTTACTCCAGCTCTTCCGAAAGGTTTGGAAACTGAAATATACTCGGAGTCGTGCAGTGCGTGGTGGCGGTCAGCTCAGCAGGATCCCACCTTCGTCGCCAGTGAAATATACTCGGAGTCGAGAGTGAATTTCATGCTCTTTATTCAGCTCATATTCATCAAGGAGAAGAAGAGAAGACGAATGGCTCTTTTCCCAAAACCATCTGCTTATATACATTATTTACACAATGGGCCTTGCGTGATTGGCTACTTCAGGGCTACACCTGTGGGCCAATTATATTGTGGATTGACTTCTGCCTGCAGCCTGATTGGCTGCTCCTACAGGCCAATCAGGTAGCAGATTCACTTCTGCCAGCCGCCTGATTGGCTGCTCCAGCAGGCCAATCAGGTTGCGGATTCACTTCCACCTGGAGTTGGATTGGGTAGCTCCCGCTGATTCTGAATCCTATTGTTCTAGGATTCAGCTCAGTACATAACAGAAACTGAGGGCATATTTTCAGGACCCTCTGTATAGCTGCAAGGTAGGTACTGGGCTCCTTGAATACAATGCCCACCCTTAAATAGATGGATGATAAATCGGTAGGTGCTGCTCTCAAGGCTCAGATGTTTGCAGCTTAAGGGCTGATGCACTTCGTTATTAGGTTATTTATTTGAGCGGTTCAGAGAAGTTTGATTCGTGCAAAATAACTCACTGAAACTGGCAATTGCACCAGACAGCAGATGCGGCCTCTTCTTTGTTGCATTTTCAGAAAAGGAACCGTGCTAAAGTGTGAACACAGCAGTTGGAAACAGTGTCCTGGTCAGAAATCGCAACCAGTTTTCCTGGTGGCAACCAATGTTGGAAGTATAGATTTTGGCCAATTTCCCTAAAAAGAGCTAAAAAACAACTTCTTTTTTTTAGATTTTGCAACATTTGTGTCCGGATTTTCACATTTTGAAATACGGCAAGCCTAGTGAACAGGCACAAATCATTTCAATGGTAGGCTCCCCCCCCTCTCAAAAAAACCAACTCCAAGGAAATGCTCCAAGGAAATAGTGTTATTCTTCCGCAAGATGTATCACCTTCTCTTCCAGATTGAGCTTGGAGGAAATAGGTCTATCTCATTTGAGCACTGGCCATCAATTCACAGTACTGAAATGCTGTAATGATGATGCCACCAACCCGCCTTCCATATTTGCAGAGCTACAATGTGTTTTAACCATCCATCCTTCTTGCCTTACAACCCTGGGAATTGTAGTTCTGTGAAGGAAATAGGAGTCCTCCGACAATTCTCAGCACCCCACAGTTCTTGGGATTCTTTTGGGGAAGCCATGACTGAAGTGGTGTGATTCTGCTTTAAATATATAGTGCAGATGAGTCTTAACTCTTTTAGGCACATTTAATAGGTGAGTGGGACGCGGGTTGTGCTGTGGTCTAAACCACAGAGCCTAGGGCTTGCCGATCAGAAGGTCGGCGGTTCAAATCCCCGCGACAGGGTGAGCTCCCATTGCTCTGTCCCTGCTTCTGCCAACCTAGCAGTTCGAAAGCACATCAAAGTGCAAGTACAGTGGTACCTCTATTTATGAATTTAATGCATTCCGAACGCACATTCGTAAGTTGAAAAAAATTGTAAGTCAAATCCCATAGGGAGAAAAAATTCATAAGTCGAAGCAACCCTATCTAAAAATTCATAAGTAAAAAAAAATCCCATCTAAACAGCATCCAAGATGGCGGACGGAGCTCCAGTCATAAGTAGAAACATTCGTAAATCGAGTCATTCGTAAGTAGAGGTACCACTGTAGATAAATAGGTACCGCTCTGGCAGGAAGGTAAATGGCGTTTCCGTGTGCTGCTCTGGTTCGCCAGAAGCGGCTTAGTCATGCTGACCACATGACCCAGAAGCTGTACGCCGGCTCCCTTGGCCAATAAAGCGAGATAAGAGCAGCAACCCCAAAGTTTGGGATTGGGATTGGACCTAACGGTCAGGGGTCCCTTTACCTTTACCTTTAATAGGTGAGTGCCACCTAGTGACAAGAGGTTGCATGAGGTTCCACTAATGCAGTATGGAAGGATCTTAGAATTTTTATTTTATTTCTTCTGTCCATCCATCCATTATTTGTGATCTTAGATTATTTGCTTTCTTGCTACCAGCTGCTGGGAGTAAATACATTGTTTTAATTCAAATCATCTGTTGCCAAATATAAAACATCTCCTGGAGACTCACACCATATTATGATTATTATATTTTTTTACATCAGGCTTCCTCAACCTCGGCCCTCCAGATGTTTTTGGCCTACAACTTAAAAATTATCCATTCCCCCAAGCCTGTTGGAACAAGAAATATACACGATTAAAAAATGAAGTTTAACAGTACTACTTGCCCTCCGAATAACAGAGAGCTGACTTGAGTTAAGTCAAAACAGCTTCCGGTTGTGCAAATAGCGTCTTCTTCCTTTCCTCTCCCTTCATGTCTCCTTCACTGCCTCCAAATCTGGAGAACCCCCCAACACAAATAAATAATATAAATAACATTTAAATTGTTGATGTTGTTGTTGTTGTTGAATAAGACGTTGTTGTTGAATAAGACGTCAGGGTATGCTGTTGTGGCATTCCATAGACCAGTTGCTCAGCTGGTCCATTAAGCTTGCCCCTTAATACACCCTCCAAATACAGCTTGTGAGCCTACCTAGGTGAATGCAAACCACCAGCAATCTAGGGCAGCCTGCCAGGGACATCTTTGCTGCCTGAATATAATTGGAAAAATGGAGCAGGCAGGCCACACTCCACACTTCGCGGGTCACAGGTTTTGCAGGCTTGCTCGAGGCCCTGTGATGATTGGCTTCCATTTGCCCCATATTAATTCAATCTGGAATGAAAGGGAGACATCTTGCCTTCCAT
Organism: Zootoca vivipara; assembly: GCF_963506605.1. Taxonomy (NCBI): domain Eukaryota; kingdom Metazoa; phylum Chordata; class Lepidosauria; order Squamata; family Lacertidae; genus Zootoca; species Zootoca vivipara. The sequence goes on along the minus strand of NC_083282.1, from coordinate 81,615,379 downwards.
TGCTACTTTGCTCTGCAGCTGGAGCCTGGCGCTCAGAAGCAAACTCTCCACTTGCTGGCACTGCAGTGAGACATCTGGGGACCGATTACTGCAGAACAAACACTCCCTTATGCTCAGGCCCCTTCCAGTCTCTGTAGTAAGATCTTTGTTGAAGCAGCAGTAAACAACCTCTCGCTACAGAGAGTTCCGATTAGCTGGTGTAGGCGGCTGAGCCTGATGAGGAATTCTATTTAGCCAATTAATCTACATTTGTAGAAAGTTCAAATCGTGCTTGCTTATTTTTCTCCTCCAAGTATTCACGTAGGAGATCCAGTGACTTTGGAGCATCCGTGCTGGAAGAAAAAGGCAGGGCTCATGGGCGCTCTGACAACCGTGTCTCTCCTTTGATTTGCGATAGTGAGCACTTTGGTGGATCAGTGGCTTGCAGCTTAGCCCAATATGTTATGGGCATGTGGGGGGGGGGAGGGTTTCTTCCACTGGGTGCCCTCTGCTTCGGAATGATTAGATGCCAGGAACGATCAGCGCAGACTTCTGAGTGGCCAGAAGAGGCCAGCAAGAACTTCTTCATACATTACAAAATGACCACTCAAACAGGGGCATAGGAAGGGTGTGTGTGCGGGGAGTGTGGTCCACCCGGGTGTCATCCTTGAGGGGGGTGACAAAATGGCATTCTGCGGGGGGCGGCACTTACCGCGGGGCCTGGTCTGCAGCGCACCCGAGCCATGTGTCTCTCCTGGGAGTGACGTGGTGGCTTGGGGCCCCGTGGTCCCCGAAAAGGCAGCATGCGGCTTGCGTCTGCCAGGCAGACTCCATGGGCAGCTTGCCGCGGTGCCCCCATGTGCAGATTGCCATGGCGCCTGTGCACGGATTGCCGCGGCACCCCAGTTCGCAGGTCGCTACAGTAGCCCTGTGTGCGGATCGCCCCGTCCCCACCGCTCCAGGTGCTGGAGCAGCTACACCCGAAAACCCATGACAATTGCACTCTTGGGCATGGGAGACTGGTCCTTTAGGGTGAATGGGGTGCCTGATTTCCACCCAACCTTAGTCTGCTCTTCACCACCCTCCAATTGCCTGCTTTCTTACTCCAGGGGGGGGGGCACCACCTATCACATACTCTCCAACATGCTGCAGGGGGGGAACCTGGGCATATATCTTTTTTGGAGCTGGGCTCTTGCTGGAGCCAGGTGACTCGCACAAGAGCATCCTCCCCCAAAACAGAGGTCTTTGGGGGCTGCTCTCTCATGGGAGCCAAAGCAGGACACCCCAGGATCCAACCAGAAGCCGGGATGGCTTCTGTAATTCTGGGATGTCCACAGTTGAGGGGGTACATGACCAACTCCCTCATTTTAGTCCCAGATTTGCTTTTGCCGAACTCATGGGGAAGAGGATGGAGAGAAAAGTAGGATTGGTTGACTCTGCTTCCCCTTGGCTCTGACTCTGCCTGCTGTTGGCTTTCTGCCTTACTAGTCCCAATGAGCCACAGCCACCACTGGCCAGGAGTTTTTTTTGTGTGTGTGTGTTTTCACTTGCTGAAAGACTAAGGGCTTAGCCACACTTGCCTTTTGCCCTGCTCTTTGCACACACTTAAAACCTCTCTGTCCAATTCTAGCATTTTTGTTTTTTTGTTTTTACCGTGGAGCTTTCCCTGCGAAAACCCTGTTTAGTGCTCAGTTGAAGCAAACATCCATTGTGGTTTTTCATGGATTGAGCTTTGGAGCTTTTAAGCATGGACCATGTCTGGAAACAGCAGAGGAAAGCTAAGTGCAGATAAGCCGCAACGCAAATTCTTACTTCTCAGCTTCCATCTGCACTACACATTCGAAACAGCATCTTACCACTTGAAACAGTCATGGCTTCCTCCCCAAGAATCCTGGGAACTGTAGTTTATTAAGGGTGACAAGAGTTCCGAGACCCCTATACTCTTCACAGAGCTCCAGTTCTCAGAATGGCTTAACAGTTGGCCCGCCTTACTAGGGAACTCTGAGAACGTAGCTCTGTGACTTTCTCTGGATACAATCACACACCAGGTTTAAGAAAACAAGAAAGCTAATCTTTATTATTGGAAATCCATGTTGGTAGGAAAGTTCCCCAGATCTATCATCCTATAATGGAGATGCAATAAGCTATGCTTGCCCTCATGGCTGCTCTCACGAGGGAAACATGAAGGAAGAAGGAAAGGAAATATGGCATGAGGTCAACAACCCTAGGAGTATCAGCCCAATGTTGAAGGAAGATCAACAGAGGTCAGGGCAAGATGGGCAGTCTATGAGTGACTTTCATTCTCTTTATTCAGCTTGTAGTAGCAATAGAGGAAGAAGAGAAGAATGGCTCTTTCCCCAAAAACGTCTGCTTATATACATTATTTACACAATAGGCCTTGCGTGATTGGCTACTTCAGGGCTGCTCCTGCAGGCCAATCAGGTTGCGGATTGACTTCTGCCAGCAGCCTGATTGGCTGCTCCTGCAGGCCAAACAGGTTGCTGATTCACTTCCACCTGGAGCTGGATTGGGTGGCTCCTGCAGACCAATCAGACTGCTGCATTCTGGATCCTATTGTTCTAGGATTCAGCTCAGTACGTAACATCTCTCTTATTCCCTTTCTCATAACGGTACATCAGTTCACAGTGCAAGCTGCTCCGCACCCCAGACAATTCCTGCAAAATGCACCAACCTCAGCAACTGTGCACTCACGTAGGGCTCATCCAGACTTCCTTTTGTGTTTATGGGTTGCCATATGTCCGGAAATTCCTGGACATAGCCAGAATATGGCAGTCAGTAACAGTGACCAGGCAGAAATCGCTGAGGTGTCTGGAAAAATCCATACGTATGGCAGCCTATATGTCTATATTTTTTGTGAATTTCCTTTAAAAAAAGGTCAAAAACTTCTTTTTTGAGATCTTGAAAAAAAGAAGCCCAAAACCTTTTGTGCCTGGATTTGAAAAAATGGTAACCCTACTTTAATTTGCCATGTCTGAGCACTTTTTTTTGGTTCTGTCACTCTCCCGGCAGAAACCCACTCTTTGAGGCTAAATCGAAGCAAACAGCAACCCACAGAAAACCCAAATGACTGTTTGTTCCGATTCAGTGTTAAAGAGTGGGATTTTGCTGGGAAAGCGCTGGGGGGGGGGGCGGAAGTGCTCTGACACAGCACTTTAAAATGCAGACCTGTGCCTAAAAAGCATGAGGTGAAAGGTAACTGTGCCTGAGCCCGCAAGAGAAATAAGATATTTGCACCTGTCCTTTGTTCACAACAGCTGTGAGGGTGGGTATCGGTCCTGCTATTCAATAAAATGTGGGCATGGTCAGGTTGAGCCAGCGCGAACAGGAACTGAGCAAGAAGAACAAACAGTCTCACAAGAGCCCTGTGGGGCAGTTGTTGTGAAAGCCCGATGGAGCTAGTCTTAAAATCATAATGATTTCAAGCTGCCACAGAGGGGGTTTGATTTGGGCTGTGATCAGATGCCGGGGGGAACCGATCACCTTTTTATTTTGCCTTTTTGCAATGAAACTATTGAGCTATTTAGCTCTTAGAGGGAACCACTAGAGATACTTGTGTGTTGCAAAGGATACTTAGTGGCCTTAGGGATGCGGGTGGTGCTGTTGTCTAAAAACCACTGAGCCTCTTGGGCTTGCTGATCGGAAGGTTGGCAGTTCGAATCCCCATGACGGGGTGAGCTCCCATTGCTCTGTCCCAGCTTCTGTGAACCTTGCAGTTCAAAACTGCACCAGTGCAAGTAGATAAATATGTACCACTGTGGCGGGAAGGTAAACGGCATTTCCATGCGCTCTGGTTTCCGTCACAGTGCCCTGATAGTGCCAGAAGCTGTTTAGTCATGCTGGCCACATGACCTGGAAAGCTGTCTGTGGACAAACGGCGGCTCCCTCAGCCTAAAAGTGAGATGAGCGCCACAACCTCATAGTCGCCTTTGACTGGACTTAACCATCCAGGGGGGGGGTCCATTACCTTTTCTACCTCACTTAGTGGCTTCAAAAGGGTAGGATTTAATTTTTTAAAATTTAAAATAAGCTTTATTTAGATGTTAAAAGTTACAAAATTCTCAAAATACTAACAAAAAAGTAAAAGTAAAAGAAGATTTAAAAGCATATAACAAAAACAAAACATCAAATAACTTAACAGAAAACACAATCCCAAAATCATATGATAGAATAATCAACTAATACAAATTTTCACATTCATACAAAACAGAAAAAAAACTGAATATGTACCAAGGAAGAAAATAATGAAGGAATGGGAATATGTACAAAACTACTTGGAAAGTGAAATTACAAAAAATAATCTAGTGGCGTGCTTGGAATGAAAACATGAGAGGTGAGGTTTAATTTATAGGCATTGTGAAGAAATGGAAACATGGGAAGTAAGAGTTATAGCAAGAGAAAGGAAAGCGTTCTGTAAATAACGGGAGGTAACTTTTTGTTCTTTTGTTTTTCTTTCTTTTTGTATGTTATAACTTTCTTTTTGTTACAAAAGGGTAGGATTTAAAGCAGTACAGTCCTGATTCTTATATCCTCCCCCTCCCATTGCAGCTGCTGGAAACATGGGGAAATAACCTATTAATGGATTTCTGCAGCAACTTTAGCCCTAACTCAGCCTGAAATACCAATCAGAATCTGATTACAAACAGGTTGCTAAGGTAAGGCTAAAATCCCCCCAAAGTCTGGAAATGACTGAGCCCGTTAAATAACAATCTACGTCTTTGCCTCCTACACAGTAGGAGAAACCTCCCCACCTTTCAATCAAAGAACTAACACTTCAGAAAAATGAAGGAGACCAATTTAAGGATTAACTTGTATTTACTTCAAACTCTCCAGGCGACATATGATTCAAGAAGCAATTGTGCAAGTAAGAAACGTACGGTGCCATCTTGTATGTCAGAGTAGGATACGGTAATTTGGAATAATTCAATAGGAAATAATAAATGCCAGGGAGTGGGGAGAAGACAGCACTCAATATGTTTAATTCTTCCTCTTGGTATGGTGGCCCAATGAACATAGAAACCTAGGAAGCTGCTTTAGTCATTGGTCCATTTAATTCAGTACTGTAGTGATGTATGGAAGTGAGAGCTGGACCATAAAGAAGGCTGATCGCCGAAGAATTGATGCTTTTGAATTCTGGTGCTGGAGGAGACTCTTTGAGAGTCCCATGGACTGCAAGAAGATCAAACCTCTCCATTCTGAAGGAAATCAGCCCTGAGTGCTCATTGGAAGGACAGATCGTGAAGCTGAGGCTCCAATACTTTGGCCACCTCATGAGAAGAGAAGACTCCCTGGAAAAGACCCTGATGTTGGGAAAGATTGAGGGCACTAGGAGAAGGGGACGACAGAGGACAAGATGGTTGGACAGTGTTCTCGAAGCTACCAACATGAGTCTGACCAAACTGCAGGAGGCAGTGGAAGACAGGAGTGCCTGGCATGCTATGGTCCATGGGGTCATGAAGAGTCGGACACGACTAAACAACTAAACAACAACAACAACAATTCAGTACAGTGGTACCTCGGTTTATGAACACAATTGGTTCCGGAAGTCTGTTCATAAACTGAAGTGTTCATAAACTGAAGCGAACTTTCCCATTGAAAGTAATGGAAAGTGAATTAATCCGTTCCAGACGGTCCGCGGAGTAAGCGTTCATAAACTGAAGCGAACTTTCCCATTGAAAGTAATGGAAAGTGGATTAATCCGTTCCAGATGGGTCCATGGAGTACTTAAACTGAAGCGTTCATAAACTGAAGCATGGGTGTAATTGGTTCCGGAAGTCTGTTCATAAACTGAAGCGTTCATAAACTGAAGCGAACTTTCCCATTGAAAGTAATGGAAAGTGAATTAATCCGTTCCAGATGGGTCCGCGGCGTTCATAAACCGAAAATTCATAAACCGAGGTGTTCATAAACCGAGGTTCCACTGTACTGTCAACATGGACTGGTAGCAACTGTGTAGGGTTTCAGGCAGGGAGTCTCTCCCAGCCCTATCAGGAGGTGCCAGGGATTGAATTTGGGAACTTCAGATGCTCTACCACTGGACTACAAGTGGGGCCTGAGGAGGAAGGGGGCAATATAAGGCTTCTGCACCGGTCTTCTTCTTCTTCTTCTTCTTCTTCTTCTTCTTCTTCTTCTTCTTCTTCTTCTTCTTCTTCTTCTTCTTCTTCTTCTTCTTCTTCTTCTTCTTCTTCTTCTTCCCTTCAACCACAAATCTCAAGGCAGTTCACAACAGAAAAATACAATAATAATAATTGCATGACAAGATGCCCCTGCTGAAATTGCCTCTTCTACACAACTGTCTTGCCAAATGCAAGGTGGCTCTTTTAAAATGAGATTCAGGAGTAATACAAAACACAAGTGAGTGAGCTTAAAGATTTTATTCTAAACAGCATGCAATATATACATACCAAGCAAGCACTTCAATCTGCCGCTTGGAAGCCCTCAAGTAGAGGCAAAGTGACCCCCCCCCCCAGGTAGCCTCAGTTTGCACAGCCCTGTGGCTGATCAAGTCCGTGCACGAGCTTCTCAAAAATTCTGCCCACAACCATCCGATTTACAGATAGCTAGCCTGTGCGGCTTGCCTGACTGGCTACGTGCAGATCATTCATTACTGGCTACATGCATATTATTCATTAGCCACCCCCTCCCAATGCCTCACTTTCTCAAAACAATGTCCAACTTCAAAGAAGGTACCCAGCACTATCACTTCCTCCCAACTGATTAGGACACTAAAGGCTGTTCTTCATGCCATCAAATAACTTAAGAAGAGACAAAAAGGGTGTGGGTGTGGGGAGGAACAGAGGCAGGAAGGGTAATCATGTCAGACCACTAACTCCTCGAAATACAGTTTATCTTCCGGACAGATTGCCCAGACAACAACCAACAAAGGTGCAGGAGCCCAGACAACACCTGGCTGTTCCACCTCTTGAAGAGTACCACTGGCATATTGTGGTGGAGGATAGGGGAGGACTAATGGGGACAGAGACTGGCCAAACTGAACTAATAAAGGGCACATCCATACTCTCATTTAATGTGGATATATACCCACCTCCTGGCAAATGGAAGGGGGAGAAATGGAGGCAGTGAGAGATTTTACTTTCTTGGGCTCCATGATCACTGCAGATGGTGACAGCAGTCACAAAATTAAAAGACGCCTGCTTCTTGGGAGACAGCATTTAAAAAGCAGAGACATCACCTTGCCGACAAAGGTCCATATAGTTAAAGCTATGGTTTTCCCAGTAGTGATGTATGGTTGACAGTGTTCTCGAGCTACTAACATGAGTCTGACCAAACTGTGGGAGGCAGTGGAAGACAGGAGTGCCTGGCATGCCCTGGTCCATGAGGTCACGAAGAGTCGGACACAACTACACAACTAAACAACAACCACCCACATTTTATCCATTGCCTGTATGACATTGACCTCTAAATTGCTGCCTTCCCACACTTCTCCCTCCCTTGGTCTAGATTTTCTCGGACCAGATATATGCCAAAAAACGGGAGAGTATGAGCAGGGGTGTTGTGTCAAGTTTCATCTCATGAGATCTCTGCAGGGCACTTCTTCTTGGCATTCCACCACCTGAGACAGCTGCCTCAGCCTGCCCCATGGGCTGGCGAGCCTGGGTAGGAGAGAATCTGGATTGTGGGACGGGGAAGTGTGGGAAAGTGTGGTTTGGAGGACAATGAAATATGGATCACTGAAAATTAACTGTAAGAGAGATGTTTATTAGCTAACAAGGAGAACAAGGAGAATATTATGCTTCAAATTTAATCCTCTTGCATCCTGCTGAGCCCGGGAAAGATGATGGGAAAGGGTAGATAGCCTGGTTAAAATATACACAAGAAAGGGAAAAATAGAAAACCTGCCCCAGCAGTGCTACACAGCATATGTTCAGCTGGCTTTTTGACTGAGGAAAGCTGGTGAAAAATTGATAGGGTACTTCTGGGCCCCTTCGAAGGTTGCCTGATGGAAATGCAAATGACCATGATGCCTATAAATCTGCAGGTGTTGTTGGCTGCAGAGCCTGTTTAGAACAGCAAGCTCTGAGCTACCTTGGCTGGACCCAACATCCCTTCCTAATGATGTGATTTTCCCCCCACCCCCGTTGCACTGAGAGCTGATCGCACAGCATGGATTTCAAAGAAACCCAACGGCCTGCTTCAAGGGCTCCTGCCAAGCAAAACAAGGCAGGTGACTACCAAATGGATGGCCTTTTTGGTAGTGACACTTTGGCTGTTGGACAGCATCTCCAGAGAGGCTCACCTGGCCCCTTCTTCTCCTTACATTAAAAATAAATGAATCAAGAAATACAAACATTGAAATACGATCAATGCAAAATAAAACATAAAAGTAATATCTAAACAGCAGTAATAGCAAACGAAAGGTACATTTTGAGGGTTAGGGTTCAGAATGCCTGCAAAACAGTGATAGTATTGAGGCATCCTGTGTTTTTATCTTTAGGATTTAACCCCAGGTTTTTTTTTTTTGGGGGGGTGTAAATTAGAAAAAAAAACCTATTGTGGAATATTTTCACAAGTTTAGTCAAGGTGAGTGAGATGTTTTTGAAAGTGATGTTTTTCAATAATGCTGCTACGGTCGTCTGTTGCTGCAGCAGAGATCTTTGATCCATAATTCAAAAGCAGTGATTTATTCATTATTTAATACATCTCTATCCATGCTTTTCTTCAACAGAGCACAGGGCAGCAGACCCACAGGGTTCCCAGTTAGGGATGTCAGAGACATCTGTTGAAAACAAGCAAAGGGAGCTGAAATTCCCAAGGTTTGCTTATTCGTCTCGTGTCTGGAATGGAAACCAATCCTATGAATGTGTCAGGTCTTTGCTGCTGCCGCAAATGATGAGCTAATTGTTACACCCCACCCCACCCCACCTGCATTTTATTTCCTTTGCTTTGAAATGAATGGGGTAGAATAACGTAATGACATTGCAACGTACGTAACACAGTTTTTGGCAGAAGACAAACTGCAGCAGAACGGAAATAGTGGTACATGTGATGAATACAGGAAGAAATGGAAAACTGCTTTTTTACATCCCCGAGGCTGCAGTTCTACAACCGGAATCTGGAGAGTAAGCCCCACTAGTTCCCCATACCTGCTGTAATGTTTATGGCAGATCCATTCCCCGTACCAAAACAGGTTTTTTTGAATGCTCTGGGCTAGCCAGAGACTAATCCACTCGAGGATTTTCCATCAAGGGGAATTCTGGAAGGAAGGGGAATTCTGCAAGAAAAGAACTCTAATTTTTTTAAAAAAACTACTACGCAAAGTTTGGGTCCAGATTCTTATTTCTAAGAGTCTCTGGCTTCTGAATGCAACAGTCTCCAGCTATAATGGCAGTGGTAGTCCAAAATATCTGCAGAGCACCAGGTTGGGGAAGGCTGTTTTAGGGGATTATGTTTTATGCCCAAATGCACCAAAGTGATGAAAGCTTTAACACTTCATTAATGTGCCCCCTCCAAGATCCACCTTTCAGCTTTGGTCAATAATAACCCAGTGCCAGTGGCCAGTAATTAGCTAGCACCAACACATCCCTGGGTAGAAAATAAATGTATTATTAAGTGCAGGCTTCGGTTCTGCCTAAATGTGAGTGAAGCCAGGGCCGACAGATTTAATTCACACCTCTATCTGCAGTTCTTACTGGAGTGAAGGTTAATTGAAATGGGCCTCTTCAAATTATTTAATGCTGACGTGAAGTCTCATCGTCTCTCCCGCTTTCTAAAGGTGAGGCAAGTGTGCTGTTCACTTGGCAGCCAGTGGGTGGCAGTGCAGACTCTTGGATAGTCCCTAGCCAGGTTAGCCGGCTGGAAAATTACCTGGGAGCATCTTTGCTCAAAATATGGTCTGAAGCTCAACATCAAAAAAACTAAAATCATGGCCACTGGTCCCATCACCTCCTGGCAAATAGAAGGGGAAGAAATGGAGGCAGTGAGAGATTTTACTTTCTTGGGTTCCATTATCACTACAGATGGTGACAGCAGCCACAAAATTAAAAGACGCCTGCTTCTTGGGAGAAAAGCAATGACAAACCTAGACAGCATCTTAAAAAGCAGAGACATCACCTTGCTGACAAATGTCTGTATAGTTAAAGCTATGGTTTTCCCAGTAGTGATGTATGGAAGTGAGAGCTGGACCATCAAGAAGGCTGATCGCCAAAGAATTGATGCTTTTGAATTATGGTGCTGGAGGAGACTCTTGAGAGTCCCATGAACTGCAAGAAGATCAAACCTATCCATTCTGAAGGAAATCAGCCCTGAGTGCTCACTGGAAGGACAGATTGTGAAGCTGAGGCTCCAATACTTTGGCCACCTCATGAGAAGAGAAGACTCCCTGGAAAAGACCCTGATGTTGGGAAAGATGGAGGGCACAAGGAGAAGGGGACGGCAGAGGACGAGATGGTTGGACAGCGTTCTCGAAGCTACCAACATGAGTCTGACCAAACTGCGGGAGGCAGTGGAAGACAGGAGTGCCTGGCGTGCTCTGGTCCATGGGGTCACGAACAGTCGGACATGACTTAACAAAACACCTTTCAATATCCTCCACATTAGTCCATCTCTTTCCCTCCTCCTTTATTGATGTAATTAACCTTTCGCTTTGCTTTTTCTTGAGTTGCCAACAACAACAATCTTTGCTCAGTTCTTAACTCTGGGATTGGAGAAGGCTATCTATTCTGCGCTGTGTTAATGCACTACTATATGATGTCCTTGCTGCCATTCTTTCCGGTATTGCACAGTGGTGCTGGTGTAACCCTGGCTTTGGCGCTGGCTTCCAGTGAGATCTTGCCAGAAACAATTGCCTCTGCTGCTGGTGCTGCTTCTCCACTGGCGGTGGAATGCGGGGTGGAGGTGAGGCAGGCTTCTACTGCTCGAGGCAAGGGCCTCACCTTGCCTCATCAGCGGGCCAACCCTGGGTAGGGGGGTTTCCATGGGTTGCAGCTGACAATCATACCCTCCAACATTTCTCCAATGAAAATAAAAGTAAAGGTACCCCTGACAGTTCAGTCCAGTTGCAGATGACTCTGGGGTTGCGGCGCTCATCTTGCTTTACAGGCCGAGGGAGCTGGCGTTTTTCCGCAGACAGTTTTTCCGGTCATGTGGCCAGCATGACAAAGCCGCTTTTGGCAAAACCAGAGCAGCGCACAGAAACGCCGTTTACCTTCCCGCTGCAGTGGTACCTATTTATCTACTTGCACTTTTTGGAGTGCTTTCAAACTGTTAGGTTGGCAGGAGCTGGGACCGAGCAACAGGAGCTCACCGTGTCTCTGGGATTCAAACCGCCGACTTTCTGATTGGCAAGCCCTAGGCTCTGGTTTACACCACAGTGCCACCTGCATCCCTCCGATGAAAATAGGGGTGTCCTATTCCACCACCACCACCACCATTTTACTATTTATACCCCACTCATCTTGACTGGGTTTCCCCAGTCACTCTGGGTGCCTTCCAACATATTTAAAAGCATAATAGAACATGAAACATTAAAAAACTTCCCTATCCAGGGTTGCCTCCAGATGTCTTCTAAAGGTTGTGTAGTTACTTATCTCCTTGGCTCCGGGGGGTCACCTAACTCTATACCCTTCAACATTGTTCTAATTAAAATAAGGAATGTCCTAAGGAAACGTCCTATTCACAATACAATAAAAACCGTATACAAATAATTTCCTATATGAAATCACCTAAACAATTGCATACATAAAACAAATGAAAACCATTACATATATAAAAATAGTTAAAGTGATGGCATATCCTAAAACAGTTTCAAATCCTATACAGATACTGAGAGGGTTTAAATGCTGATGCCCACCTCTTAATAGGAGCTGAAAGGTGCATATTGAACCATATCTGCAGCAGTTATGTGGGCTTGCTGGTTTGCTTCGGAACCCAATTCAAGGTAATAGTGATTTAACCTTTAAAGCCTTGGATGGCCTGGGACTCTCATGCCTTAAGAGCTATATGTATGCTTCGCTGAATGATTCAGCAGGTTGTAATGTCTGTTCCATTTTGGTGGCAGGTATAGACGTCAACAATCAAGAGCTGAGTATTCTGAGTGATTGTCCCTAAATACAGCTTCCTCTCTGAAGAGGTTAGAAGAGATACAACTTCATTATCTTGCTGGAGGAGAGGTTGCAAGCCCTGCCTCTTCTGTTCTGGATTTTGATGGAGAAATCAATTTTTGTGTGTGGCTGCTTTCATCTGTAGTAGCATGTTGTTGATGCTTTTTTTGTTCTCCTAAATGTATTTTTCTTTCATTTGATGCAAGTTGCTTTGAACTGCTGGAACAGCAGCCTAGGAGAAGTTAACTAAATAAACGTACAAAACAGGAACATACAAACAGGATACAAATCTGATGTTTAATAGAGATGGATTCTATTGAGAGATGTAGAACTGCTCGGGTTGGTCTTGTTGGCTGGCAGCCGTCTGTCTCCGGAGACAATGAAAGAATGCACCTTTGGGGGTGAAATCAAACCACTGGAGAGTTACAGACCAATATGGGAGAGACATGTTTTGTTGCAGCTGGGGCAGATGAAGGTGTTTGGTTGTGCTGATCCAGGTGTACTATGGCATTTCTTCTTTCTGTGCTCCTCCCAGGTGCCCTTCCTCCTCCAGGGTACTGCCCGTTTTCATTATTGTGGTGGTGTCTGAGTTTCTGTCCATTAGGCAAGAATTTAGATTCAAAATGGAGTAAGGGGAAGCTAACACTGACCTAGGTGGCAAAGGGCTAATCCACACTTACCTTTATCCCACCCTTTCCAGGCATGGCCTGCGATTGAAAGCTCTGTGTCTGAGCACCTTTGTTTGTTTTCGCTTTTGCTCCTGAGATTTCCCAGTGAAAACCTGCTCTTTAAAGCTCAATCGGAACAAACGTCAATCTGCTGGAAATCTGAATTGATGGAAGTCACCTTCTGACACCACCTCCAGTTGTGAAGGAGTTGCTTTTTCATCACTGTATTTTCAGAAGTCATTTTGGGCACTAGAAAAACAACAACAGCAGCACATGGTGCACAGATGAGTTTAAACAAATAGCTGTGCAATTAAATGGAGAGGGCTGATTATTATTATTATTATTATTATTTTTTATACCCCACCCATCTGGCTGGGTTTCCCCAGCCACTCTGGGCGGCTTCCAACCGAATATTAAAAACAGTACAGCATTTTTATATTTGTGTAGATTCCACCTAGGTCTGGTCTAGCCTGGACAGAAAATAGTTTAGGATGCTTCTACAGTGGTACCTCAGTTTATGAACACAATTGGTTCCGGAAGTCTGTTCATAAACTGAAGCGTTCATAAACTGAAGCGAACTTTCCCATTGAAAGTAATGGAAAGTGAATTAATCCGTTCCAGACGGCCCGCGGAGTAAGCGTTCATAAACTGAAGCAAACTTTCCCATTGAAAGTAATGGAAAGTGGATTAATCCGTTCCAGACGGGTCCACGGAGTACTTAAACTGAAGCGTTCATAAACTGAAGCATGGGTGTAATTGGTTCCGGAAGTCTGTTCATAAACTGAAGCGTTCATAAACTGAAGCAAACTTTCCCATTGAAAGTAATGGAAAATGAATTAATCCGTTCCAGATGGGTCCGCAGTGTTCATAAACCGAAAATTCATAAACCGAGGTGTTCATAAACCGAGGTTCCACTGTATATGCATGTATACCGCGCGCGCGCACACACACACACACACACACACACACATATATATTTGTATATGTTGCATATAAGAATTTCTTATTCCAGCCTCTGTCATTCTTGACCCCAGATCAGGTAACAAATGCATAATGTAAATGTAATACTAGATCACACAGGTCTTTTGCATAGGTAATTCTACAGAGAACCCCCTCCCTGACTTGTCCATGTGGCTACATCATTCACACACCTGGACGTCTACAGGTGCATGATGGACAAATGGAACAAGCCACAGACTGGGAATAGGAAAAACAGCAGGCATTTGAAAGCTGAAAAGGAGAAGCAGCAGCAAATATGTGAAGTGGTTTCCATGGTACATAATGTGCTGTGGATGGGCTAATTGATCACTTTCACCCAGGAATTGCTCTCTGGGCAATTTATAATTTTCTGGCTAGTTTTAAAATGGCAATAGCTCTCACGTTAAGACTCCACATGTGGCATGCCTCCTGCTTTTAATGGAGATGTTCTGTATAGTATACCTTTTGTGGAGTGCCAGCCTTGCTAGGGACTAGAGTTGGTAAGGACCTGAGGCTTTTGGGATCCCATTTAGGTACACCAGCCTTCCCTGTTTTGCGTTAGACACAGGCAGCTCATAGTGACACCTGTTCTCACATTCTACATATTCTTGATGTCAGGTTGTGCATAATATGGAGCTAGGGGAGAGGAGAGATTTGTCAATTCTGGTTTCTCATTTTTTCCAGTCTTCCGTTCTCCACATTTCCACATCGGTTTCCATTTTTTTAATTATTAAAAAGTCCTCATGGAAATTTCAGTGGAGATTTCTCTCAATATACAGATCTGAATACCTTTTTGGCTAATATACATATTTGTGCAATTTCCCCTAATATAATTTCATTTTTTGTATGCTATTTTCAACAATATATGCATTTTTTTGCACTCTTAACTCTAGCATATGCATTATTGTGCATGCTCCTTGGTTGGAGAACTGCATTGCGAAGTTCAGATATGGGTAAATTATGGCTGTGTTTTGGTTCACATACGAGTTTGGAAAATGGGAAGTGGCTGCATTCACCTTTAAATGTGAACCAAGTCATATTCCTCCCACATCCAGGCTTCCGATTCGTCGCGCTGGTGAAGTTGGACGCAGGGACTTCGTGCTCTGAAGTCCCTGGCTTCGTGGAGGGGGGGGAAGTCCGCAGAGCGAGCGGACTCCCCGAAAAAACACCGGGTAGAGAGTCCCGGTGACATAGTGCCCAGCTGTTTGCTCTGAACGCGAATCCTCTGCTGCCCGAGAGCTCAGTAGAGCAATCGAGAGCCAGCGGAGTGGAGTCGCGGGAGCCATTTTTGGGTTTCATCTTACCTCCTTGAATGAAGCTCCGAGTCCTCAGCCTGCAAGCGGCGGATTCTTCCAAGGCAATAAAAGGCAATAAAAGGCAATAAAAGAAGGCAATAAAAGACTTCTTCAAAGTAAGTCAAATCTCTATTTGGATCTTAAAAATTTTAAATTTGAAGATAGGAAGAGATTCTAAAGTAACGGAAGCCGATCTCTTCCAAATGGACAATCGGGAGGCGCATTAAATATTCCCAAGCCGAAAAGGGAAAACTTCTTTCAAGATTGCGGACCCGAGAGAAAGAAAGACTTTTCCAAACCTCCCCAGCCCCCCGGTGTCGTTGCCCCTTGAGGTTCAGCAGCAACAAGGGGGAGGACGTTTTGACAGCTGTCAAAAGCTGTCAAATTGTTAAAGGGCTAAGAAAGACGATTTTATTCCTGTGAATTGGAAAAATTGATTCAAAAGGTTTTAAAAGGATTTAAGCGGACTGTAAATTTGAAATCTGATGAGGTTAAAGACAAAGGATAAGAACAGCCAAGATGGAGCCGAAAACGTGGTAGAGAGGAATTTTCCAGTACCCTTCTGCCCTTATCTCTGGTCTGCCTGTGGTCAAGTGAACTATGAAAACAAAATTCTCTCGAGCTTTCCAGGAAGCTGTGCTGGGTTATCTACAAACATGGGAAGATATCTACAAGGAAAGGCAATGTTTCAATCCAACAGAAAAGGAGAATGAGGTGCAAGAGCAAGATTTAGAGGACAATTTTGATTATGAGATTGTGTGTGAGGAGCAACAATTTGAGGACAATTTGGAGACTGATTCAGACTATAAAAAATATGTGTTGGATGATGAAAAACAAAGATCAGAACAGAGAGATGAGGCCGACAAGGAGAAGCAAAGTGAAGAGAAGATTGATGGAAGTGAAAATCCTGGAGAGACTGAAATGTTGAATGGTGTTAGTGAAGGGAGGGAAAGGCAGAAAGAGGGAGGAGCAGAGGTCTGGAAGTGGATGTGGGAAAGAATTGGTGTGGGGTAAAAATTTTAGTTTAAGGTACTGTTTTTGGTTTATGAACAACGGTGTCGGAATCTTGGCCTGTTAAAGGATATGCTGATCCAATTGGGAGGAGGGACATTGGGGGGAGGGGGAAGGAGAGATTTTTATAGTTTAAGGTTAAGAGCTTTCTGGAGGGAGTAAAAAGAATGGCTGAGGAAATAGGCTTAGAGTTTGTTTTTGAATAATTTTGGTGATCAGGTGTTTGGGTGGAAAACTGCCTGTCTCCCCCTTCTTACTCTTGGTACCCAGTGGCAGGGGGTGCCTTGAGGGGAGAGGGAAGGGTGGAGGGAAACCCAGACACAAAAATGGAACCTTTTGACTGCTGGACTCCTCGGGCTACCCCAGTGGCAGGGGGGGGGGCCTCAGAGGGGGACAGCATGAAGAAGGAGGAGGATTGTGTTAATATTATAAGAATAAGATTCTGAATTGGATTAGAAAACCCGCCATAACTATGTAAAGAGGTTGGGAAATCCAGGAGGAGGAGAGTCATGGAAGCCATTAATATTTTTCCTTTTTCCTTTTTTTTTCCTTCCCTTTTTTCCCCTTTTCATATTTTTGCTTTTTTTTTTAATCTCCTTTTTTCTTTGCTTTTCTTTTTTTCCAGTACAGTGAAGAAATAGCTGGGGGATAAGCCAATCCCCAGAGATCCTCCGCCTTTGTCCTCTCAGTGGCAGGGGGGGGGATGAGGGGGGAGGAAGGAGGGGGGAGGTCAAACCCAGCTTAAAATGGACCCCTTTGTTCCCCAATACCCATGGGGCTCACTGGTGGCAGAGGTGGGCTTGTGGGTGGAGGGAAAATGAAGGGACAGAGTTTATGTTGTATACTTTGTACGTGTTTTCTTTTTCTAAAAATTAATAAAAATTATTTTTTAAAAAAAAATTCCTCCCACATCCATATAAAGTGTGTTAGGGTTCACATGCATGCATTTATATCGTGGGTAGGCAAACTAAGGTCTGGGTCCGGATCCGGCCCAATCGCCTTCTAAATCCGGCCCACGGACGATCCAGGAATCAGCGTGTTTTTACTTGAGTAGAACGTGTCCTTTTATTTAAAATGCACCTCTGGGTTATTTGTGGGGCATAGGAATGTGTTCATTTTTAATTTCCCCCCAAAATATAGTCCGGCCCCCCACAAGGTCTGAGGGACAGTGGACCGGTCCCCTACTGAAAAAGTTTGCTGACCCCTGATTTATTATGTGTAGGCTACTTTATAGTCAAGACATATCTTCCTCCTGTTCAGAGTTTTACCTAAGACAGCACAAGTTAACAGAGTTTATCCCTGGTGAGTTAACAGAGTTTTCCCCTGGAATATATGCTTCATGGTCGCCTCCAAAACGTGAGTTTTCAACCCCCACTTTTTAGAGCAAACTAAGATAATGTTGTTGTTGTTTAGTCGTGTCTGACTCTTCGTGACCCCATGGACCAGAGCACGCCTGGCACTCCTGTCTTCCACTGCCTCCCGCAGTTTGGTCAAACTCATGTTCGTAGCTTCGAGAACACTGTCCAACCATCTCGTCCTCTGTCGTCCCCTTCTCTTTGTGCCCCCCATCTTTCCCAACATCAGGGTCTTTTCCAAGGATTCTTCTCTTCTCATGAGGTGGCCAAAGTATTGGAGCCTCAGCTTCAGGATCTGTCCTTCCAGTGAGCACTCAGGGCTGATTTCCTTCAGAATGGATAGGTTTGATCTTCTTGCAGTCCATGGGACTCTCAAGAGTCTCCTCCAGCACCATAATTCAAAAGCATCAATTCTTTGGCGATCAGCCTTCTTTATGGTCCAGCTCTCACTTCCATACATCACTACTGGGAAAACCATAGCTTTAACTATACGGACCTTTGTCGGCAAGGTGATGTCTCTGCTTTTTAAGATGCTGTCTAGGTTTGTCATTGCTTTTCTCCCAAGAAGCAGGCGTCTTTTATTTCGTGACTGCTGTCACCATCTGCAGTGATCATGGAACCCAAGAAAGTAAAATCTCTCACTGCCTCCATTTCTTCCCCTTCTATTTGCCAGGAGGTGATGGGACCAGTGGCCATAATCTAGGTTTTTTTGACGTTGAGCTTCGGGCCATATTTTGCGCTCTCCTATTTCACCCTCGTTAAAAGGTTCTTTAGATAATGTATTGGCATTTAATTTATATGAAAATCAGGAGAGACAAAATTTCTTAACAACCATTTTACTTCCTTTTAGACATAAAAGCAAGTAGAATTAAGAACAACCATAACAAGGGATCCTGATAACCTCCTCCAAGGAGTCCAATGTTTGGACCACTTGGGAGATCCATGGGGCTTTGAATCCAGTGGATTCTAACCTCCTAGTGCCCCACCCTGAAATAGTAATTTTTGGGTTTTCCTCCGGCTGTCCACAGTGGTACCTTACTGTCTGCTTGTGTGGAGCTGGAGCCCCTGCCACAGCAGAACTACCGCCTTAATCAGAGGTGCAACTCTGGTGACAGAGGTTGGTGGAGAGGCAATTGTGCACCATCCTGCCCTTGCCCCATGGCCAGTTGGGATGTGTTAGTGTGTTAGCATTGCTCAGTAAGATGTCATAGCAGGAGAATAAAGAACACAGCAAAGCAGAAAGTAATTTTAAAGTGTGCAGTCTTCACTGCAGAATCTTACCGCAGCTGCTGATTGAAGTTGTCCACAATTTGGGTGCATAGTCTTAACATTCGTCCTGTGACAAAACACATAGAGGGCCCCTCGAGTCTGGTGTTTTACTGAGGCTATATTCTGCAACATAATTTTTGAGACAATAATAGTGCCTTAGTGGAGCATTTGCTCTGCTTTATTTAGTTATTTTGCAATGCTTTCCCAATGCTATCACATTATTGCTGCCCGGTGTGTGTGTGTGTGTGTGTGTGTGTGTGTGTGTGTGCGTGTGCGTGCAGGGCTGTCTCAAGCATGTCGGGTGCCCTGGCACCGTGGTGCGGAGATTGCGCCGGCGCCCCCGCCCTCGTGGGCGGGCGCAGCGCGCAGCATGGCTTCCACGCACTGCCCCCCTGCCAGCCTGGCGCCCCCCGCCACCTAGCCTACCCCTAGAGCCGGCCCTGTGTGTGTGTGAAGTGGGGAAGGGACTGCAGCGCAACAAAAGCAAGACAAAGATAAACCAGAGGAATCTGTGGTAAAAAAAGTTGTGAGTTTTAATAAAGAAATAAAAACCACAGGACTTGAGCAGAAAGTTATGGGATATTCACAGATGGGAAAGGAAATAGTGCAATCATCCCCAAACATTTGCAGGAACAAACAGTATTGGAAGTGGCACCCCCAATCAGGGTTTTGAGCACAAATAATCATGAATGCACAAGCAAAACAACATCTGGAAGGCCCTGTGGTAAAACTAGAGATGCCTTTACAGCATTTGTAATAACACACTGTTCTAAATTTATTTTTACAAACAATTCCTTGCCTAAGGTAGTGTTTGCATTTTATTCTTTGCTCTACACTAGTGTTGCTAAATCAGACATAGCCTACAATTAACATTTTTCATTCTCATTCCTAAACTATCCTTTTCTTCTACGTTAGGAAGGTCGTTGTTACTAATGTTTTTTACTGGATCCATGTCTGCGACTGGACCTAACAGTCAGGGGTCCCTTTACCTTTACCTTTATGTTACCTAAAGCAAAGTATTGTTCTTCCATTTGAATTCTTTTGAATCCCACCAAAATACACCGCAGGCTGACAGATCAACATTCAAAAGGTAAATACATTACCGCTCTAGAGTGAAGTGGGGACTGTGAACACATCTATGCCCTTCCCCACTAGGGTTGGACAAATAAGGTGGGATTGGCTCCATCAGCAGAAGCGCTGCACAAGGACCTCCACTTGCTCAGCAGCGGACTTGGATCTGCCCCCTGCCTTCCATTCTGCTCAATTCACCATGTCATCATTGCGATGGCCTGCAGTGCCCCCTAGTCTTGGCGCCCAGTGCTGCAGAACTGGTTGCTTGGCTCTAAATCCACCTCTGTACAGCTTACCCTCTCTCTTCTCCCCATATGCCCCTCCATGCTCCCCAATATTGGCTCAGGGTTGGGTGAGCCCCCAGAACAACAGCTGGAGAGAGGAAAGAGGAGATGGTTCTGCCTGATAAGCTGCAATGCTTGTGCAGATGGAACGACGGGATGAGCACGACAAAGTCCACCTGCTGCATTATAGTAATTGTTTTGAGATTTGCGTGCACGCACACATAAGTTAACACAAGGAAATTTTATGCAACACAGGGTCCTCTTTCAATGTCCTAATTGGTGGTGAATTTCTTCATTTGGAGCAATGTGAAAGCAACCACCCCAGAAACCTGATACACTGCCAGGTTCCACGCTGCTTCTGTGCTTGATATAAGCTTCTTATTAATAGCCTCACTCTGTCGACCACATGGAAATTAATCAAGGCCGCACTGTGTATTGCGTTGCATTGTGAACCAAGCTTCAGCAGGTATTTTTTTTATTAATAACACATTTTTATTTTTTTAAAAAAGAAAAGATGTTTTTGGTTCCCATACCACATCACCTAGCTAAGCTTAATTAAAATAAAATAAAACAAGCAAGCTTGAGTGCTGGCCCTGTATTGTATGCTGTTTTCTCAAGTTAAAAAATGTACTAGGCATTGCCTGAAAGGATAAATTATGTAAATACTGGAAGAATTTGAATACTGTGAATACTGAAGGTTGCATTTAAGTGCTTATGTTGTGAAGATTCCCCATTGAAGAAAAAGCACAAGACACTCTTTTCACAGGATCAGCTCAGAACCTCACCTTTAATGATGGGAGCTAGAATCTAACAACCTCTAGAGATAGTTACAGGTAGCTAGCTGTGTTGGTCTGCCGTAGTCGAAACAAAATTAAAAAAAATTCTTCCAGTGGCACCTTAGAGACCAACTAAATTTGGTATGAGCTTTCGTGGGCATGGTATCTGAAGAAGTGTGCATACACATGAAAGCTCATACCAGTGACAAACTTAGTCGGTCTCCAAGGTGCTACTGGAAGGATTTTTTTTAAAAAAAAATTGTTTCAACCTCTAGAGAGCCATACATTAGCTATCCCTGCTCTCATTGCCAGCCTTTCCCAACCTTGGGCCCCCAGTTACTGTTTCAACTGAAACTCCCATCATTCCTAGCCAGCAGGGCCAGTGGTGAGGGATGCTGGGAGTCATAGTCCAATCACATCCCATGCTTGGGAAAAGCTGCTCCAGGCCAGACTCTGCCACTCAACTCAAAGGATGGGCCTGAGCTGCCTCACGCAAACCGGCACCTGCCACAAGAAGTCCACCTTAAGGGACAGAACAGCTCACATTTCCCATCTCTTCTGTGTCAGTGAGGGTTAGGACTAACCATTAGGCAGGCTGAAGCTGTTGCCTCAGGTGGCAGAAGACCATCAGGCAGCATGCCCACAGGTCCGCCCCCCCCGCCAGCCTCACCACCTGTGCCAGTGGCAGAGAAGTAGCGCCACTACTGGCGCCAACTGGGGCAAGATCTTGTCCCTGTTGGGTGAGATCCCACCCAAAATTGCATGCGATTTTGTGGAGTGCCCAGGATCTCATGGGATTCGGGGGCGAAATTTCACCCAATATTGGTGGGAACTTGCCCCCAAAGCAGCACCAATGGGGGCAGCACTTCACCAGCAATGGATGCGGCAGGGTGCGCAGTGGTGGCAAGAGCGGGTAGGAGGTGGCGGGAACAGCAGCAGTGGTATGGCAAGGGGACACATCCCATTTTGCCTCGATGGGCCGCCCCTGGTTAGGCCAACAGTCAGGGAGAAAAACTTAAGTGAGCCAGGGGGAAGACACGGCTTAAGGAAACTGATTCAGCACAAACAGGGAAGGAGGGATGCAAGCTTGTGTAAACCAAGTTCCTTGTGTTCTATTACTCTGGCTTGATGATTACCATAACTAAAACCACTTGAAACAAGTTCCACAGTTCCACACACCCTCCTCCTTTTCCACAGTTCCGCTGCCACTCTCCTTCCCAACCCATGTTGCAGTCCCCTTGGCAACGGTTGCCTGGAGCTATGTGCCCTCTTTCCCCTTGACCCCCTAACTGACGAACCTTCAGGCACCCACCACAGCATGTCAGCCCTAAAAACCAAAGCTGTGGAAAGCAAAGCACAGCAGGTTGAGGTTGGAGCAGCTCTTTCCCAGTGGGTAGAGCAACTTGGCTTGAACAACAAAAGCAGAGCTGGTGGTGTCGCCCTTTGCATGCATCCGGTTTGCTGTTGGTTTTGTGTGTGTTCCAAAGGGGAGGAATGGCTGTGGATTCTCCCTGGAGAGGGCAGGGGGATCTAGGGATGGGGAATGTGTAATTTTGCCCGTGGCTAAGAATGACCATAGAAGCTCCCTGGGTTTTTTGCCTCAATTTTCAGTGCAAGCTAAAATTGGGGAGCCATCAGCAGCAGCATTCCTCATGCCAATGCTATATCTAAATACCCGCTTCTGTACTTGGAGGTCAGGGGTGCCTGCCTGCCATTTTTCTGCATTTTGGGTCTGCCGATAGTTATTATGGTCTCCGTATGCTAGCTGTTTCAGTTTATATTGCTGTTTTAAAAGGATAGATTGCCCGGTTGTTTTGTGCTGCTAAACAATATGGCGTTTTTATTGTAACTTTTGTACTCATTTGTGATGTTTTTATGATGTTGTAAACCACCCAGAGATTTCTTTGAAATGTAGAGCAGTATATAAATTACCCCAAGAACACAAACTAGCAAGGAGTCTGGAGAACCATTCCTTATAGATGGATTTGATTTATACTCCAAATGTCAAATGCTAGAAAAATCTATCTACTCCAAGAGAAAGCCTCATTCAGCAGGAAGAGGTTCCTCCAGATGGCTGCGCCTGCCTGAGAGTTCAAGGGGACCAAGGTTGTTTCATGTATCATGACCACAGAAGGATGCATAAGCAGGCATCTCAAACAGTTCCCAAGAAACAACCCAAAACTCTGCTTGAGCAGGAACCGAGAGCGGAGAAGAAGGAAATCATTTCTCAGTTCCAGAGCACAATTATCACAATTATTATTTTTCAACTGCAAAATGAACAAATGAGATACGCAACAAAATGTTGTAGTGTGGAGTGCTCCTGTTCAACTTATATCAAACAAAGCAACATTCAACATTCCATCAGAGCTTAGTAATAAACAGTAAAGTTAAACATCAGCAAATAATAATTAAACAGTTCAACCACAATAAAGAATTACCAATCTGTAATCAATATAAGCAACAGCAAATCACAATAAATACCACAAAATATACAAAACCATGTAAAAGGATCAAATTGAGAAACAAAGAAGCACAACTTATAAAACTATTTTTGTAAAATATCCCTGAATTCTTCTCTTCCCAGCTGCTACTGCTGCTGTTCTCAAAGTCATAGTCTGGGAAAGGCTAGGTGGGGCAAGACAGGCGGAAACACCATTGCCTGATGAATTTGAACCTTGCTCTTAAAAAGGATTCCGCACAGTGGTGTGCGGTCAGTGGACTAGGGAGGCTAGGCTAGTCCTTTAAATGTTCCCCTGGCACCTCCTTCCCAAAGTCCAGGAAGCTTCTGCCCCGTTTAGAGAGGGAGGTGTGATTCTCTCACATGCAATGTTGGAACGTTGCAATGTGATGTGCACTATGACAGCCACCCCCCCCCCCCAAATCACCTCACCCTTGCAAGCTGGCGCCTCTGGCACTAAGTATCCCCCTCTGAAAAATTTCATCTGATTCCTCATCCCTGAGATGGACAAATTGCAACCCGTGACACAGAAAGAATCTGATATTGTATAGTAAGGAGGACGGGAAGTACCTAAGAGGAAATGAAATAGGAAGAAACAGGAAGAAATATTTTGGTTGTATACTATTCACATTGCGAATAAGAATTTGTGTTTGATTACATATTCTTTGTATATTTTGTGTGTGCATGCTTTGATGAATGGGAAAATTATATGTTATATCTATGTTATACTTATGAATTTCTTTAAACAATAAAGTGTTTTTTTTTAAGAGATGGACAAATTGTCTGATGGCATAAGGCACTTTCCTGCCTTTCTAATCAAGCAGCATATTAGTAAACAGCGACCGCCAGCCCTCTCTTTCTCTGAGACCTTGTGCTGGTTCTGTGAGCATCAGTTAAAGGCAGGAACTGTTCCTTTCTGCTTTTCCAATCAATGCCTCGAACTTCCAGGGAGTCCCAGTTGCCATGCAACGCAAGCTGAGTTTGAAGGGAAGGTGGTAAGCTTCCAGCTAACACCATCTTTTATATCGATTTGCCCTGGGCCATGCAGCCTGATGTACTAGTAGCAGCAAAATGCACCCATCCCATGTGGAAATCTCCACATAGGCACCCAATTTGGCCGGATGGTGGGGTGGCATGTGTGACGGATTGGTCTGGTTTAGGAAGTTCTCCAGGATGTTAAGAGTTAAGTTACACTCACTCCGTTAGAGTGACAGTTGGCTGCAGAGAGGCGGGACATCCCGCTCTTTAAAAGGAGGGAGCAGCCGTTGGTCAGGAGGAGAGGGCAGGGGAGAGTGGTGACTGGAAGCAGAGGGTGTGGGGCCAGGATAGTGGTGGTTAGGAAGGAACAAGGAGGAATTACAGTTATACATCTGAATGAAGAAAGCATACTGTAAACAAATGAAATATTGAAACAGTTATGTTATATTAAAAATAAAGCCTAGTTCTTGTTGTGCTAAGAAATATCGTCGTCTGTTTGATCCAGCAAGGCGGGCGGGCTCAAAAGGTGGTGAACTCGAAGAAAGGGACACTAAGACTTACAAGGTGATAAGTCAGGTCCTGGAGTCAGCCAAAAGAGGGGTGAAGGGACGAAAAAGCTCAGGAGTGCCACATTGTTGCCCTGTGTGCTGAGGTAACAGTAACAGGGAGGGACCCTATAATAATAATAATATTATAATAATAATTTATTATTTATACCCCGCCCATCTGGCTGGGTTTCCCCAGCCGCTCTGGGCGGCTTCCAACAGAAAAATAAAACACAATAATCTATTAAACATTAAAAGCCTCCCTGAACAGGGCTGCCTTCAGATGTCTTCTAAAAGTCTGGTAGTTGTTTTCCTCTTTGACATTTGTTGGGAGGGTGTTCCACAGGGCAGGCGCCACCACCGAGAAGGCCCTCTGCCTAGTTCCCTGCACCATGGCTTCTTGCAACGAGGGAACCGCCAGAAGGCTCTCGATGCTGGACCTCAGTGTCCGGGCAGAATGATGGAGGTGGCAAAGGAAGCCCTGGACTTGAGGCAAAAAGGAGCTTTATTCCTAGTAACCCAGAGCCAAGCCTGAAACTGGCCACGTTAGCTGGATAGGAGTACCCTTGTTGTTGAAAGACCCTTAGAGAAAGGGGAGATTCCTATTTTAGGCGGACCTCAAGAGTCTGGTGTAGAAGGGAGTTTAAGAGAGTCCCGATCTTCACCACAGAGAAATAAAAGACAACAGGGGGGATTTGAGAGTACGAGGGGAGGTCCGCCGCAGCGTGGAATGGGGGGGGGAAGGCAGACGAGGTTTAGATGGGGTGCCCGAGTTCAAATGTGTGTGATAAATACTACTTCTCACTTTGAGCACATCAAATGCACGTGGCACAAGCTGATGTGAAAAGAACAAATGTAATTCTCAGAAAATTGCTTTCCGTTGCCGGGAATTGCTAAATATAGGCTCCCTCTCCCTCTCCACCTTTTCTAGGCTGTGTGGATAAGGTAGAACGGATGGAACTGGGTACAGTGGGGCCATTTATTTTGCAAAACGCATTTAGAGTAAGTTGCTGTGATGGTTGGGCATTTGCTTATTCTCCCTTTCTCTTTCAACAACATTTGCATTAGGGAGAAAAAACCCTAATGCATAATGTTCTGTGCGCTGGCTGCTCTCTCTTAAGTGTCAGGAAAATAACCTCTACTACAAGTCAACAGGAAAATCTTTCAGTAGCTGTGTTGATTATGTTATGTTTATTTCTTGGGCAACTGGGTGGCTGGCTTTCTGGATCCTGCTGAGTTTATTAGGAAGGAGTGTAAAATGAAAAGGCCGATCACACCATGGGAGTCCAGAGAGCCTTAATAAGTTAACCATGGCTTCTGCTGCCTCCACTTCAGAAACCTGCAGATGAAAAGGAAAGAAAACTGTATATATACCGCCCTAAACCTTGCCGACAAAGGTCCGTATAGTTAAAGCTATGGTTTTCCCAGTAGTGATGTATGGAAGTGAGAGCTGGACCATAAAGAAGGCTGATCGCTGAAGAATTGATGCTTTTGAATTCTGGTGCTGGAGGAGACTCTTGAGAGTCCCATGGACTGCAAGAAGATCAAACCTATCCATTCTGAAGGAAATCAGCCCTGAGTGCTCACTGGAAGGACAGATCCTGAAGCTGAGGCTCCAATACTTTGGCCACCTCATGAGAAAAGAAGACTCCCTGGAAAAGACCCTGATGTTGGGAAAGATGGAGGGCACTAGGAGAAGGGGGCGACAGAGGATGAGATGGTCGGACAGTGTTCTCTAAGCCACCAACATGAGTCTGACCAAACTGCAGGAGGCAGTGGAAGACAGCAGTGCCTGGCGTGCTCTGGTCCATGGGATCATGAAGAGTGGGACACGACTAAACAAAAAAAAGCTGAGGGTCTCAGGGCGGTTCACGGAATAAAATCAAGATATAAAACCACAAAATACATAATAAAAATAACAACAACAACCCAACCCCCCCAAATCACCACATTTTAAAAGGGCGTAGGATGTAAATCAGATCAACCAAAGGCCTGGTTAAAAAAGAATGTTTTTGCCTGGCACCTAAAGGTATATAATGAAGGCCCCAGGCGAACCTCACTGGGGAGAGCATTCCACAGATGGGGAGCCACTGCGGAGAAGGCCCGGTCTTGTGTTGCAACCCTCCAGACCTCTCAAGGAGGAGACACATGAAGAAGGGCCTCAGGAGATGATCTCAGGGTCTGGGTAGGTTCATATGGAAAGAGGCCGTCCTTGAGGTATCATGGTCCTGAGCCATTTAAGGCTTTATAGGTCAAAACCTGCACTTTGAATTGGGCCCGGAAACTAATTGGTAGCCAGTGCAGTTGGACATGACACTTTGTCCTAAGCCTGGAAGAGAATACCTGACATCATCCAGCTACAACAAATGCAGTCTTCTGAATATTCCATCCTCAAGGATTATGTGCAAGCCAGGCTGTCATTTCCGCTAATTTTACCTAAACACAAACATTTTACATGTAATAAAGAGAAAATGTAGAACAGTATCAGAATATTAGGAGTGCACATGTCTGCATTTTTGAACATGTAATGATGTCAACACTATTAGAAGCAGAGAAGGGAAACAGGAATATATGCATGTAAAGTAGATTAATAGTAGAGATGTTTCAGAGAAGGTTGGGACAAAGCTTAGAATACTGGTAATGTAACAAGTCTGCTTGACAGGCATTTAAATTGGAAAAATTGCAGTTAACTGTGCCTAACCATGGTAGACTTTGCAAATGAAGTAACAATTTCAGGCTGAAGCCTGGAAATTAACACAAAGAGGGGAAATTTTCAAATGAAGACAGAAACATTCAATTTCCAAGAACAAAAGAGAAGAAAATAAGATAAAATTTAAAAGCCTTAGGTAAGAGTTGGAAGATAAACTGAGGGAAATGAAACAAGGAACAATGGAAGATATGATGGGTCGATGGAATTCAGTACTGTAGTTTTGAAATTGGTAGATGAGAAAATGCCACCCCAAAAAAGTCTTCCTTGAAATAATGGCAGACAGATACAAAATTGAGACTGAGTGCTATAAAGAAGTAATAATGATCTCAATCTTGAGAATAGAGCTCTGAATGCACCAAATCACAAGTTCCTGAGAAGAAGTTGTAAAGGAAGTAGAGAGAGAAAAATAATGCCTGAGAATTACTACAAAAATGCCGCAGGAAAGGCGTTTGAAAGATAGCTTTGTAAAAGTTAGTTTGAAAAATTTGGAACAGTTAATACATTATAAAGAGGGAAGCATTAAAAAAAGATGTTAATTTAAACCCTCGCTCCACTCTCCTGCTTTCAGCTAGCTGCATCTCTTTCACTTAATTCCTCCTGCAGCATTACTCTATCAGAAAAGACTAATACGGTAGGTTGAAAGCATAAGCCCAGGGGCAACTTGCCCATAGAGGCACCAGGGCGCCAAGTTCGCACCGGGTTCTGGAGGGCACCTGGGAAGAGGCGGAGGCTGGACACGGTGCCTCCCGGCATCAGCTCACTGCCTTCATCCACCGTGCTGAAGCAGTGCCATACCCGGTGGCCACCGCAGCACAGGCGCCAGGGAAGACGCAGAGGCTGGGCGCGGTGCGGCGCCCTCGCCCACCACACTGAAGCAGCAACTCTGGGAAACTGGGGTGGGGGTGGGGTTTGTGGAGGGATCTTTGAACCACGGTGCCGGATAGGCTTAAGACGGCCCTGCATGAGCCAAAGACAAAAGGGGCCGCTTGCTATCCATTTACACAAAGACATGAAACAAACTTTGCAAACGGTCTGCACAGTTTCAAAGCTGACTCACCCACACATTTGCACATCATTTGAAACTAATGGACCCGAAGACCAAAACTGTCCTTTCAAATGGCAGGATGTTATTAATATTCAGGGGTGATGATATCTAAATTGGTTCGCCCAGAGAGTGTTTTGCTGCTTAGAGGTGGCAGTGGTGTCATCTGAACAAAGCTTGTTTTCAGAAACCAAAAGTTTTGTGGTTTTGTCAGATCGAAAGGACATTGTAGCATTGTGGGTGGTGAGGAGGGTTACCATCAAAATCTTCTAGCCCTCGGGCTACACAGGTATTCTGCTTCAGTTAATTCCTCATCCCTCAATTCCTCACCCCCCCCAATTCATTTCCCTCTCAGATCCTGTATATGCAGAGGAGGCAGGGCCAGGTTTGGACACTGGTGGTGTCATAGAATCATAGAATCGTAGAGTCGGAAGAGACTACAAGGGCCATCCAGTCCAACCCCCTGCCAAGCAGGAAACACCATCAAAGCATTCTTGACATATGCATGTCAAGCCTCTGCTTAAAGACCTCCAAAGAAGGAGACTCCACCACACTCCTTGGCAGCAAATTCCACTGCCGAACAGCTCTTACTGTCAGGAAGTTCTTCCTAATGTTTAGGTGGAATCTTCTTTCTTGTAGTTTGAATCCATTGCTCTGTGTCCGCTTCTCTGGAGCAGCAGAAAACAACATTTCTCCCTCCTCCATATGACATCCTTTCATATATTTGAACATGGCTATCATATCACCCCTTAACCTTCTCTTCTCCAGGCTAAACATACCCAGCTCCCTAAGCCATTCCTCATAAGGCATCGTTTCCAGGCCTTTGACCATTTTGGTTGCCCTCCTCTGGACACGTTCCAGCTTGTCAGTATCCTTCTTGAACTGTGGTGCCCAGAACTGGACACAGTACTCCAGGTGAGGTCTGACCAGAGCAGAGTACAGTGGTACTATTACTTCCCTTGATCTAGATGCTATACTCCTATTGATGCAGCCCAGAATTGCTGCGTCAGGGGACCACCAGAGGCCAGCAGAGAGCCCGGAAGCATGGTGTCAGGGCTCCTTGAGCTGCAGGAGCTCCAGGATGCTGACAACTCGCAGCATCGCTTGGAAGGTGGTGCGGAGCCAGGGAAGGAGGCGCAGGAACTTGGGGATGCTGAGG